>NC_072053.1:24753310-25074976 GCF_027791375.1 Indicator indicator | reverse complement strand
TGCAAAACCCTGGGCAGTGCTTGGGGCACTTCCACAAGAGCCTACAGAGATCAAATGTATTCTGCCTTCTTAATCATTAATCTTTTCCATGTTTTAAATTATAATTTCTAGTACTTTCCCTAATGTATCTCAGATGTTTTGCAGTAGCTGAGCAACAGCTGCTTAGGAGCACTCACAATATTTTCCATTGTTTTGACTGGACAGAGCTGTGAAATCGCCTCACTGTTTCATATTCTCTCGGAGTATGCATTATGAAAGTCCAGGAGTACATCACTGATTTAGATTTTTCAGTTTGGTCTGTTGGGATCCATTTTGTGTGGAGTCACTCTAGGATTTAGAACCAGGATACTATTTCAATTTATAACAATTTTTGGCTTATGTTTTCTTTTCTTTCATTTTTTTTTTTAGAGGAATTTTCACTCTCCTTTTAATATTGCCTTAAAATTCCAAACCACTTTCCCACTCGTTTTCAAACTCTTCATTGACATACACTCCTATCTTCAAGTGCAGCTGTGACATACTTTATATAATTAATATTAAATTACAGGTTTTATATTTCCCATTTTCATCTCACTATTAAATGTGAACATGAGATTAGTGCCTTTAGAAGATACCCAAGCTTGCCCTTTCAAAGCAATTATTTTATAAGGCATTTCAAAGACTGCTGTTTTTCACATGATGCTGAGAATAAGTCTCAGGCTCTGTGTGTCTGAACAGAAGGCCTGGAACTTTATCAGCCAGCAGTCAATAAGAGTGTTTACGCTTTAGTTACAGCTTCCTTATGCATACTGCCGCAGCCTTGTTATATTCTGTTTTGAGTTTGGAGAGAGTGAAGAGGAAAAAAACAAAAGAGGGAAAGAAAAATAAAATTAAGGGAAAGAAGACTTCAAAGTCTGCAGGGAGTCAATCAGAATTTTGCTTCCTCTTGACAACTTTAGCGCTGGAAGGTGAACTAACAGGAAGAAACTGGAAACTGAGTGGTTATTTTCTACTAAAAAAGATTATATAAAATACATGAATAAAGGAATTACCTTTGTAGGGGTGCAAGAAGCTTGTGCCTAATGGACGCACTTCTGATGTATCTTCATCACACTTCAGGAATTCACTCTCTCTGAAAAATACTGTTTTCTTTTTATAGTACAATCTAAAAACAGTCACTGGATAAAACAATTGCTTTGAAAGTGTACACACACATCATTTCAAAAGAAAGCAGTCTAACCGTGCATTTTACTGAAGCCAGATCAGTTTGCTGAGGCAGCCTACTGAGAAGATTAGCAACCTATTTCTTTCATTTCTCTGTCAGGTTTCTCTCTCTACAGTCCATCCTACAACCATGTAACAATTAAAACATGGATTTATTAATCCATTTTGATCAAAATTCTAAATGTTTCCTTTCTTAGACCCAAAAAGAAACTCTTAAAAATAGAATGTGTGAAAATATTTCTTCCTTTCATTACTTAAATGTGAAAATAAAATAATTGTAAAGACTGATATCATTAGGAAGTATCAGGTGAGTTTCAAAGCAGATGTATGACTTGGTAAGAAAAATGTGACCAGGCAAAAGTTCATCTCTTTTCTCAGTAGCCTGTCTAAAGCAGTTCATGGTAGCAGCTGTATAGAGAGGAGTATTAAAAAGAAGTTAAATGCAGAGTTTTAGGGTTATTTCCTGATTTACTCCCTTGACTTCCAGCTATAATGACAGGGTCTTTGTGAGCTACAAATTGAAGGAGGGTTGCAGGATTGTCATATTATCTGATGGATTTATTCTCTCTTAATTTATCTAATCCTATTTATTTTTTAGCATCCATGGCATCCTGTGGCAGTGTTTTTCACAACAGGCATCATGAGTCATGTGGGAAAGCACTGTACTTTTTATGTTTGATTTTGTATATTTTATTATGCGTCCTGTAGTGTTTGTGTTTATAAGATATAACAGTGCACCCTTTCTATGCACCTTCTCTGTGCTGCTGATGACTTTACATAGCTTTCCCCTTTAAAAACACCTTTACCACAAGCTAAATCAAAGCCTGTTTATCATATGGAGCCTCTGGCCACATTTTCACCTCTGGTGCTTTATTAGTAGTTCTATTATAAAATGTGTAGATCTCAGTATCTGAATAGTATATAGATCATAGGTGACCCTAGTATAAAGATACATGTTTCATCCCAAAATTCCTCCTTAGTAATCCCTGAGATTTAGTTTCTCTTCTAGAGTACAGCTGAGCACAGAGTTGGTATTCTCAGTGGACTGTCCACAATTATCCCACAGCTTCTTTCTTGCTGGAAATAAGAAATAGTAAGAAATATTTTGCAAATAATGGCATATTTTCTCACCTCTTTATTAATTTTTGATAAAAAGGCTGTCTCATTAACAGCAAATTCTCTTGTGAAAAACAATTTAATTTACTCCTATTCAAATTGACATGCTCAGGAATATTTAAATTCATTTTAATTTTCACATATTTGAAGTCCTCCTAAAGACGGCTTCACAGTCAGTGGACTTGAAATGGCCCTGGTGAGCAAGTTCTTGCACATTCAAAAAGTTATCAATCAGCTCTAGGAAGAAGTCTGAGGCAGTGAATTTGTGAGATCCAATTTTTGCCACTTGGCTAACTAGTTGACAAGAATGCCTAACTAGCTGACAAGAGGAGTGACAGACTAATACAGAACTGTACAGATTTAATGCCATGAAAAATAGACATTTTGATCTAACCTGAAGTCCTGCACTATGAATACAACTTATTGTATTTCACCCTGTGAGTCTTGTAATAGGTCTTACATGTGTCTTTGAGAAAGATGTATATTCTTGGAATGAAATGTGCAGGTAACTTTGCCTCATTTCCAGCAGTTACACCTGCTAAAAAATTGAGTGTGATTTTGCATCCTGTTCATCTACTAAGGGCAAAATCACTTTGATTTTTCTCTGCCAGGTTCATGAGTTGCCTTTTAGCAGATTTACTTCCTTCTCTCCACCAAAGATTCTCAAATACTGCACAGACTAGGAAATCAGAGCTGTTCAGAAGATTACAACTAGACATGATTTGGTTTCCCCTGGAAGGATTATTTGTCCAATTGCTACTTTCAAACATATTGCAGGTGATGTTATGGGACCTCGTGGAGTTAGCTACTATATATTAGAAAATCCTCTAGAAGTCAGCACAGATTTCCAAATGGAGCCATACGGGACATAGTAGTGAGTATGTCTAGAGGACAAGTATGTCTAGGGCCCAGGCTTTAAAGACTGTTTTAAAAGTGGCTACTTTTGCTGCTATCAGTAATTACAAAACCAGCTTTATCTCACTGCAATGCTCCTAACTCATTTAGGCAATTCTGTAATCACCAGGCCTCTGCATTACACTTGCATAAATTTTGTCCAACAACAGTGAACTTGGAAAGAATTTTTTAAAAAGTTCTCACAGATACCACCTATTTTTTCATGCTTTCACAAATAGATTAAATACAGAACACGAGGTGGAATATAAAAAACCGTGTGAATGACTAAATGAGAAGAGGTAGCAGAAACTAACATCCCAAGACACTGTACTCAGAGACATTTTTATTTTTGCATGTGTTGGAACAACCTAGAGTAATAAAAACAAACAAACATCCCCCTCCCCCCCCCAAAAAAAAAAAACAAACACACAAAACAAAACAAAACAGACAAAAAAAATCTGTAAGTTGTGAGGTTTGTTTTGGTTTGTATGTTTGTTTTTAAAAAACCACAAAGGATCTACAAAATAAACAAGAGGTTGGTAATATGGAAAAATGTATTCTATGCAGGCTAGAAAATTAGAATCATAGAATCATAGAATCAACCAGGTTGGAAGAGACCTCCAAGATCATCCAATCCAACCCATCACCCAGCTCTAAGCAATCAACTAGACCATGGCACTAAGTGCCTCATCCAGTCTCCTCTTGAACGTCTCCAGTGATGGCGACTCCACCACCTCCCTGGGCAGCCCATTCCAATGGGCAATCACCCTCTCTGTGAAGAACTTCCTCCTAATATCCAGCTTATACCTCCCCTGGCACAACTTGCGACTGTGTCCTCTTGTTCTGCTGCTGTTTGCCTGCTCACATTGAATGCAATACAAACTAGAATTATTAGCCTCTCCAGAATTTTGGGGGAGTATCAATTTACACTCCTGTTTGGAGAAGAAAACAAGAGGAAACAGTGACCTTCAGGGGAATGAAGTGAAGGTATATGAACTGGTTTATGGAAACTGTGTGACAGCTGATCCTCAGATGACACAACTAGTGTAGAGAGGGAGAATATAACAAACACTCCGAGTGAGATATTCATCAGGTAGTAATTACCAGAGGCACAAGTTTACAGTACAAAAGGACTGGTTATATGAGTGGCAGTAGCAGATCTATCACAGCGCTTGGATGTTCCTCCAAAGCTCTGAGATACATTGTTGTAGTCAGGTCAAATCTGTAACATTTTTCTGGACTCCCATTGAATTCAAGAAGAGATGGTGGTTCAAAGCCAGAATTTTCACTCAGCACTAAGCTTTGTGAGGAGGTTTTCTTTCCTGTAGCAAAATATAAGCATTACAAAATTGTTACCATATTGGAAAATCTGACACAATTCTGAATAAAAGCATTAGATGTGGGCATGTTTCAATGACTTAATGAACAGCAAAATCTGCTGTAGCAAGGCTGGGGACTGGGGCTCCAGGCTTGTGGTTCGGGGGAGCCAAGACTGCAATCTGAGTTCCTCCTGAGCTTCCATTTTCCTAATGCCCTGGCAGAGTCTTAGAGATCCCTAACTATCCTTTGGATTTATTTGCTACAAAGTTGCACTCCAGAAGCAGAGAACCCTAACAGCGCTGGGGGCTGACTGGTCACCCAGAAGACAGAGATTTGGAAACCACAGGCTCCCAAGCAGAGCATTGGCAGTGTATTAGCAGTGTATTTGTTTGTCTCTAGTACTAATTCACAGAAAACACTAATACATCACCAAAAAAACTTAGGTTTTACTGAATTGCCACTTTCCAAGAAAATCACCTTTTGTATGAAACAACATTGTGCAGTGTTATTTCTGAGGCAATAAGAAACCAGATTTTGCAATGGTACATCAACACCTAACTGGCTAAATCTCCCCATACTTGTGCCCTGGAATAACAAAATGCGTAGAAATTTGTTTCTGTTGAGATCCGACAAGCTGAAGAAATGCTTTTTAAAATGGAATTTAAAGTTCTTAGACTTTTAAGTTTTAAAACTTCCCTCTAATCCTTGGCCAGAATGTAGAAATTTCTTGCTGAAGAAGTAGTTGGAGGCAGTCTAACCCCAAGCACAATGATCAGCTAGTCTGTGGAGCTTGCTGTGCAGGTTACAGGAGAGGACATTTTTGATTTATAAGGTAAGTTGGAAAACATGTCTAGGTAATGGCCTCTTACTGTGTTTGCATGGCTTCCATTAAGAAGTCCTGCTGCTTCTCAGCATATTTTTGAGACAAAATTTTGTCATCTCCTCCCTTTAACTGCATGATGAAACATTGGTGTTTTGCAATGACTTCTAAGTAATGCCGTATGCTGACACTAATACCTTCTCACACAGAAAAAGCTGCCAGGAACCTAAACCAGCTCTCAGGATGGCAGGGCATATCCACTGTGTGTGGCAGACTCTGATATTTTGACTCTTTTGTTATGGAATTTTTTTTTCAGTCATTATCAGGAAGAAAAAGAGTAGAAGAAAACTACAGCTTTGTTGCTGTTTCTATTTTGTTGGGTTTTTTCTCCTTATTTTTCTTTAATATTAATATTTCAGTCACAATGCAAAATGCTGACCTTGCTGCTATTTTGAAGATTATTTAAATACACTTTTTAGCAAAGGGCACTCATTTGGTGTGATGTGCCAGAAAGTTCTGTTCTGCTTCCTGCTAACTTTTCTTTGTAAAGTGCAAGGTGCTGGATGCAGCTCTAGCCCAAACGCCTGTAGCCCAGGAGAGATCCCCAAAGTTCCCTTGCTGCTCAGTCCACAGGCAGGAGAACATGCTGGAGTTTTTGTGAGGCTGTCTAATTGCATTGTTTGACTGCACAGTTCCAGTATCCAGGATTCTCTGTCACAAATGAAGCCACACTGCATCAGACAGCCAGATGTGCAGAATCAAGAGTTTATTGCATCACACAGTTTCTATGTCACTTCTTCTAGCCTACTGCTGCCTCCACCTTTGCATTAACAATCTCATTTTTTGCCTAGATGTACTGCCTTTCTGGGTAACAATATGTAGTGCTCTATGTCATAGGAAATATCATCACTTGGTGACTCAGGTTGCCTTTCTCTGCACAGAAGGTAACAATAACACTTCCCTGAGAAGTGCTGTAAGTAAATCTTAACATGATCAGTAGATTGAAGTGTGAGTTTGCTAATGATGGTGAAGCTGTAAGTAAAAGAATACATCTATTAATAAATGTGATGTTAGAATCAATTAAAGCATTGCCACAGTGAGGACTTCCAAGGAGGCAGCAAACTTTTCCAATGAAGAAAAACGAGAAGCAAATAAGATATGTTGGAGAATTTTTCCTCTATTTATACAAAGTATTCAAAATACTGCAGTCATTTGTGTTTGGGAATACATTCATTTCCTTGCCATCAAGCCATCTAGAGCTCCTGGCTAAATGAGTACCCTTAGAAATATGTTGAAGTACATATGTGGTCTCCACAATATTTTTAGACAATCATATGCTCAAAATGAGCAGGCCTATTTCTTCTGCCTTGGATAGGAGTTCCAAGGAATTAAAGGTTATTTTTTAGGTTTAGCCACCTTTGCTAGCAGTCTAGCTTTCTTAATGAGAAAAACAAGGACAAATCAGGAGAAACACAGGGACAAAGACTGTTCAGAGAGTCCTTGGGAGTGACTGTCTTGTATATCACTACTTTTTAGTTACCTTATGAGATGGTAACACATTTTGGCAAGTCATGTTTGCTAAATGTGTCTTGTCTAATTCTCATGCTGACCTTACTTCCAGTCTTTCCATGGGGAAAATTTATTTCTTCTTTTCCAGGGTTTAAGCCTGGAGAAGAGAATGCTCTGGGGAGACCTAATAACGACCTTCAAGTACCTAAAGGAAGCCTACAAGAAGGATAGAGAGAGACTGTTTATAAAGGCCTATAGTGACAGGACAAGGAGCAGTGGCTTCAAACTAGAAAAGAGTAGCTTTAGATTGGATGTTAGGAACAAGTTCTCCACTGTGAGGGTAGTGGAACACTGGAACAGGTTCCCCAGGGAGGTGGTTGGGGCCCCATCCCTGGAGATATTCAAGGTAAGGCTTGACAGAGCTCTGGGCAACCTGATCTAGTTGAGGATATCCCTGCTTACTGTAGAGCGGGTTGGACTAGATGACCTTTGGAAGTTGCTTCCAACTCAGACCATTCTATGATTCTAAATACAAATGTATAGTTATTTAACAGTTTCCAGAATGCCAATATAAATCTATTTTTTGGTGGGTTTGTGGTGTGGGGTTTTTTTGTTTTGTTTTAAGACCATTGTTAGCATTATTTCCAACTAGAATTAAAAAAAAAAAAAACAAACAAAACCTTAAGAAATAACCATTCTCTTAAGTGTAAACCATGTAAAATAAAAATGTCCAGGTCATAAACCCTAGGTGATACCCTTTTGCAGCCTTGTTCTAGATGACAACTCAGTAAAAAGACATTCTCATATTGAAAGAATATGGAAGAAGGATCATCATATTCAAAGAGAATCATATCTCCCAAGTCTAACACTGAAGGAAAATGAAGCAACAACATGAATTTTTGAATTGTTAATTTATGACAGACATAAAAAGTAAATATTCAGTTTTTCATACAGATAATTCATTTTATCCTTTTACAGCCAAAAAGATGTATTAATCATTTGCTCTTGATGAGCACTACCAAATATTTATAAAGTAAAAATCTAAACCTCAGGTCTCACAGATGCTTAAAACCCCCTGTACTGAAATGCTTACACAGTAAATGGATTTTGGACATACATTTTGTGGCCAAATGCCATATCTGATAAAGATTTTCAATGCCTCAACACAGCTGATAATTATCAGTTTAATAATTTATTGCAGTAATAAAAGTGAAAGCAAATGACCAAAACCTACACTAATAGAAAGAGGAAATAGTATTAGATCCAATCCTGCAGCTCAGCAGATTTAGAAGAGAACTACTAATGCTGCATATCTCATATTTTCTTAGATAAAATGTCTAATAAAACCTAAGTATTCTCTTTTTTTGCTGCCATTATTTTTTTACTATTTCTCATGGGGATGACAGATGTTACAACCACGTAAGAGATGAAGTTTAAAAATATGACTTTAATGTGTCATTCCTCAAGGAATCAAGCAAAGCACAATACTTTACTCAGGTGATAAGAACAAATAATTTGCCAAGTTGCTTTTAAAGGTATAAATGAGTCAGTTCTGAGAGATGGAAATAAATTACTTCAAAATTAGAGCTTCAGCTTTGTAGTCCATCATTATTCCCCTTCCTGCTGGCTAACACTCAGGTCCTAGAGAAATTTTGGAAGTCTGTTTGGATATACTGGGATTATGAGGCAGAAAGTATTCAGATGGCTATGATAGCTGCATCTTAATATTCAAACCAGAGGATGTTCTGGTACAATGTATAGAGGCAGACACACCCAGTAAAGAGACACCATAAATATATATAGAAACCCACATTCATCTAAAATTCATAAAACTTTAGATAGATGGTACATTTTTACAGATTAGATACCTGCCAAGTAAACAGTTCCTTAAAATAGAGTACCAAAGGTAGGAGTGTTCTATCTACTAGTTTAGAAAACCTGAGCACATCTCATTTCAGAAGCCTCAGACCCCTGAAATCCCAGAGCAAGTCAGGATGTGAAAGAGTTTGCCTTGGTTGATGAAGACTGGGTTAGGTATCAGTTAAACAATCTGGGCATCCATAAATCCATGGGTCCTGATGGGATGCACCTGTGGGTGCTGAGGAAGCTGGTGGAAGTCATTGCTAGACCACTCTCCAACATCTCTGGTAAGACATGGGAAACGGGAGAAGTGTCTGAGGACTGGAAGAAAGCAAACCTCTCTCCAGTCTTCAAAAAGGGCAAGATGGAGAACCCAGGTACCTATAAACTGGTCAGCCTCACCTCCATTCCTGGAAAGGTGTTGGAGCAACTTATCCTTGGCGCTGTCTCCAGGCATATCAAGAAGAAGGAGGTAATTGGGAGCATTCAACACAGTTTAACCAAGGGCAAGTCATGTTTGACAAACCTGATAGCCTTTTACGAGGACATAACCAGGTAGAGAGATGATGGTAGTGCAGTGGATGTGGTTTATCTTGATCTCAGGAAAGCATTTGACACTGTCTCCCACAGCAACCTTGCAGCTAAACTGGGGTTTGGATGATCAGGTAGTGAGGTGGATTGTGAACTGGTTGCAGGAAAGAACCAGAGGCTTGTGGTCAATGGGACAGTCTGTTTGGAGGTCTGTGTCTACTGGAGTCCCTCAAAGGTTGGTACTGGGATGAGTATATTCAATATATTCATCAGCACCCTGGATGAGGGAACAGAGTGCACTGTCATCAGGTTTGCTGATGACACAAAACTGGGAGCAGTGCCTAACACACTTGAAAGCTGTGCTGCCATTCAGCGAGATCTGGACAGGCTGGAGAGTTGGGCAGGAAGAAAATGAGTGAAATACAGCAAGGGCATGTATATAGTTTAGCATCTGGGAAAGAACAACCCCATGTACCAGTATAGGTTGGGGACTGATGTGTTGGAGAGCAGCTCTGGGGAGAAGGATCTGTGAGTGCTAGCAGACAACAGGATGACCATGAGCCAGCAATCTGCCTTTGTGGATAAGGCCAGTGACATCCTGGGGTATGGCAGAAGAAGTGTGGTTAGTAGGTCACGAGACATTCTCCTCCCCCTCTACTCTTCCCTGGTGAGGCTGCATCTGGAGCATTGTGTCCAGTTCTGGGTGCCTCAGTTCAAGAAGTACAGGGAACTACTCTAAAGAGTCTAGTGTAGAGCCACAAAATGGTGAAGTTAGTGGAACATGTCCCTTATATGGAAAGGCTGAGGAAGATGGGTGTCTTCAACTTGGAGAAGAGGAGACTGTATAAATATGTGAATAGCGAGTGTTGGGAGGACAGATCCAGGCTCTTCTCAGTGATGTCCAGTGACAGACCAAGGGGCAACGGGTGTAGGCTGGAGCACCGGAAGTTCCATATAAACATAAGGAAAAACTTTTTCACTCTGAGAGTGACAGAACCCTGAAACAGGCAGCCCACAGAGGTTGTGGAGTCTCCTTCTCTGGAGACATTCAAAACCCACCTGGATGCATTCCTGTGTCACGTAGTCTAGGTGATCTTGCTCTCTCAGGGAGATTGCACTTCCAACCCCTAGCACTCTGTGATCCTGTGATTTTCCTTTTTTAACCAATACCAAAGTTGCTGCTGTCTTTTATGAAAGAGTACTACAGTTTATCACTAGTAGGAGACTTGAATTTACAGTTTTCTTCCGCAGATTGAGATAATTAAATTTTGTATCTGTTCCACTGGGAAGAACAGAACGGTTCCGTCATCCTTTGCATGTCTCCATGTCTTGTAAGCTTCAGGAAATGCTCTGATAGTCCAGTCTTTTATAGGAATGCTAGTAGCCAGGTTTATTCTCAGTTTGGCATATTTATGAAGTTCAGAAGCAGGGCTAAAGAAAGTCCTATGAGAATGATTCATCAGACTTAGTTTTATGAGAAAAAGGATAGTGCTGTCACTTATACAGAAAACAATTGGGTCCATAACAATACACACACACTTCTCCATCTCCCAAACACTACCCAGAACCTACTCATTCCCTTGTACTGCTGGTAGAAAAACATTGCCCACAGACTCACTTTTCTGAAGCTCTCATTCTGTGAAATCATGGTTTTATCTTTCACAGATTAGTTTCCCTCTCCTCTGGATTTTTTTAAGAACAGTTGAAATCAGCCAGGACTGTCAGGACTGACTCCCTGTTGAGGGGCTGAAGGAATGTGTTCTCACTATTGTGCTCGAGCCAGCTTTCCTAGGGAAACATTTTGCACTGGCAGTTTTGCTGAGAAAGAGCTCTCCTCCCTCTGCTTGTACAATTAATGACAAAACCCAGGGAATAATTGCTTTTACTGCACTAGTTACTTTTACAACCAAAAGAAGGCTTTGTATATTGCAAAATATGTATTCTCTGTGCTTTCTTTTTTCGTTGTATATTACATGTGTGGTTGTATGCCACCACACTCATCTTCTTTTGGAATTGTGTGATGGTGTGCTGTAGTTTTGCGTAAGTTCTGACTTGAGGTCTGCTGCTTTGCAGCACAAGAAGAGTAATGGAAAAGGGGTTCTTAGAACAAAGGTAGGAACCTAAATTGCACCTCTTACACAAAGTGCATTGCTACTAGTTTCCTGCTATTTTGGTACAGGGTTGTATTGTGTTCAGAAAGAGGTTTCTACCTTCGCAAGCAGAGCTGCTTAGTGATATTCCCCATTATGTATAATATACTGTGTGCATGACTGTGGGAAAAGCCTGAGATTTTGAGGCTGATCTCTTTCAGAACTGCTGTCTGCACATGCAGAAGGCAGACTCTGACTTTAGCATGCACACATGTATTTCAGAGTGCTGTGGAGGAAATTGTATAGTATTTTATTATGC
The DNA here is from genome assembly GCF_027791375.1 of Indicator indicator. Classification (NCBI taxonomy): domain Eukaryota; kingdom Metazoa; phylum Chordata; class Aves; order Piciformes; family Indicatoridae; genus Indicator; species Indicator indicator. The sequence continues at coordinate 25,063,314 of NC_072053.1, read as the reverse complement.
TGAAGTGAGTTAAGAGTTTGACAAGTGTTTGAAAGCTCAGGCTGTTATATTTTTGCTACTGCAGCACTGGTGTTAGATCTCAAAACTATCAGTCCCTAAACCCAGGAGGGAGTTCACACATTCTGTTTATTTTCCTTTCAGCTCACAACCTTTATACAGAAGAATCATTTGAAACAACAATGTCTGATTGGTGACTTCTAACATGGAAAACACTGATGTAGAAAGGCCAGCTATTCTGATGATCGGCCAGGGCTGTGCCTCAGTGGCATGAACATTTTGCAGATCAAACTCCTGTAAATAAGAAGAGACAGAGGCAATACTGTCTTGCATGAACACAGGGAAAAATGAGGACATGGGCTTCAGCCCACAGAGATTTCCCAGGAAGGGTGAAGAGCAGTGGATGTCATCTACCTTAACTTCAGTAAAGCTTTTGATACTTTCTCCCATAACATTCTTGTAGAAAAGCTCAGGAAATGTGACATAGACAGTTGGTCAGTGAGGTGGATTAAAAACTGGCTCCACAACAGAGTTCAGAGGGTTGTGATTGGTCGCACAGAGTCAACTTGGAGCCTGTGGTCAGTGGAGTTCTCCAGGGATCAGTACTGGGTCCAGTTTTGTTCAATATCTTTATCAATGACCTGGATGAGGGCATTGAGAGTACCCTCAGTAAGTTCACTGATGATACAAAACTGGGGGGGTTGGCTGACACCTGTCAGGCTGTGCAGCCATCCAACGTGACCTGGACAGGCTGGAGAGCTGGGTGCAGGCAAACCTCACAAAGTTCACTAAGGACAAGTGCAGGGTCCTGCATCTGGAGAGGAACAGCAATGGGCACCAGTACAGGTTAGAGGCTGCCCTGCTGGAAAGCAGCTCCACAGAAAAAGACCTTGGAGTGCTGGTGGGCAGCAAGTTCTCCATGGAACAGCAATGTGCTCTTGCGGACAAGAGGGCAAATGGTATCCTGGGGTGCATCAAGAAAAGTGTGTCCAGCAGGTCTAGAGAGGTTCCTCTCTCCCTCTACTCTGCCCCAGTGAGACCACAGCTGGAATATTGTGTCCAGTTTTGGGCTTTCCAGTTCAGGAGAGACAGGGATCTACTGGAGAGAGCCAAACAGAGAGCCACAAGGATTATTAGAGGACTTGAGCATCTCCCTTGAAAGAGAGACTGAGAGTCCTGAGGCTGTTTAGTCTTGAGAACACTGAAAGGGGATCTGATCAATGTCTATAAAGATCTGAGGAGTGGGTGCCAAGTGGATGGGGCCAATCTCTTTTTGGTGGTGCACAGGTCGCTTCCAACCTCTAACATTCTGTGATTCTATGATCTTGCTTGGTAGGTGTCCTCCATAGAATTTTAGAATAGTTAGGGCTGGAAAAGACCTTTAAAGTCCAATCTCCCTACAACTGGCAGAGGCATCTTCAGCTAGATCAAGTTGCTCACAGCCCCATTCAACCTGACCTTCCACGTTTCCATTGATGGGGTGTCTACCACACCTCTGGGCAATCTGTTCCAGTGTTTTACCACCCTCATTGCAAAAAATGTCTTTTTTATGTCGAGTCTGAATCCGCTCTCTTTTAGTTTGATACCATTACCCCCTGTCCTATTGCTAAGAGGCCCTGCTAAAAAGTTTGTCACCATCTTTCTTATAGGTATTGAAAGGCTGCAATAAGGTCCCCTGGAGACTTCTATCAGCTGAACCATTCCAACTCTCTCAGCCTTTCCTCACAGGAGAGGTGTTCAGCCCTCTGATTATTTTTATGGTATGCTTCCAAGACAACAATGAAAAAATAACTTTTATGTAAATACTGTTTAAAATGTGAGCACACAACAAAGTGTTCTCTTGAGCAACAATGCATGCTTCACTCTAAGTGAACTTTTGGATCTGCAGGAGCTGAATCAAAATCATAGTTCAGCTTGAACCTCAGGTGGAGAAGGGAAAATGCAGCTAGACAAATGGGAGGTGGAAGATCCTGTGGCTCAGATGAAACCAAACCCAGATGAAACTGAACCAGCCCTCACTTCAGAGGGGATTTATGGGAATGGCTGAATTTCCAAGCATGTTCCCTAGTGAGACCTGCAGGAAGCAATCCTTGTCCAGCAAAAAAAACCCAAACCAAACTAAAACAACAAAAACAACAACAGCAACAAACAAAACAAACAAACAAAAACCCCAAAAAGCAAAAACCCAAACTAAACATAAAACCAACTTGGAAAAGCAGTTCTCAGGCAGGCTTCTTCATACCTGCAGTCTGGTCCAGTATGGATGCTGTAGGAACAATCCTTCAAGTAAAATTGCTTTCTCAGATAAGTAGCCCTTTAGGTGGTTGGCCCATTAGCCTGACCTAAAGAAATCAAATCAAAAGTAAAGATAGAGCGATGAATTCAAGCCCACAGAGAAAGTAAAGAATAAATTTTACTTACTGCTGAAAAGACTCAGTGAAATATATAAACCCCAAACCCAGCATCCCCCTTCAAGATATCTAACTACTATAGCATGATTTTCATCAAGTGATCACATTATGTTGATTAATCACTGCAGGAAATGAGTACCTCAATTCAGGTTTTGTGCAGACCAGCAAGAGGGTGCAAGGAAGTCTGTGTTGCATATTGCTACTACACCTTTCAAGTTTTTATGGCCCTCAAGAGAAATGAGGTATTCATAATGTGGGGGAAAAATAAAAATCATGGAGAGCATCATAAATCTAAAGGGCTAAGTTGTGGAAATCACATCTTTAAACTGACACAGCTGTGATTAACTGGCAATGGCTTTTACAGTTAGAAAAGTTTTTTGATATAGTTACTTGCACTGAGAAAGTTACTTGCTAAAGAGAAAAAAAAAGAGAGAGAAAGAAAGGAAAAAAGGGCAAATACAAGTATTTAATCAAAGCCTGGTTTTTGGGGGCTGGTGGAATGGAATATGTTAAACCACAAGCCTTGCACTTCAAGTTGCTTGGTATTGAATCTGTTCTGATCACAGAGACTTAACTTTCCAGTAGATGCTGGCTCACATTTTTTCATAAAACCACCCACAGGATTCAGTAGCATCTGTTCATCAGAGCACTGGAATAAATCTTCATTCATGACTGAACTCTACTTGCTTGGCTCTCTTTGCAAGTTTAGACAGTCTGTGTACAAAACAATGTATTCTGTATCCAATCTCTGTGTACAAAACAATGTATTCTGTATCCAAACATCAACTTGTCAATCAAAATTAAAAAGGATATATGCATGTGTATGTATAGTTAAAGAAAACAAAGGTAATTATTGTTGATATTGAAGCCTATGTAACAACCTGAATCATACTCAGCTGCTGTGGAATCATTTGTATTTATTCAGGGTGTAGGAATAATACTACAAATCAAAATAATAACATCCTTCATCCATTTTGCATTTGCTTTCCCCACAGGAGACTGCACAAAGTGAAAAGCAAGCACAGCAGTGCCTTAAGGAATGTAATCTTCCACCAAGGAATAGCTTTACCACTACGTTGAAAAGATCTAGGTCTAGCCAAACAAACCTCCTGAGTCTGGCCAGGATGGTTATGTCTGCACAAGCAAATTGAACAGGAATATTGCTGGGCATTAAATGCAACTATATGGCTTGTAAAACTGCTAGAGTTATCCTTTGCACAATTTTACCCTGCATAAACTCCTGTACAATTTCCAGTCAGCATGGATGATAAACCATGTCTTTACTGTAGCTGTTTCTTTCTTTGCATTCATGCATGCTAGAGCTGGCAAGAATATATGTGAATAAAAATCCACAGAGCAGTCAGTGTAAAGGAACAGTTTACACAAAGCAACATCATTTACAGACAATAGAATTAGATCAGAATGTCCAGAATTTTTAGCTTTATCCAATGGGTCAACAATACCCTAAAAGCCAAAACCAAAATCACCTCTCATTTGAATCAATTTAAAAATTGTTGCACTATAGCTAAGCATCTGCTATCCAAACCAGGGAAACCTACTTACAAAGGAAAAAGTAAAAGATGTTCATAACAAATCTCCAACCCTCAAACCGTCAAACTTTCAACCATCAAACCTTCCAACCCTCTAAGAAGAAATCTGATTCAAGTAAACAGACTTGGGTTTTATGAATATAAAAAAAACCTCTGTGGAAAGAAAACAAATGCATATGGTAAGCATAATGCATATGCTTATTGACAAAAAGTCCATTTCAAACCAATTTATGGAAATTGTTCAAACAGATTAATCTAGGAGATTAAGAATGTTCCTTAAAGTAACTAAGACCCCTGTAGGCTTTCCTAATAATAGCAACACAAAAAAATAAGAATCTCAGGAGGAAAGACCAGCAAATCCTGCCTGAACCCTATTTAAAGATATACCCAGTATTACAAGTAGAGAGTATTTTAAAATTACATTGCCAATTTTTCTTAGATGAAAGGAAATTATGAGAGGAAATTGTGTATATAAAAATCAGCTTTTTAACATCATCCTTCTTGGCATACTTTTTCAGCCACACGTTCTTATGTATAAGCTAATAATTTGTATACATGTTTTTCGTATTACAAGACTGTAATTTCAATACTTTTTTATCACTTTTGGCTGAACATTTTTGAATTTGAACTGAGATATTGTCAGTATTGTATTTTAATGCGAATATTTGATGTTTTTTTCTGAATGCTAGCTGTGTGAGTCAAGGAGTGAGTGACAGGAAGAGAACTGTGATGGATCATAAATTCAGGTCACAGAGTCATATACAGAATATGAACTCTCCAAAAACACAACAAACACCAAAACAAGTCCTCTCTTTTTTGTATTGGAAGAGACTACTGGAGATTTAAAAAATCCAAACAAACTAAACAAAGAAATCTAGAAAGAAAAAGATAAGAGAGCCTGCTAAAGAAAGAGAAGTGTCACAGCTCAGGTTTAGCAAGTTGTCTAGCAGCCACCCAAAGACCTTTGTAAATGGAGCATAAAATGGACCAAATGCTACTGATACTGTCAAGAGATGCAGCTTAAAAACACATGCAATGGTCTCAAGCATAGAGTATCTGAAGGAATTTAAAGAAAGATTGATATTAAAATATATGGTAGTAGGGGAGACCTTGATGTTTCCAATAAAACAATAGCCATAAATCAAGCTGCTTTCCAAGCAGGAAAAAAAAAACATTCTGCAAGTAGGAGCAGCTCAGTAGCCACAGAACAGAGTCAAACTTTTGATATTTATGTCCTACTGATTAGCATGGCAAGCATGAAAACTTAAGTTTGCAGAAGTTAATAAAGAACCAAACAGTGGAATAATACAATTTCACACAGAATATTGCATGAAGAGCAACATGTCAGCTACGCAGTAACATGTACAAAGAAGGCCCCTTGAAATTCTCTATGGACAAGAATTTGAAAGCTTCTATCAAAATATGCCACTGCCAAAAAGACAGAAAGTTAGATCTACTAAACTACCACATTAGGCTAGTTGAAAACTGAACTTATAACACATTGATATTATGAGAATTGTAGATGATCCCTAGGTGTGAGTTGACAGAACTACTTTAACTTACATGGAACCATCAGCTAACTGAGACATTGTTCATTCTTCCCAAAACCTGTAAGAAAGCTGCCGCTGCTGTAAGAAGCCTGCTACATGCAAGTACAGGGGGATATTTTCCCAAGTATGCCATTAGACTAAGCTAATCAGTTAACAGACGGCAGGTTGAAGAAAACTTAAGTTTTTGTTTGTTTGTTTTTCTTGTTTCTCCCCCAAAATGGAAAGCTTTCTCTTTAAACACTACAAATCAGAACTGCTTTGCTGATGATAAGCTCTGGCTTTTGTTGAGCAAATCTTAAGCCAGGAGTTCCTGCATTTTTTTCCAGGCATGATCTCTGGAGACTTGTGCTGTTCTTGCTTCTGCAACAATTGTTGTTCCTGCTGCTAGTGTTATTCCCACTGCTTCAGCATTTTGCAAAATGCCAGTTTTCTGGAACTGGCTGAAATCCAACAGCTGGTGCCTTGCACAGGGGCTCACTCTATTCAATACTGTTACTAAAAGGGTCTTAGGCCTCATTCAGAGGCTTCAGTTTCTGTGTGTTGAATTACAATTCTCTCCCTCAAACATGTATGGAAAATGTTTGCCACATTTAAGAAAATCATCCTGAGGGAGCTATTATGTGGGCTAATAAAAAATGCCAATTTAAAATATATGTTGGTTTGGTTTTTTTCCACATGCTGTTCCTCTTTTTCACCTGTTTTGACACCAGGCTTTTGCAAGGCGCTGAGCCCTGAAACAAGCCTTTGTTATATTCCTTACGACTTCTTCTCTTTAATAACTATAGAGCTTGTACTTTGCTTCAAGCTGGGGCATAGCAAAGTTGTGGCCTTCAACTACTACTGACTTCATTCACTTAATGCAGCTCTACTTAGGCAGCCTTCCGTGTTTCCAGGTGAACAAATACCTCTTGGAGGAGGCCCAGGTCGTGTGACTCGTGCAAGATTATTTGCTGCAGTCTGCACTGGACAATAATTAACAAACAAGAAGTTGGTCAAGCTTGCAAACATAGTTTAATGAACACAGCACATATTTTTCCCAACGGTCATATTTTTGTAGTAGATTTTCTGCTCTTCCTTCTGTCTGGCAGAGCAATGTGTGCATTTGAAAGCAGCTCTGGTCCACTGCAATAATTTGGTAGTCGTTAATTAATATTTGGATTATTAATCCCCTGGGTGCCATAATAAACTGCTCAACAGATCAATACAGTAACACATAAACTTTCTCAATATGTACTGATAGAACTGATGCAGTGACTTGGAAATTGGAGTAGTTGTTAAGCCAAAGGTGGTATAAATCCTGTCCATCCTGCCACCTGTAGGTACTCATTTCAGTGGTCTGAGACTTCACCATCAATTTAGCTTGTTTCGTGAGTTTGGAAGCCAGTTTCTGCCAATTTTAGGGTCTTCAAAATATGGAATACCTCTTCCATTGTAGCTCCAGCCTGTACACTACAATCAAAGGCAAATTATCATTATTTTGCATAGTAACAATGTATTTTCCCCCTTTCCTATGGTTATATCTGTGAAATATTTAACAGCATTCAAAACAAAAGTACCATTTCAACATTCCCCATCCAAAATCCACAATAAATTTAACAAAAGCTAAAACTTTCTAAAGATACAATATCCACCCATATAATTAAAATGAGCTCATAAGCAGTAAAAAACATAGTACATTCACTGAATTAATAACCAGTCCCACAAATGTCTGCATACTTTATGAGATGCAGATGTGCGCTATACTTTAAACATACCCACATTAAAGTACAACATGGTTTGTCATATATTTGCTGTTTTTGTGACAAAAAACAACTCTACAGAAAAAAAGGACTTTTTTAAATGCAGTTGTAAATTCATCTTGAGACATTCATATGCATGTTGTACTATACTATACATGTTCAATACTACTTTTATTCCCGTATCTCTATTTTGAAGCAGTTGTGTAACTCATTCAGATAAACATAGCACAAAAAGCTGGTTTTACTGTTCATCTGAGTGTTTTTAAAAAGATCACTACAGAAAAAAAATTTACTCCAATAGTATGTGTAAAAGCATGGCATAACCTTTTCATGTTGTTGAGATTAGTAAAAGTCAAGAAACTGCTTCAGATGCAGTTTAATTCTTAGACAATTGTTTTAACTTTGAAGAGTTCTCAAAATAGTGCTCAAATGCACAGTACTTGTTGAACAAATTCTCATTTATTGAAAGTAAACGTTTACATTGGCTACAATGTTATAACTGTTACAAAGCTGGATAAAAGAGGCTTAGATAGCAATAGAAAGCAAGTGCAGTAAAAAGTGAATAGAGAAAATATTTGGCCTTAGTGATCTTCTGGCAGTATTTACATTATGTACATTTTGTTAAATATTTGTAGTAACTCTAAGGCACCATAGGCTAAATAGCAGGCTGCAGTACTATTTTTGTGCACAGAATTCAATAAATTTATTCGGAGAAAAAAGGCTGTAGAGTTAAAAGAAACATAGGCATATTCTATGTTTACACAAAGGAATGGCTGCTTCTTAAAATTCAAAGATACAATACATACTGGGTAAATTAAAAAAATATTTTTAGAACAGTAAATTATATTGAATGTCTGTATATAAGGACTGTATTTACTGACTTGCTCCAGATGTCTAATGTAATCTATTCAACAGGTTTTTCACACACTAGATATGTTAATCTAAAAACTACTTGAGTATTTTTTTTTCCTTACAAAAGTCTTATACCTAGTATGGGTATAAAATCCAAATGCAAAGTGTAATAATGGGTAGCAATTTACATCATAGCCATTCTGCGGTGGACTGAAATTTCACAGGAGCACGCAATCAAAACACTACAGAACAGCAGCTCAAGGTATTCTATTCCCCCCGCTTCTGTCAGTGGCTGTTGCTCCAGGCAGTGAGCAAGGGTACAAAACTGCCACCCCAGAAGAGACAGAGGAGGTCATTGCTTTCAGACCAGACGTTTTCAAATCAGATCTGGGAATTCAAACTGCTGGAGACATCCTTGTGCATTTTATATGATGTGGTGCATGTAGGATGCTGTCCTGCTTCTAGTAAACCCTTCTGTTTTTATTTTCCCCTTCTGAAGCATGATCACCCTGCTCCTGAGTGATTTAGGGAATTAATTTGACTATTACCACAGCCCTGGCTGACTAGACTAAATATCCCCTCTGAACAACTTTCAGTGCTAATCTTAACTGCTCTCCAAATAACAGACCTGTTTAGTCAACAGGCTCATCTTTCACTTTGAGGTAGTGTTTGTAATGAAGAAATTGTGAAGGAGCCACAGGACTCTATGTGCCTAAGAGACAAGTGGATGCCTTGCAGGTTCCATCTGGGCTGCCACAGCGCTGCTGGCATATTGCCTCTAGTGCTGGCAGATGGTGGAGGGGCTGTGTGTAGCGAGGCTGAGCCCCATGTGCTGGGGCCTTCCCAGCCCTTTATCCCCATTACCCTCACCACCATGGCTGCCATCCTGCCATCACACAGCCAAGGAGAAACTGAGTCCTGCTATCTCCGGCCCAGGCCTACAGGCCAGCTGACATGTGGATGTCTGCATGCTGACTCCGTCACAACAGTGGCTTTTAAACAACTTACCATGAGAGCGAGGAGCAACTAGTAGAAAAACAATTTACACCTGTAGAAAGGCTTGACCCTCAGCACCTCTGATGGGTGCTCAGCACAACATGGATCAGACATCAAACCTGTATGTTGTGAAAATGCTAAGATTTACAGAGTGCCTTTGCTCCCAGAGTATTACTTTCCCGTCAGTCAGTTCATAGTCGTTTTATCTGAGTTACATTTTCTAGAGCCAGGAACAAATCCATCTAATTTAATATAAAGCTGAAGCAACTAAATACTGGGTTTATATTTTTAAGGTTTTTTTTTTTAAGTGTTTCTTCTAAAATCATGAATCTCTTCATTTAGTAGTCCCTTTCTGTTTTGACTTTTTTTTCTTCCACATCATACTCTTCCATGTTGTAAGTACACTAACTGCTTCCACAGTACTAAGTGATTTATAAGCAATATATAATTGATCTAAGCACAAAGTCTTAATTTGGAGTGATTTTATACTAACAAAAGCATAACCTTAGCATTTTTCATTAGACGCATTTTTAGTATCAACAGCTACAGTATTAAAATCATACAGCATCAGTAACAGTTATTCAAGGGCTTTAGAGGAAAATATAAACACAAACAATTCTGATGTCATTGACTAGTTCCTGTAAAATACTAAGCAGAATATTACATGAACCAAAAATTTTGTAAGTACTATGGAGCCAAAGACTTGGTTTATCAAAACAGTGCAGCAGTGCTGAAAAAAACTGCTATGCTGGTTCACAACATAGAAGATAACTCAAATTGCTTAACCCCTTGAATGCTATATATCTGCCTGAACCTCAAGAAAGGTTTAAAAGCATCTTTTTGGGGTTCCTTTCTTGATATTTAAATTATTCAGAAGCACTCATAATTAGATTGCAACATTAAGCTTTTAACGTAATTTTTATGTCATACCTTCCCCATTTCAGGACTCTCGATTTCTTGTGGGATGTAGGAAGAACTTAGTTCTTTCCCAAGAATTTCCTTGGTTGATCTGTGCTGGACATAGTCACAGCTATATAGCTATGGCTTCATGGAGATATCTACCAAGAGACTCTATTTTCTTTGACTAAAAGCTATCTGTGAAAAGCTTACATCTTTACAGTGTGAGTTACAAAGATTGCTCTACCACCAATACGTGCGCATGACAGGAGAGGAAGGGCTTTGTGTGTAACACAGGGTCCTTGCTCAGACAACCCTGATTTTTTATTTTTCATCCACTGAATCCATGTGAATGCAAGCATTTGGAAAAACTTGGCATTATGCAACTTTCATCCTTGGATAAAACTATGACAAAAATCCTTCAAAGCAAATCTTATCCTGGGTCTTTTTCATTACTGTTCTTGGTGATAAGCTTTGTTTCAGCTTCAAAGTTTGCTGTAGAAGGGCTATTTATTTTTGAGTAACAAAACTTCTAAGTACTTCCTTCTTTTCCCTCACATTTTATGAGGGAAAAAGTATTAGTTATGAGAACTAATACTTTGTTAAACAAGATGAAGACTCATATTGACCTGCAGATAATGTAGTGTCATAGAAGTTTCTCATTAATATATTAGCTAAAGAAAAAAGTGACTGAGTTTATCGTGTAGCAAGCAAATTTTGGTTTAATTAAATTGCTCTTTCTGTGGGACACTTGGGGTTGCACTATCTCCTACAATGTAGTACTTTCCCAGGTGGCCCAGCTGCCCTGGGCATAGTGCTGTCTCATTCCTCACACTGCAACTTCATTCTCCCCACCCCTTTTCCTGCCATGCATTGTAAAGGACATGAGCTGCTAATGTTACCTGCTATTAATTTGGTGGATCTTTGTTGGCTTTTTTCTTTCCTACCAGAACACCCCTCATTCCTTTAGGACTTTCTAAAGTTCCTTTCTCTCTGAAAGGTTTTCCCCTCTCCCACTGCTTTGTAACATCTCTGCTCATCATATTCTGCTTTTCACCCTTGGCCATATTCCTTCCTCCTCATGCATAATCTAGACTCCTCAGTACTCCCTGAAGTGGGCCCTTTACAATAGCAAGGCTTCCATATATCTCAGAATCTTGCTTTCTTCCACATTGTCACTCCTCCTGCTCAACCATTTAACAAACCTTAATCAGTGTTAGAATTTTTCAGAGATGTATCTTCCCTCCCCTTTCCAGTGGTTGTACTTAAAAACAGCACCATGCCTGACCAGTATCATGACCCCACTATGGAAAGCAAGGCTGACTTGCTGCTGTATCAGGTTTCTTCCTTCAGAGGGTTCACTTTGTGACTCTGCTGCAGTTTAAGGGGACAAGGAAGATGATCGCTTATTTGGCTTCTCCAGTTTACTCATGGTAATTTTTTTTTACCTCCCAGTTTTTTAAGGAGGCCTCTCAGAGTGGTGGACTATTAAGACCAGCAAGTCAACGTTAAGTGACATAGCAACATTGACTTGTTTCCTTTTTTTTTTTATGCAGAGCATACCGATTCAGACATGTGTTTTGGAACAAATTTTAAAGAGATGGTCATTCCACGTCCTCAGTTCCACTTCTTAATTATGCTGGTTTTGTGTAGTTACACAACCTAAGTTAGTTCTTACATAGATAAAACAAATTTCAAGACCCCTCTTTGTTTCAAGGAGTTAATCTGTGTCCCAACACAAAAGATAACAATTAGAGTAGAAATTCTCAACTTCAGTGTCTGCCAAATAGAGTGAAAATCATCAGAAATTAATCAGCAAAACAAGGATCTGCAAAGTAGGATTGGCTTTACAAGCCTGGATATGAACTCAGAAAAAATGAAGTCCCCAGTAAACATGTCTGGAATGTTAAAATACATCTCAGACTATGTGCTCCTAAGTCAAATAACACTATTATAACTTGCAGGGCACTTCACTTGCAGCAAGTAGTAAGGGAATGTAGCTTGCATTAGAAAGAAGAAATCACCCTTTACAGCATACCTAATGCAGCTCTGTTTAAAAGAAACAAACACGCCTGTACTCTGTTGCCTTGTTACTTGGTGCTTCAGTATCTTTATTATGAAAACAACATAGTAGAGGATTCAATCTAATTTTGCTTTCTGAGGTGGTTTGTAATAGTTTCACAGATTGGTAAGCTGAGCTGCTTTCCATATACAAGAGTGTGATTGATGTCTTAAGATAAATACTGTGAGGCAATCATTGGGGCACAGGATATGCTTTATACCCTGAAGACTGGGCCTCTCCCCTACCTCTGTTGCCTCACGATCACTTGGAAAAACCCAGTTAATTCAAAGGACAGAGCACTTTGAACTGATATGTTTTCACTTATGGATAAATCAATAAAAATACTCAACCAAGAGGAAAGTCAGTAAAATTTTCCATTTGTTTGTATTTTCTGATGCACCAACAATCAATTCAAGCACGTAAAAACCTTAATTCAGCATGTACTTTTAAATACGTGGCTAAATTTAACCACAGAGCCATTTCACTGAAGTTAAGATGAAAATGTAATGTAGTATATAGAACTCAAATTTGTAAAAAGGTAGTCAACAGCTTCAGTTTTCCAGACGTTTGCTAGGCTTGCATAAGTTACTTTTAGAACTGAGCTGCTTAATGGATAAGACTGTACTTCCAGAGAAGATGAAAACTAAACATTCATTGCTCTTTTTCTTTGTTTCATTCATTAAATAAATTTTTTAAAAATTGTTGGTTTAAATTTGACTCTAAATCCTAGCTGCATCTGTCAAAAATAATCAAGGATAGCTGCAGGTAACCAATCTCTTAATTTGACATGCTCTAGACAATCTTTCATTGTGTTTAATTATGAGTTTACCTATTGCAAAGTGTCCTGCATAATAGAGGTGCTCCGCTATAAAATCTTCTCTCTTGCTTATAATTCAATCATTCTAAATTTAAAATGACAGTATACAGTACTAAAACGTCCAATTGAAGTTTAATATAAAAATATCAGCACAAAACTCCTTTTTGAAGTCTGTTTATTGTGAGCAACCCAAATGCCTGTTTAATTACTATTAGTTGTAGTATATTAATAGACTTTGAACCCCTACAGTTGCTAATTCATACCATCTCAGGTATTTTGATAAGAAATACTAAGTAAGAAAACAGTAAGTATTCAAAGGGTTAATTTGCTTAGAATAGTAATAATAAATTAGTTTTTTGCATCTTCTTCAGTTCAAAATCCAGCTTTGAGACTGAGGAAGGCTTCCAAATCACATCAATTAAATAAGAGTGGTCCTTTTAACCAGTAGCAGTTTGATTGCCAATGACTCGAAGAATCTCTTTATGAATGCTTGGTTCCTGTGTATTTATACTTGTATCACCCACTTGACCATCTTCATAACTAAAAGACAAGTACAGAAAATACAATAAAATTAGTGCTTTATGAATCTACGTAAAACCATCCAAAACTGTTTCATTCAATAATCAAGAGAGCTTATTCTATATGTTAACATTTTTCTATTAAAATGCTCTACTGCACACTTCCCATTATACGCAGATCCTAAACTCTAGAGTGAAGGGTGGTAAGGCTGCCATTAGCATTGAAGCCCTGAGGCTCAGTAAGCCACTAGCACTCAAAGGGGACAAGTCATAGGTGACAAGGGAAATGCTTTCAATGTAGACAAGAAGCCTTTAATGAATTCATCAGCCTTAAAACAAATAGAAATACACAGGCTTACTGCAACATGAGTTAATGCTATAAAATGGGAAAACCCAGCAACTCTCCATTTATTCTATTACAAAGGATCAAGTAAACCTTTGGCACTGGCTTATCCAACGTGATGCTGTCAAGAATTTGGATCAAGCATCTTATTGACTTCAAGTTGTAAAACTATTGGAGGGGAACAGGGGAAAAGGTTTTGGATTAAGAGCGGTGGAAAGTTAAAAGAAGCTTTGTACTCACACAAAGAAAAATCTTGTACACACGTGATCTGTATTGGGAACTACCCATATCTCTCCATGTTTGTGCAGATCGGATGAGGTTATCACTATTAGGGAAAGAATAGATTTCATAGTGACAAAAATACACCTAAAAACACTGCTTTAAAAGATTTGGGGTTTTATACCCTTTAAATAGCCTGGAGGTTGGAGCATTGAGATATGACTAATGGGACAAACTTTATCAAGTTCAAATACTGGATTGTGCTTCTGGGATGGAGTAATACTGGGCACAAGTATAAATTGGGAAAGGGGGTGGCTAGAAGGTAGCCCTGCAGAAAGAGCTATGGGGTGCTGGTTGACAGCAGGTTCAGCTGGAATCAGTGTGCCCTGGCAGCCAAGGCAGCAAATTGCAAATGTGTATGCAGTGTTGGCATGGCCTTGCCTTGAGTACTGTGTGCAATTCTGGGCCCTACAATTTAAGAAGGACATGAAGGTCCTCAAATGCATCAAGAGGGGTGCAGCAAAGTTGGTGAAAGGGCTGGAAGGCACACTCTATGAGAAGTGGCTAAGGACTTTGGGAGTGTCTAGTTTGGAGGAAAGGAGGACAAGGGACAACCTTATGGCTCTCCACAGCTTTCTGAGAAGGGGCAGTGGAGAGGGAGGTGCACACTTCAGGAGACTGAGAGAGTCAGCGAGCAAATGTGTGGTAATGGTTCAAAGATGCTCTGAGAGAGGTTAAGACTGGACACTGGAATGCATTTCTTTACCGATACGGTGGCCAAAATCCAGAACAGGCTTCCTAGACCGGTGGTCAATGTCTCAAGCCAGTCAATGCTTAAAAGATACTTGGACAATGCTCATAACAACGTTCTTTAACTTTTGGTCAGCCCTGAACTGGGCAGGCAGTAGGAATGGATGATTGTTGTAGATATTGTATTGTACTGTGCTGTATTGTACTGTATTGTATTGTATTGCATTGTGTTCTATTCTTTCTATTCTATTCACTACCTTGAATAAATGCACGTTAAATTTTATACCTTTTCTTCCACGAATTGTAATTTTTAATATTTCTCTGATTAGTTTTATTTGAAATGTACATTAAACATCTCCCTTAAACACTTCTTTTCACATAAAAATGAAATGAATATGATGTAAAATATATTTTAACAAATATTTTACCTTATACAATCAATAATGTATTAGTAAGTGTAAGGAAAGAACAATATGGATGAAAACATCCTTGTGATAGATGTAATTTTTATTTAGAAACTTCAGGCATTAAAGGCTAAGTATAGTTTAGCAAACTCCAACTTCATTTCTTACCTTCTTCTCAAATTTTACAATTAAACTTTTGTATTTTTCTGTCCAGATCAAATTGTATTTTCATTTTGACCGATACCTCCTTAATCGTACTAAGTATTTCACTTGAATGATGTCAAAAATGCAGATACTAAAAAGTAGTATACATAGCTAAAGCTTCTATTTTTAAATAACATCTTTTCCATAATCTTAATTTTTACTTTAAAAATGAACAAATGCCCAAATGAAAGGCAAATTGAGTTTAATACAATTTCTTCTTGTTTGGTCAGTGAGACTAATTATCCATTACTGGTACAACTCTTATTAAAATTTCAAAAACCTTTTCTTCTCAAAACCTGCTGAGGTTTCATTAGATATTAAAAGAATTACAAAGTCTTTCAGAATGACTGTTCTCATATGCACTGGATTTTACCTAGACAATATTTCTGATGCTATCAGAAAGAACAGACTGTTTACTAGATGAACAGTTTATTTGCCTGAACAGTGAAAAGTCATTTGGAAATTAAATACAAAAGCTGTTTTTTCTGACTGAGGCATTTAATATATTTGCCAAGACCTTTAAAAAAGTCAGTGTTTTGAATAAAGGCCATGAACTGGGTTATCTTGATTGCTTAGGAATATGATCACATTGAAAGACAGGGTAGATGCTCAGTCACTATGTACATACAAGCATTTCAAGAAAATTCAACGTGTGTTACAAGTTGTGGTTGAAGAGGTAAATGTTCTGAAATGAAATATAAAGATCAGCTATTAATCAAGTACTCATGCACCTACCGGTGTAGGTAGGTGAGAGTAAAGGTCTCACTGATTTGTATCCAGTAACACTGTGTCCATGACTAAACAGTTTTCCAAGAGATTTCAGCTTACCTTCACATAAGGCTATGCATTTTAAGTTACGGCTTTGCAAAAATTGTGACTGTTGTCCTTTCTTCTGTGACTAAGATGCAAAAACATGAGAAAACCTAATTAGTGCAGCAAGATAAACTGAGTGAAAAAGTAACTGAGGAGAAGACTGCTATTTTCAGTGGTTTATAAATGAACAAATATAGTCACTCTTTCTGAAATATTTCTATTGCATTTCTAAAAAAATGTGTATTGTATATTTGGATAGGATTCAAACTTCTTTATACTGAAACAGAAGTTCCAAATTATTACAGAATAAATATTATTATTAGAAATATCAGAGCATTACTGTCACAAAAATTCATAACATAAAAAAAAAAGGTGAATTTTATCACTGATTATTTGGTCACTACCCTGGTATTTTACTCCCCTTCCCATTTCAGAGGGCTTCTGCTGACACATACCATTCTTTTTCCAAAGCCAGATTACTCAGTAGTTTCTATATGTTAACTATGAAGACAGATGTAAGATTTCTTTCTCAAAATTTAGCCCCACATATACATGCTATGAATTTGCTTTAAATAAAAGAGAACAATGGTTTAACATGTAAAAACCATGAAAACTGAAAAAATTACCTGCAATAAATGAAATGATACTAATTTTCCAGAAATAGACACTCTCAATTCCTTTTATATCATTCTTCTGTCTATAACTCATAAAGCAAGGACTAACTAACAATCATAACACAATCTCTCCTGCATTTTCATTCTCTTGCTACGTTCTTCTGTTTGGAAATGAGGGGCACAGGACTTGTGGTATACTTCGTAAACTGTTGCCAAAATCTGTGCATCTGCATTTGAAGTTTGCAGTCTCTGAAGGTGTTGATTTAATTAAAAAAATTAAACTGTTTGCTTTCACAAATGGAATATTACCTTCTTTTCAGCTACCAAGATCCCAAGCATAAAACCATAAATCTTCGAGAGATGGATGATTTACTGTACCTGTGATGTACTACTGCCCTTACTGCCTGAAGCTGGTTCATCTTTAGCTGACACCTTCTGCTGTTTCTTGTTCATCCCTAGGAATATTAAAATCATGTAAGATACCCTGGTACATAAGTGTCATAGCAAGCGAAGTTAAGTATGGGGAATGAAACAGCACAGCAGGAATCACCATCCTTTGCACACAAGCATGAAGCTAGTTAACTTTGTCACTGAATATCATAATTTAATTCTGCAAATCACTAGTATCACTAGTGTATCTGTATATACTGCAAAGACCTTCAGGAAGTTAGCATTAAGTATGTGCAAAAGCAGATAAACATGCCCCTAAATTCAGCTCAGGAATGTTCTTATTTGGCTGCTTAACAGAATTATGTGTCAGCAGGCCTTGAGTCTAACTGCCCCTGTTCAGGCTGAAGTAACAGAGTCTAATTTACTGTGGGTGGGACAGTAAAATCACAATAATTTTAACACTACTTAAATTTATTCAAAGTCTAATTACTTTTAAGGAGTAGTTAATTTATATAAAGTTTTAAAGTCTACCTTGGTTGAATTATTTATCTACATGTAAAAGTATCAAGTTGTCAGCCACATTGGATCCAATTTCTGCCTCAGAAACCTAAACAGCTACATTTGTGTTCTTGGATCTCTTTTAAATTCCTCACATCAGTTTATATAAAATTCCTCCATTGTAGGCTTCCTTGCCTTTCAGTACCCTGTATTTCTCATCTGTTTGCATACAAACTGAAATATGGGGAAGTTTAAATCTTTGAAGGAACAAGGAGTTCCTTCACATTCCTCTGTGTTTTTTACTGGCATCAAGTACCACATGCTTCAGAGGAACACAGGCCACCTCTTTTCTGGAGAAGGATGTATGGAAGGGACCAAGAAAGGTAGAGAGATGAGGAAAAAAAGCACATTGAAGCTCCCAAAGCAGTGCTGACCCCAACAAAGGGCATTTTGTTAGATAATATGGCAACTTGCACTTCAGTGTATCCTAAAAACCTGCCATACTTGTGTAATTTCTGAAAACCTAAAAGTACATTTAGAGATTACAGATACTGAAATGCAACAAACTGTAATAAAAACTGCTGAGCTCTTAAAATTGTGACATTACTTTAAAACAGTGAAAATCAGAAAGCATAACTAGAGCTCTCAGAATTACCTACAGGCACACTATAACAGCAATTTCTTATGTGAGGAAATACAACATACCTAAAGAAAAAATTCACTATATTTTAAAATCTCTGAAGTTTCTTAATACACATATCATTGTAGCTATGAGTTTCTAATATGCTTCTATTTGGAAAACTCTGCATGATTCACTTTTGCATTTACTAGTGGTAAAATAATGTTCCCTCCTCTTCTCATGCTAAAATAAACACACTGTCCAGTACTGTCTGTGTAATCCTATCCTGGCACGGTGATAATTAGGAATACTTTTAAATATACACAGTACAACATGTCAGTTGCTGAGTATTTGTTTTGTCAGATCACGCTCTAAAAGCCCATGCATCCACAGACAATATTAAATGGATTTAGGCAGATATTGACAAAAAAAAAACACTCCACAAATACGAAGTTGTATTTACATTGCATAATCAACACTTGCTCCATTACACATAGCTTTCAGTACTAGCTACTATCTACTTAAAAGAACAGTTTCAAAACAATCAGCACCTTGGAAAATGAGGAAAAGTATTTCATAAAGGAATTAGATTTTCTCTTTTTTGGATAAATTAAACCTTGATTGACAAAGATAAAATTTAATACAGTGTTGTAAACAGTAAATCTTGTAAGAAAAGCAGTAGACTAAGGTACTCTTCTATATTTCTCCAGTTTTAGAGTGATTTATAAATATCACCTGAGTAACCAAATGATATGCTTGACAATGGACTAAGGTAGATTCCACTTCCGAACATTGCACCATGGAGCTGAAAAAGATCAAAATGATTGTTTCACAATAAGTTGGTTGTCTGGACAAAACAATAATGATAGGAACAGACTACAATGTAGATAAGCATCTGCCCACTGCACTAATTTATTGCCTGATAATAAATGGTGTTCAAACTCTTAATTAAAAAAAAAAATCATGCTGTGAATGTACAGCTAAAATACTGTATATTCTGGAAACCATGTCCAAATGTCCAATTATAATTTTACATTAGATTTACACATAAAATTGCACATTGTGCTGGAAAATCTATTACTATGAAGGATGCCTATAGAGGGTGTCTCTGTACATGGCCAAATACATCTCAGTCTTAAAAAGGCTGAACAAGCTCAGCACGTGTCTCTCCTGGTTTAAGACACCCCGCTCTCACAAGCAAACCCCCAGCACAAAGACAGGAGAGAAAGTAACAAAAAAAAAAAACACCTGGGTTGAGATAAGGAGTTTAATGAGATCACACTGTGTACAATTACTTTAGTCTATTTTGCACAAAAGCACAGCAAAAGCAGAAGCAGTGGCAGAAGTCAGCAATAAAATGACTCCCCCACCCTGAACACTGCAGCCAGCCTAGCAGAAAAAACCAGGACTCCAAAACCGGAAGAGGTAACCAGAAGCATGAAGCCTCTCATGTTACAATCTGAACTGTAAGCCCCATGATACTTTGCTCTGGCCAATATTTTCATTTTAAAGCTGAATGATGTCAGCATGGTATTGAATACTTATCATCAGATTCAATTGCCTAAACCCATGACAGTGTCTTGCATGAAATCCTTGGCAGGAAATACAGCCTAAATCAGTCTCTGTGAATCAAAAGCAGCAACAGCTGCCTTTGTTTTCTTTAAGCTAAGAAATGAAGAGATGGCGATGGTACTGGTCATATGCCTTAGAAAAATTGAGTCACAAGTTCACAAGGTGGAATGGGTTGACTGCTTTATGTCTAAAAGACTTCAAAGAAAACACACCAAGTAGTTCTTGGAGCACAAATGAGAACCAAGAGTATCTCCTACCTATGTAGACATTACGACCACTGGGCTTCAGAGTTATGCTTATCTTTATTGCTTTCCTCTGACCCAATAATATTTTCATTGACTCTGTAATGTGCCAGAGCTCTGAGAGGAATGGGAACACAGGCTTTCACTTCTCCAGATCCTGTCATGTTGTACAGGATTCTTGTTGAGTGGGTGTTTTTCCTGACTGGTTGGTACTGGGGAAAATAGGATGAACTCAGCTCAGGATATGTCATAGGTGTGTGAGAGACCTAAAAATGAGGACTAGGGCTTTACTGTTCCCTTCCTGCTATTCCCAGTATCTCAACCCTCAACAGAAAACTTAAGCATAAACATAGGTATTTACTTTTGAACAATTTCTTGAGGGATTATCTTTCACAGATATTAGTTAAAAGCCCTGAACTTCTAAGAGGAACAGCAGAGATGTCTATTTCCTTTTTTTCAGTGTCTGCTGCACTCTCACACTTAGCACTCTGAGATCCTCCTCTAAGGTATCATGGGCTCCAGCCTAGGGAAGAGTAGTCAAAACCATGATGCTAAAATGCTCTGGGTTACAGTTCCCCAGTCCTTCCAGTACAGGCTGCTTTGTTCTCCAGCAGTGCTCTCCTGATGATTCAGTCCTGAGAAAATGAACTGAAGTTCGCAATAGCTCTCTCCTCGCCAGCACACTCATATTTCCATTCCCAAGGAAACCAGAAGAAAGGGACTTGCTGTAAAGTCAGCTCCTATAAATCTAGTATGCTCTTAATACCTATAACAAGGAGACAGTTCATATAGCTCCCAAGATTGCTTTCCAGCAGTACTGAGCTAAACCTCCTGGAGGCGCTGCTCTGCAACGTAAAAGTGAAACACTGATTCCAGCAATGAGATTTCCTAGCCATTTTAGCAGACATATTACTTCATTTCAATTGCAGGAAACAAGAAAGTGTTTGAAATCAGCCTTTAATGTCACCTGTACAACTAACAAGACCACACCACCCTGAAAACTTGTCTAAGCTCATATGTAATCGAGCATGCACAAGTTAGCTAAAGAAGTCTGCTTCGCCTACTATTTACCTGCAGCCTTGTATTGGAAGCAACAACTAAGCCGTTCCTCAGGATGGAATGCCAGTTTTCAATGTGTGAACCACTGGAAAAAATTTAAAAGTATGCATTAAAATCCACTGTGTAAAATGGAAAATGAAATCAGTAATCTTTTAAAACAACAAATTCTGAGCTGCAAACCTCAAATGGCAAGAACAAAAAAATAGCATGGTATTCTGATAACCTTTGATTAATATGAACATTTGTACTTACTGAAATGCAAAAGTACTTCCGTAGAGATTTTTAGCAGCTCGAAAATTGGACTCTTTGGCTGGTGGACTGCTGAGAAGTAGGAACTGGTGGGGAGTGTGCATAAACTTCAGTTGCTGTAAAATATAACAGTGCACAAGTGAAAAGAAGCTGATTAACAGAAAAGGGTTGTATTTCTGTAACAGTAGTTCATAAGATTCTTGCTGTTTCACACAATACTTAATTGCATCTAAGTCACTGCAAGAGCTAAGTTCAAATTGGCCTCATTACCATAGTTCTTACCTGAAATCAAACAGCAAAAATACCTTTCAGTTTATGAAATATATGGAAGTTTCTGAAACTGATTTCAACCTAATATGGCTCTAATTAACTAATTAAATCGAACAATTTTATCATGGTGTCCTGCCCAGAGCTGGCTTTGAATTAAGGTTCAAATTTGAATGTTGCGGATGTCTGGTCCTTCATAGGAAGATCAGAGACATACGTACTCTAAAATTATTTTCATCTGAAAATCAAGCCTCCCCATATGTGGGTCATCTAGTATATCATGTAACAAACAAAGAAATCTCATCCAACCTGAGATGACTAAAAGGTAGACACATATTTGAACTACTCAAATAGGCTCTTTGTAAGTGTTAGTCCTTTGCCTAGTTTTAAATATTCACAACATGACTCATGACGTGACACTACCTGTTTCTGCCCTCTATTAATGAAGTCCACATCATTAACTGGAATGTGGACACCTACATCTGGTGAGGGGCCTCCCATGTAGAAATGCTAATGAGCCATGAGAAAATAATAAAGAATTCACAGAAACTTACCCTATTCACTGGTAGCTTCACAATATGTGATCTATTACTAGAAATAACCCTAAGAGAGGAAATATGCATCAGAAACGGTAGTCAAACGTAATTTTACTTCTTAAAAATATGTTATTAATGGGTCTTTGATGGTATCAGATGGAAGTAGACCAAATCTTGACTGGAAAATGAAATCAGAATGCACAGATGAGGTCCAAAAAGAGTCCAGCAACATCTGCAGTTGCAAATGTTGATCCCAATGTTAATTCTTAGGATGAGCTTACATCAAATTGCACTGATGTAGTAATCTTTCATTAAACTTGGTACTTTTATAATTATAATGTGAGTCAATTTTATACCATTGCAGAAGAGGATGTGCAAGCGGATCTTGTTTATCCATCTGCTTCTTTATTTCCAAGTAAGGTGCCTAGAAAAGAGTAATCACATTCTTTATTTCTAGTTGAAATCACAAGGATAAATATTTTATGTTACACTGACCATGAATTCAGCTATTAGATCATATACATGGGACTCATTAGGTTTCAATCATAGTTTTACTGACAAACAGGATCGCATAATTATAAATGTGTTTTGACAACAAGAAATATTTATAGAACAATTCTTTTCCCCAAAAGCATATAATTAGCATCAAAATGAGTATATTATACCCAACACTGGTGATCTCAGGAAGGATAAGAGAAGATGTCTAATTAGTTTTGGCTCTTGGATTAAGAAATTGGACTTCACAAAATTAAGTATCTGAAAATACCCCAAGATATTTTACTTTATTTTTATAACTGTTTCATGGTATAAACTGATAGAATAAAGTACTATATCATCTTATGATCCCAAAGTACTTTATGAATATATACAGAGTAATATTTCTAAACATGAGGTATATTTGCATAGCAGTTGGAAAAGTGAGGTACATAGGAGAGACTTTAAAAACCAGCTAGGCTGTTTGGGAAAGGAAGTGTAACAACAAACGTAAGTACAGTTATCAGACTGTCCCACTGTGAATATTGAGAAATCATATGGTAGTAATCCCAAGAGATCCAGCCTTCCAAATTCCCGACCATAATTAACTGATAAAGTGTATAATAGAAATAAAACTGTAATTCAAAACATTGTCACAAAATTAATTTATTTTACATTAAAAACAGAAGATTCAGTTTGGCTTAAATATTCCCATAAATGCATCAGTTGGTGATTTTCTTGTTACTATGCCCCACCCTGGTGTTATTATTTTTTAATTACATTTTAAAAGATCTGAGTTATATTTCATCGCTTTTATTTGACTGCTATTAGTCAAAGGTGTCATCAAGTCTGTTAATTTTAACACATATTTTAATATTATTACAGCTCTATAGGAAAGAGATGACACTGCTGACTTCCTCACCCATCACACACAAGTAATATAAACATCTTCCTAGTTCTAGAAATAGCAATTAACCTACATAAAGCTTTTTAAACTCACCTGTGTCATCTCTCTAATAGAAGTGATACTGTCCAATGCTTTCATGACTCGGTCATAATTCTTCTTCTGATGTAGCATAAAATAAGGAAAATTTTAGAAGAGCATTAGACTGTAGCTCTACAAAAGTCTGAATTCTTTGAGTGTGTATATAACCAAAGATAAGATGGAGGTTTATCCAACAAGTCCTTTCAGGCATTTATGATTAATAGCCTCCTTCCACCTCTCACATACAAGGTTTAAAAAGCCAAGTGCTGGGTCCTGCACTTGGGTCACAACAAGCCCATGTAATGCTACAGGCTTGGGGCAGAGTGGCTGGAAAGTTGCCTGGCAGGAAAGGACCTGGGGGTGCTGGTTGACAGCTGCCAGAACATGAGCCAGCAGTGTGCTCTGGTGGTCCAGAAGGCAAAGAGCATCCTGGCCTGTATCAGGAATACTGTGGCCAGCAGGACTAAGGGAAGTGATCGTGCCCCTGTACTTGGTACTGCTGAGGCTGTCCCTCAAACACTGTGTTCAGTTCCGGGACCTTCACTACAATAAGGACATTTTGTTGCTGAGGCATTGCCTAGAGAAGGGCAACAAAGCTGGGAAAGGGTGTAGAGAACAAGTCTTATGAGTGGCTGAGGGAGATAGGAATGTTTAGGCTGCAAAAGAGGAGGCTGAAGGGAGACCTCGTTGCTCTCTGCAGCTGTCTGAAAGGAGATTGCAGTGAGGTGGGGGTCAGTCTCTTGTCCCTAGGTGACAGAATGATAAGAAATGGCTTGAAATTATGCCACGTGAGGTTTAGAGTGGATATTAGGAAAAATTTCTTTACAGAAAGAATGGTCAGGCGTTGGACTAGCTTGCCTAGGGAGGTGATAGACATGGCACTTCAGGATATGGTTTAATGTCAGGGTGGTGTTAGGCTGATGGTTGGACTCGATGATCTTAGAGGCCTTTTTCCAACTGAAACGATTCTATGATAGATTCTCTCATTCACAGTCCATGAAAAAAATATTATAATGTGTTTTATTTGAATTTCACTGGAATGTCTAACACACTCATAAAGTTAGTTCATTTTTCAAACAAACATTTTTAACCAAATGCAGTTTTAAATAAACATAGTTATTTGGACAACATGTTATTATGTTAAACAACAAAGTGAGTAAACAGATTTTAAATAAAACCCTGAAAAAAGAGATGTGTTTATTTTTATGAAATATCATAAATATCATGAAATATCATTCTCTCTGCCGCACCCTGATCCTTGCCTACCTTCTGCTTTGGAACTGTTGTCAGATGGCTCCACCTTTTCAGATTGAATAAGCTGAACAGACCACAATTCACCAGCTCCACATGTCACGTCACCTTCTCAAGCTTCACTGCTTCCCATCTTTGGGTCTTGCCAACATCAGTCCATGGACCTTGTCCATGCTGGCAAGAACCCGGGAGAAGGCAGTTTGGGCCTTGACAGCCCAGGGTCTCTCTTCATTCCTCTTCTGGTGTGACCCTTTTTTCATATTCCCTCATCTGCTTGAAACTCTCACCTTGCTCAGCCACCTGACTATCTGTCTCCTCATCAGCCCCCTTTCAAGCACCTCCTGGCAAGTCTTTCCTCTCACATGCTGCAAAACACCCTTGCCGCTTCCTGAGGAAGAATCACTACTAACCGGCCTTTTTTCCTGAAAAAGTTACATGCATCCCAGTGCAGGACATGTAAAGTTCTCATTTATGCCCTCGGGGATGACTCAGTCTAGATACAATAGTTCAAAGCTTTCCTGAGAAGCAGTGTTTTCAACCTGAGGAGCACAAAGTGCAAACAATTCTTTACTTCAGACTACTATGTTAGTATTTGATAAAATTACATTTAAGGAGACAATTGTTTGCAGAAAGAAAACTAGATAACAGCAATAAGCACTTTAAGAATAAAAAGATGGACTGGAAATCCCCTGGTTTACATGGTCTTCACCCCCCCAAAGGCCATCTTGCTCTTTGTGTCCACTGGGTGTCTTGAAAGACACTAAAAATATAAAATTCTGCATCTGGAATATACACCCTAAAAGGATTTATTTTCTTCAGCATAACTCTGAACAGAACTTACAGTTCATACTTAAATATCTTCTCAGAAGCAATTAAAAAAGCTACAAAATTCTGAAAATAGTCACATGCTTGCACTAATATATATTCTGAGGCTATATTTCTTAGACTAAAGGAGACCCTACAGAAGAAGGCTTTGCTTTGAAATCTCATGCATGGCTAAAAGCAAGCTATGACTGTCATGGTAGGGCCATGACATGGCCCAGTACATACCCAGACAGGCCTTAAGATGTCTAAACAAGGTCCCTTTCTCTCCCCCCCTTCCTGCAGAGAGACAGTGCAATGTGGGAAAAAGAACAAAGGGGACAGGACCCCTGCCTGTCTGGTAAACAAGCTGCTTACCTGGGTGAGAACACAAAAGCTGGCCACTGCTTCCCCAGATACAAGGTCTTTGTTTCTGCCTTTTATGGCAGAACGCCTTTCCTTTGGGCAGGCACACGTTAGCTTCAGTGCCCTATTGGACCAGTCATCATTGGCCATATGTATATAGAGGTTGACCTGGTAGTCACCTTTGCCTTGATCAAACCTTGCTCAAGCCTTGCTTTCAGACCTTGCTTAAGCCTTGCTTTCAAGCCTACTTGGACCCACCTTATAGAAGCTGCCTCGAGTTGCCCTGCCTTGCCTCGAGTGCCTGGGCCAGAGCCTGGGATATAGCCATGAGCCATAGACAGCAAGCTGGAGAAGCCACAAGCCTAGAAGCTGAATCCCGCCTAGCCTGCTGCCCCTTGCAACTAGAATCATGCCGTGCCTCAGCTTACGCAGGAACCAAGCAAGCGCCTGTCGCAAGAAATGTCATTAACTGCCTGCTGACCGCTGAAGCCGGATCAGCCTGGGACCGTGCAGTAAACTCTCCTTGCCGGCAATCTGCCGTGCCTGCGCCTTACGAGAGCACCCCAAAGCTAGCACAGCAGCTGCCCTTTGGGCTTAAAGGTTCTTATCGAGCCTCCCCCCGCTATAATTGAGCACTATCTGCTCTCGGGGACCTTCTCTTTCCAAGTTATTGCCTCCTAGTTTGCATAAAATTGTTTGCATTTTGCCCTAACACTGTATATTCCCATTGTAAATATATATTCCAACCATACAACGATCCTATTTAACGAGTTTTGGCAATTTTCATCAATAAAAGGTTACTAATATTTTATCAATACCTGTTTGCCATATCGTTTGTTGTAAGAGTAGCCCCTTCTTGCCAATGACATAACAAAAAATAACTACTTACCCTAGGGTTAAAGGCCAGCATCTGAGGATCATTAGGATCAACTACAGAAGGATATGGTTCAAAAATAACAACTTTCCTAGGTGACTCCAATGCAAACCGACACATGGATACTAACAGATCAACCACCTAGGGAGCGATAAAGAAAAATATTTATTCAGTACATCTACTTTTGTATTGTATCTTTCAGTCTGCTTTTTTTATATACATCATAGTAATATTGTATTTCATTGCTACCTGTATTACTTAAAACCTGTTATCCACAGGACATAGTTTAGGATTGAAACTTTTCCACTGATCTCAGCAGGCTTTGGGTGCACACATTGGATAAGTACCTGTCCCTAAATGTGCTATCATGTCAAATATATTGCTTGCCACTCCACTTTCTCTCGTGGACATGTGCTAATTATTGGATTAAATTAATTTTCTAGGGAAATGAAGCCAAGCTGGATCTCCGTTTCTTTGCACAGTGCACGTAGGTGGAAAATTGTTGCTCAAGAAAAAGGAAGGGTTTGTGAATCTGTACCGCTGCCTGCTGTTCTTCTGAAGACTGTAATCACAGAAACACTTGTAAATATTGCTTCTGCTAAAGCCAGAACTGTGCAGTCATTTGCACAGCTCGCAACTGGGGATCCTCTTTCTTCCATCATATTGTACAAAATTACAACATGGTTTTGAATATCTCTGGTTTCCAACATTTCACTGTGAAGTAAGATCATGCACGAAATGTGTACACAGGCACATATTCACTTACGTGCAGACTGGCACATTTATGACTTAGCAACAGATTTATTTATAATTAAGAAATCGTAATTCAGAGGTTAAAAACAGAATGCAGCCATCACAAAATAGAGAGAACACATCTTTGTGGCAACTGTGAAACCTAAATACAGTTCCTAATGAAATCCAAAGCTGCCACATAAGAATTTATCTGTACATCAGCTCATTTCCCTATTTACTTCTGTGCCTTCTGAAAATGTTCCTGTGTGAAAAAGCACGTTTCCATGAAAGAAAGCTGAGATGAGTTGTATTTAGTAGGCATCTCTAGTTCCTCCCGCAACTCCACATGGATCAGATCTCATCTCACAGCTTAGGCTATTCTAGAAGTTATTATAGATCTGCCATTGCATCTGATCATTTAGAGGACAAAAAAAAAGAAAAAAGAAAAAAGAAAAAAGATGGTCCTTTAGAGAAGCAGAATGAAAATAAAGGAACCTGATGAAAGGGAAAAAGAACTAAACTAGAGTGAGTCATACTGTTGTCATTCCCCATCTATGTTCCTTTAGCACAAATGGGGAATTTTCATCAGTTTAAAATTATTCTCTTAATTCCAGTAACTAGGTATCTCATATATACTGAATAACGGAATTATTTAAATAATGATCCCTTCTTCCATGATGCTCCAGTTGCTTTCCAGTTTATAATACCTGCAAGTGTGATGAATGTTTCAAAATAGGGCATCTGCATTTGCAAGAGATCAGGAGGCTGCACACAGCTCAGGCAAAAGGTCTGCAATGGTAAATGTATTACCACAAAACTGATCCCAAGTTCATACATGCTGATTCTTAGAAGCACATCTTAGCTTTTCATCACAAAACACTACCAGGAAAAAGTTGTTTGAATCCTCCCATCTCTTAACACAGTGACTCAAAGTTGCCACGATTTATGAATTGCATGATTGGAATTTGCCTTAAAATTGGCACAGTTGGAGGCACAGTCTTCCAACACCATCCCAAAGCCCTCCTTTAAAGGAACTGTTGACCCCTGTATGGTTTCTCATCCTGGTACCTGTATACTGCTTTGACACAGGGGAAGATGTGCATAGATCAGTTAAACCTCAGATGTCCCCTGAGATCACTGTTTTGAGCTGATGGAAAACAGAGCAATTTAAACTAGGAGGTAAGTTATAATACACATTGTAACACAAACTTCTGTCTCTCTTCCTTGGTAGTAGGAAGTGCTATGGATCTAGTAATCATCATTAGAACTGGGACTGAACTTCTCTTAACAGCAGGTACTGAAGTAATTAGGTAAGGATTAAAATATTTTCAAGGAAGACAAGGCAACATTTGCTGATGACAGCTCCCTCTTACAACATTATTCTCTCAGACAGTACCTCTCTCTCTCTCCAGAGGTTACATAGAATCATAACTATCAACAAAGAAGGAATTCAATTTTCAGGTATTTTGACTCTGATTGAAATAAGACAATGTAAGTTTGGGTTTGAAAGTTGTAGAAAGCACAATAATTTATTATTAAGAAGGGGCCATCAGAATATTGGGAATGACAAAGCAGGGGTGTATACCTTAGAAAACTACCTGAAAGCACATCTGAAAAAAACAGGATGTGGTTTCTAAAAATGGAAACCTATATTTAGACTCCTTCGGTACACAAAATGATTTAGAGGAAGATTCATCTGACAAGACTCAGAGTTTCACAGTGTGAGCATCTACCTCTCACTAGTCGGCCCTTTACAATCAGTGGAGAAAATAACCACTGTGTTTGCGGTCTATGCTATGATTCACACTATCCTAAACTAATGTCAAAACCAGCCCAGATGAATCAAACTCTAGAAGTGCTGGATTCTTTCTGCAGACAGGCATGGGAGTTCAACCAGATCGGATGTAGGGAGCTGTGTACAATGCTGTTACCAGAGTGAAACAGAGTGAAGCTGAGTGACCTAGATTCAAGTGGACATTCATCAAAACCTCTTCTCTAACTCTTTTAAGCACCATTATGGTTGTAAGCACTTCATCTGCATTTAACAAGAAAAGTGAGATAGAATTGTTTGTAAATAATGTACAATGTGCGTACAATGTACTCTGGAAGTTTGAAATTTCCCCCTAATTTTACAAAAGCTAACTTTCAGCTCTTCAAGAAGTCAGTCAATCAGACCCTCTGGGAAACTGCCCTCAGAGACAAAGGAGCAGAACAGAGCTGGCAGATCTTTAAGGACATAGAGTGCAAGAGCTCTCAATCCCCAAGAAAATGGTTGAGCTGAGGGTAAGAAAGAAATGCACAGGCAGTGAACACAGGGACAGGTATCCTGGGAAAGGTTTATGGATGCCACCTTGTTCTGTAGGGATGCAGTCAGGTAGACCAAAGAATAGTAAGAAGGGCTTCTGTAGGCATGTGATCTAGAAAGGTCAGAGAAAGCATAAGCCCCTCAACACCCCCACTACCTTTCCTTGTCTGAAGTGAACATGACTGTCAAACTTGTAACAATGGATAAGGACAAGGCTGAGGAACTCAGCAACATTTTTGCCTCACTCTTCCCTGGCAATCTTTGTTCCCACACCTCTTGAATTGATGGTTCACAAGACAGTGACCAGGGAAGCAAAGTCCCTCCCACTCAGAGAATAGCAGGTTTGAGACCCTCTGAAGAACCTGCACACACAGAAGTCTATGGGATTTGACAAGATGCATCCCAGAGTCCTGGAGGGAATTGGCCGATGTAGCTGACAAGCTCTCCATGATATTTGAAAACCATGGCATCCAGGTGAAGCCCCTGGAGACCCTTTTTAAAAAGGGTAGAAAAGATGACCCTGGAATGACTGACCTGACAGCCTCACCTGGGAAGATCATGCAACAGATCCTCCTAGAAGCTGTGATAAGGCATATGGAGGGCAGGAAGGTGGTTGGAGACAGTCAGCATGGACGAGTCCTACCTGGCCAATCTAGTGGCCATGTATGATGGAGTGACACCACTGGAGAAGGGAAGAGCTGCAGGTGTCATTTACCTAGACTCTGTCATAGACCCCTACAATATCCTTTTCTCTATATTGGAGAAAAAAAGAGTCGATAGGTGGACTGTTCAGTGGATGCATCCAGAGGGTCAATGGCTCAATGTCCAGATGGAGACTGGTAATGAGTTGTGTCCCTCAAGGTTGCGTATTGTGACCAGAGTTGTTTAGTACTTTCAACAATGACATAGATAGTGGGATCAAGTGCACCCTCAACATGTTTGCAGATGGCACCAAACTGAGTGGTGCAGTTGAAACACCTGAGGGATGGGGTACCATCCAGACGGACCTGCACAAGCTTCAGAACTGGGCCCATGAGGTTCAACAAGGCCAAGCGCATGGTCCTACATCTCAGTCTGGGCAGCCCCTGGTATCAATACAGGGTGAGGGATGAAGGGACTGAGAGCAGCCCTGTGAAGAAGGACTTGGAGGTACTGGTGGACAAAAAGCTTTACATGAGCGAGCAATGTGTGCTTATAGCACAGAAGGCCAACTGTATCCTGGGGTACATCAAAAGCAGGTGGCTAGCAGGTCAAGGGCAATGATTCTGACTCCCTGCTTTGGTGAGACTCCATCTGGAGTACTGTGTCCAGCTCTGGAATCCTCAGCACAGGAAAGACATGCACCTGTTACCATGTACAGAGGACGATGCAGCAGATGCACCTGCCCAGACAAATACCTGACGATGATTACGCTGTTCTAGGCCTTTCGCTTGACTTTTTTGTGGGCTTGCCCCCAGCTAAGTAGAATGACCATGGTTCAGAGTCAAATACGGTATAAATGGAGACTCTTTGGAGAGCTGATTTGAGTTGGTCCTCCTTGGAACTGCACAACTGCAGCTGGGAACTCTCCCCCTGGATCAAGACACTGCCTGAGGAAAGTTATCAGGACTGAATATGTATTCACCCCCACTTTTTGGTGAGTGAATACTTCTGAATATGTATGTATATATCCTTGACCCATTTCTGTGTGACTGATATGCTTTCTGGTTACCCCCAAGCTAGAGGTTTTCCCTTTCCTGCCTGTGGGTGTGCACACTTTGGGTGAACTTTCTAAAAGAATATTCACAAAACTTAGAAATTAGTTGTGTAGTGTTATATTCCCACCTGACATCCAAACTTGCAATTTACTTTGGTCCATCAGAGTGCTGGTTAATTTGTCATTGGAATAAATCTGCATTTTGGGTAGTTACTGCTGTCTGGTTTGTGGCTATCTCCATGACAGGGGCACATAAAAATGATCAGGGGGAATAGAATGCCTGTCCTGTGAAGAAAGGCTGAAAGAGTTGGACTTACTCAGACAGAAGAAGAGAAGGCTTCCAAGAGACCTTGTGGTGGTCTTTCAATATTTAAAGGGGGCGTATAAGAAACATGGGGAAAAAATTTTTGGTGGAGCCTCTTTCAACAGGACAAGGGGTAATGGTTTGAAACTAAAAGAGGGCAGATTCAGATTTGATATAAGGAAAAAATTTTTTACAATATGGGTGGTGAAACACTGGAACAGGTCTCCCAGCATGGTTTTAGACACCCCATTCCTGGATACATTTAAGGTCAGGTTGGGCAGGGCTCTCAGCAACCTCAGCTAGTTGAAGATCATAGGAATCATAGAATGCATAGGGTTGGAAGGGACCCTTGAAGACCATGTTGTCCAACTCCACTTCAGTGAGCAGGGGCATCTTTTAACTAGATTAGGTGTTCCTGTTCATCGCAGAGGTGTTGGACTAGATGACTTTTAAATATCCCTTCCAACCCAAAATATATTGTAATTCTGAATATCACATAGGGTACCATGTTAAGTGCCTGACTTAAAAAAATAAAACTAGCTTCCCAGAAACACATAGCTGTGGTTTTCAGAGGACTTCAGGCTGAAGAGGAGGTGAGGCTGAGGCTAAGAAAGAGTTGGGGCTTTATCAGCACATCTCTCTCTATTTCTTACAAGATTACACAGGTATCCCAATGTTTGGCATGCTAGATGTTGTAAATATTGCCAGTCTTCAAATATTACAGTCTTCAGACATCAGATGAAGAACTGATATTCATATCCCACAGTCCTATTCTCAAATGACAAAGTTCGTGTACTCTGCTTCCACTTTCTTCCCTTGATGATGCCCGTGGGCAGCATTCAGCTACTTAGCCATATAGTTTTAAGGCCAGTGGCTGGACTCACTAGTGCTAATTAAAGTGAACCAAACTGAATGTTTGCTCTTCCAAAAAAACCCATGTTGCTAACTAAGAAAATGCATAGTGAATGACATACTGATAGAAAAATCAGAGAGGCATGCATTTTTCTGTAAGATGTGTAAACTTTTAATTAAAGATTTTAAAAGAAAAGTACACATGGAACCTTTTTCATTTTTTAATCTACTGTAATTTAAGATTAAATGGTGATTTGGAAACAGAGTTCAAAATACTTTGTTTTAGGGCATTTATAAAATAATCAAAGAAAACAATGATATGGTTAACTCAACTTAAGGATCAGGAAATAAGTATATATGAAATTCCTGATCCTTGAGAAGGAAAATAAGCTGATGTAGCAATGCTGGTGAAGGACTTTCCCACTGTTATTTAATGAGTAAAACAACAGATGCTCAGTGGATAGCTGCATCCCAACACCATGAACAGGAAGTAGCTTATTAATTGCATGAGAGTAGTAATGGCTCATTAGGTGAAAATAAATGGGAATTATCTCCAAATGACAATGTCTGCCTTTATTAACAACCCAGGTGACCTAACTGAATACAACAGAACAAGAAAACAGGGTTACTCTAACGAAATGAAAGCAAAGCAGTGAAAGCACCTCATTAGTATTATTTGAAAACACCATGCATAAATCAGTGTGTTTATAGCTGTAAGAGCAGACAAAAGAAAAAAAATACTTGCCAAACAGTAGACACATGGAGAATACAAGTCAAAGTAAATACTAGAAGAGACTGAGAAGACTGAGTATACTATAGAAAATCAGACATATAATAAGTATTAGATAATTCTACCTGAGCCCCAGTTGCAATTTCATCAGCAGCTTCGTTCATCACTCCTAATGTTTGGAATGCAAATACACAGAGCTCCCGTTCACAAACAGTGGGCTACACAGAGAAAGAAAGTTAATTTTATTTTCGTTATTGCTAATGTAGTATCTCATGTAATATCTACAACGAAATCCTAATACACTTAATGTTAATTTCTTTCTTTAGATATTAATTGCAACATTAATTTCAAACTATTATTACATGACAATTATTGAGGTAGGTACATTAGACAACCAGTTCAATAATCTGAGGAACACATGTGAAGAATACTAAAACTCATAAGCGCTTACAGGAGCTAATGTTAAAAGAAATCCAGAGCACAAAACCAAAATTACAGGCTATTACCCAAATAGTCTTAACAGTCCTATCAGATTGAAAATTTCCTGCAGAATTAAAATTAATGGTGAACGAATCCAGAAACTAATGGCAGGCACATCCCCCTCATAAATCATGGAACCACTGGAAGAGATCTTAAAATCATCTAGTTCAAATGCCCCTGCCATGGGACAGGGGACACTTTCTACTGCATGAGGTTGCTCAAAACCCCATCCAACCTAGCTTCAAACACTTCCAGAGAGGGGGCATCCACAACTTCTCTGGGCAATCTGTTAGAGCATCTCACTGATCTCACAGTAAAGAATTTCTTCCTAATATCTAATCTAAATCTACCCTCTTTCAGTTTAAAGCTGTTACCTCTTGTCCAGTCACTACACTCCCTAACAAACAGTCCCTCCACATCCTTCCTCTAGGCCCCTTTTAAGCATTAAAAGGCTGTTTCAAACTCCCTGGAGCCTTCTCCAGGCTGAACAACCCCAACTCTCTCAGTCTTTCCTTCTAAGGGAGATGCTGCAGCCACTTGATCCTTTTTGTGGCCCTCTTCTGGACTTGCTCAAGCAAGCCCATTTCTTTCTCAGAGCTGAACACAAATGCAGGTGTGTATTCTTCTGTTATTCTGCTGTTGAGAATACACATAAAATCTGTTTTAGAAGAAAAATCTTTTGAAGAAGCTACTTTTAATTTATTTCTAAACTAAGTTAACAATTTATTCGTAAACTTTATGAAAATGTTACAGCTCTTACAGCAACTCCATGCTTATTTACTGAAAGAGCAGATCAATTTTTCAAAGGTTGAAGTCACAAATCACAAAGTGGATTGTTACAAGCATTTAAAATGAACAAAGGATTGAAAAAAACATAAGAAAGAAACACAAATTAAACTCTTCCTTAAAAGTGACCACAAGAAACATGAATTTTTACTACCATGTTGAAAACAACAATAAACATACTTCATATACTATTTATTTGAATCCACATTATTAATCCTAACCCACTGTAGTAAACACTACTGAACTTTTGTAGCTAAAAATTCTGAGTCTAGCACATAATAACCACTAAAGCATTCATAGCAGTATACTTTGAAGTTCAAGCCAATGTCTCTAGGAAGCACCTGCAGAAATGAAAAAATGAATCAAGCACAAAAAGAAAACATAAAATGCATCTGAATTTCTTTCAGGCAACAGTTTTTTTCAGTAATATGCATACTGCTGTATTTGTAGTCACTTGTTTCATGGCCCTTAAAAATATGCATTTGCTGTGTTTCAAAGATTCAAGACTTCTATAATCACTACACTGACATGTTCTCAGATCAGTTGCTTTACAAGAGCTATCAAATCGAATAGAGCACCTCTCCTTTTATTTTATCTTCTAGTTACATTGCATTAGACAGCAGACAAAGCCTAGCATGATCCAATTCACTGTGCCATGGCATGCTAGACAGAAATTATGTATCACTGTATATATACTGGAATCATAGAGTCATAGAATCAACCAGGTTGGAAGAGACCCCCAAGATCATCCAGTCCAACCTATCACCCAGCCCTAAGCAAGCAACTAGACCATGGCACTAAGTGCCTCATCCAGTCTCCTCTTGAACGTCTCCAGCGATGGCGACTTCACCACCTCCCTGGGCAGCCCATTCCAGTGGCCAATCACCCTCTCTGTGAAGAACTTCCTCCTAATATCCAGCCTATACCTCCCCTGGCACAACTCGAGACTGTGTCCTCTTGTTCTGCTGCTGGTTGCCTGGGAGAAGAGACCAACCCCCACCTGCCTACAAACTCCCCTCAGGTACAGCAATAAGGTCACCCCTCAGGTGACCAGCCTCCTCTTCTCCAGGCTAAACAACCCCAGCTCCCTCAGCCTTTCCTCATAGGGTTTGTGTTCCAGGCCCCTCACCAGCTTCGTTGCCCTAATATTGTGTGCATTATCATCCTTAGGTTTTTCACGTTTAGAAGGTGGTTAAATAATTTGCTTAGTTGGGGAAGCATAGTGGCACTACTACCTTGACTATATAATCAACAGTATGCATAGACTTTGTCTCATTCCAAAGCAAGGAATTACTCTGGAGTAGAAGAGCAACCTGAGTTTAGCCATGCTTGTACTTATAATTAACATTTGAAAGGCCGTTCTTCCCTCAGGTGGACACTGGAAGTAAGACCTTAATGCCTGAGAACTGTAGATATATGAACAGCAAAATATGAGCAAAATTTGAGCACTGAAGAGGAAACAGATGTTACTCTTAGGACCTACACATTTAAGAAAAAAAAAATATATATATTTTCTGAAAAGATTGTCTTACAACTAGGAAGCAAGCATATAAAGGATTTTTGTTTGTCACGGGTAATTCATCTATTCAGAGTCACATTTCCAGATTTTGATTTTCTCTGCAATCATGCCTGCTAAAACCAATGAAAACATATGAAAACAAAGTAAATAAATCGATTCTAGAAGACAGAGCTTAAAGAAAACCACAAGCTTTATGAGAAAACTGGGATTCAAAACTGCTCTTGCACTGCTGGTAAGGTTTTACACACTGCTGGCGTATTTTCCTTTATGGTATCTGCTTGTGTCTACACTTGTAACAGAATATGAGCCCTTGGGACAGGAATAGTTTTGTTCTGAATTCATACCATAATTATGAGAAATGTCCCTAGCTCCAGCAAACAAAAAAGAACAACACTAACACGTTTATAAAATCTATGTTGTTCCAATGCCATTTTTGGACACGTATATTTTGGTTCAAGTTCACGTACTATTCAGGAAGCTGAATTTTCTTGTGTATGTACTTGAAAGTATAGATGTTCTTACTGATGTGGATTCCTGTCCACAAAGGTACAGAATATCCAATTCCTCCTAGATTACTAGTTTCCAATGTTTTTAAAGGTAAAACATGCTGTAAACACAGGGCTTACACACTTAAGTACGTATTTCACAGAATCACAGAAGATTAAGGGCTGGAAGGAACCTTGAAAGATCATCTAGCCCAACCCTCCTGCCAGAGCAGAATCACCCATACCAGATCACACAGGAACTCATCCAGGTGGGTTTTGAATATCTCCAGAGAGGGAGACTCCACAACCCACATGGGCAGCCTGTTCCAGTGTTCTGCCACCCTCACAGTGAAAATAATTTTCTTCATGTTTCCATGGAACTTCCTATGCCTCAGCTTCCACCCATTGCTTCTTGTCCTGTCATTGGGCATCACCAAGAAGAGCCTGACTCCATCCTCTTGGCACTCACCCTTTACATAGTTATAAATATTAATGAGGTCACCCCTTAGTCTTCTCCTGTTCTCCAAGCTAAAGAGCCCCAGCTCACTCAGTCTTTCCTCATAAGATGTTCCACTCCTTTAATAATTTTTTTGGCTCTGTGCTGAACTCTTTCAAGCAGTTTCATGTCCTTCTTGAGCTAATGGGCCCAGAACTGGACACAATATTCCAGATGTGGCCTCACCAGGGCAGAGTACAAGGGCATGGAGAACCTTTCCTAACCTACTCACCAACCCCTTCTAATACACCCCAGAATGGCATTGGCCTTCTTGGCCACAAGAGTACATTGCTCAACCTTCCATCCACTAGGACCCCCAAATGTGAACTTTGTCCTATGTGAGCACAGAATTTTACAGATTACAATCATCATCTTAAAGGCATGTAGAGTTGACTAGCTGGGGAACTTGGTGCTCCACGACCTTTGAAGCGCATCTGTAACTCCTCTTCAACAACAGCGTTGGCTAGCAGTCTCACATATACTTCAATGAGAAAGGAGAAAATTAACATAAAGCTAGTGTCTTCCACAAAACAATTAGCTACACGAAGATCATTGGTACTATTTGATGATAGTTTTTCCAGTGTAAACAAGCCAGAAGAAAATAAAGGATGAGACTTTAACCTGAGATTGTTTATAAACAGAATGCAGTAAAAGAAGCAGAAATAATGTTTTGAGCTTTTGAAGTTTTTTAGACTTTTCCTTTAGACACTTCCACTGTTTGCATGGGTAACTTTGCCACTGGGGTAGCACCCATCCAGCTGCTGCTGTGATGAAAAAGGGCGCAGAGTTTCTGCAGGTTATAGTGCAAGTGTCACCATTTACTATGACATATTCTGGTTCCTGAACTCATTTGCTACTTAAAATACTTACCAGACTTTCTTTCAATTCAAAAACTTTCATAGTCGATAATAATCTATCTTGCTACTTTTTAATATGTGCTCTGAAAAGCATTGCACCACCTCTTCCTGCATCCTGAGGGATGTCACACAAACACTAACGAGGCTGCAACATGACTGACACACCTAAAAACTCTTTATCCAAAAGGAGAAGCTCAGGGAAGAGTCATAGCATGACTGACAGTAAATGTAAAGGTGAAACCATTAGTGACCAACTCACTTCTCCTAATAAAAGCAATAAAAGGCATGGAGATGAAATATGTCTTCAATTTTCTGTTCTGTTTTGTACTTTCATCCATGGTTTCAGTTTTTCTATATGTTACAGT
Source organism: Indicator indicator (assembly GCF_027791375.1). Lineage (NCBI taxonomy): Eukaryota > Metazoa > Chordata > Aves > Piciformes > Indicatoridae > Indicator > Indicator indicator. The sequence continues at coordinate 25,024,788 of NC_072053.1, read as the reverse complement.
GTGGTGGGTTGAAATCCCCCTCCCACACTGACAATAACCATGCTAACTCTGTCTGGAAGCAAATGAAGCTGTATTTACAGGCAAAACTACAATCTACAACAAAATTCAATGAATATGTACAAATATACACTATTCACAACATTTACAAATATGTACAATCAACAGGAAAACACAACAAAGCCCCCTGGCCCCAGAGGGAGCCTCTCTTCTTCTCCCCTCCTTCCCCAGACCCCTGTGGCAGAAGGAAGAAAGCCAAGAAGCCAAGAGGTTTGTTAAACTTAGCTTGTCAAGGTCAATATGCCAGTATGCTATCTGCAGAAAAGCAGCACAGGACAGACAGACTGAGACTGCCTGTACCTTATTTTGAGTATTGACTCTTAAACATTTCTATCTCTCCAATGGAAGTGTTTAGAATAATCATTATTTTGCTTTCTTACACCCAATAGTTAGTTATTTACATTCTTTCACTTTTCTGCTTGAACTTTGTGAGGAAAAATTAAAGACACAGTCTTAAAACCATCACAATCCACCCATTCTAAACAATTCCATTGGCTGCGACTACCATCTATCTAATCTAAAACAATATCTACAACAATGAGTGAATAAAGTTCATAGTTCACTCTGGCTATCTCAGATGTAGATAATTCAAAGCTCGAATCACAGGAAAAAACAGAAAATGGTTTGTCTCTTCGCAGATGGGGTGAAGAAAGGAACAGGGACACTCAGGTGACTCAGGGCTCTCAGGGTTCTTAGGGTTTGTGCACCATAGGTCTCATGGATTCTCCTCTTGGGCGTGATGTTGTATCTGTGCAACACCAATAGGTGTGCCCAGGACTTTCAGCAAAAACCACCCCTCCAATAGGTTTGGCCTCTCCTGAAGGAGAAAACACCCAAACAGTTTTGCCTAACAGATTCTTTTCTCTGATAACAGGAACTCTATCACCTTCTTCCTTTTGTAACAAAGTTGATTGAGCAGGTTCAGTTCAATTTACTGAACCTCTACTATTCACCAACCAGGTTGCTTATGCTAAATGTTTCTCCCAGTTTCTCAAAGATCCACCCCCCACAGCTTTGAGAGTGGTTTTCAGCAAACCGTTGTAGCGTTCGATCTTCCCTGCAGCTGGTGCATAGTAGGGAATGTGGAATATCCACTTGATGCTGTGCTCTTTGGCTCAGTTCTTTACAAGATTGTTCTTGAAATGAGTTCCATTGTCCGACTCAATCCTCTCTGGAGTTCCGTGTCTCCACAGGATTTGTCTTTCCAGACCAAGAATGGTGTTACGTGCAGTTGCATGAGGAACTGGATAAGTTTCCAGCCATCCAGTGCTTGCCTCTACCATAGTCAGCACATACTGCTTACCAGATGGAGAACGAGGTAGAGTGATGTAGTCAATCTGCCAGGCTTCACCATACTTGTACTTGGACCATCGGTCACCATACCATAAGGGCTTGATCCGCTTTGCCTGCTTAATAGCAGCACAAATGTCACAGTCATGGATGACTTGTGTGATAGCATCCATGGAAATGTCAATGGATCTGTCATGAGCCCATCGGTGGGTTGCATCTCTGCCTTGATGTCCTGACGAGTCATGGGCCCACCAAGCTAAGAACAGCTCAACTCGGTGTCTCCTGTCAAGATCAAGGTCAGAGTTTGTGCCCACCTGGGAAACTCTTGCAGCTAGATCTGCCTGATGGTTCCATTGTTGTTCCTCAGTAGTTTTGCTCTTAGATATGTGAGCATCAATGTATCTCACTTTCACTGGGATTCTCTCAATGCAAGACAAAGTAATGTCTTGCCACAGATCTGCAGCCCAAATAGGCTTTCCTTTTCTTTGCCATCCATTCTTTTTCCAGAAGGAACTCCTTTCTCTTCATAAACACTCCCCAGAAGATAGAGGGAAGGGAAAGAGAAAGAGAAGGGGAAAGAGAAAGGGAAAAGATTCTGGTACGCTTTTACAAGTGATTTTTCAAGTTTTTAGGGTTTATTTCCATTTTAGACTTTTTGGTATGCCTTAGCTATATTTTTAGGAAAAAACAAAACAAGATTGTTTTCTAATTCTCATTTTCTGTAAGAGTTCTGGAGCAACACATGTTTATGAGTTTAAGACTTTTAAATCTCCTAGAGTATGACAGAGTACAACTGAAGGGCCAATTCAGTTCAAAACTGATAAACTAATATAGAATCAGTCAGGGTTGGAAGGGACCACAAGGATCATCTAGTTCCAACTCCCCTGCCATGGGCAGGGACACCTCACACTACATCAGGCTGGCCAGAGCCTCATCCAGCCTGGCTGCAAACACCTCCAGGGATGGGGCCTCAACCACCTCCCTGGACAACCCATTCCAGGTTCTCACCACTCTCATGGGGAAGAACTTCTTCCTCATGTCCAGTCTGAATCTCCCCACTTCCATCTTTATTCCATTCCCCCTAGTCCTGTCACTACCTGGTATCCTAAAAAGTCCATCACCAGCTTTCTTGTAGGCCACCCTCAGATACTGGAAGGCCACAATAAGGTCACCCCGGAGCCTTCTTTTCTCCAGACTGAACAGCCCCAACTCTTTCAGTCTGTCCTGATAGGAGAGGTATTACTGTATCTTAGAACACCTAGAACATACTCCCATAAGAATTAAACGGTAAAGATTGGAGTCCAAAGTGTATGATTTCTGTATTTACTTAAATATTAATTGAAATAATAAAGAATTGTTCTTAAATATAATGTAATGTTCATCAAGCTTCAGAGTTTAAGCAAATCTTAATTATTAATGATCAGTATTATTGAAAGGCAAGCTTAATGCACATCTGTCTACTCAGGCTTTTACTCATGAGTGAAGCATCCATCACTAGCTCATACTAGATTGAAAAACTTATGATTTGTTAAAACTAAAACTCAGATTTTTATTTTAGTAATCTTTATTATTAGGTTTTTGCTCTCTGCTAAGACATACTTAAAAATAAACTTACTCGGTTTAAAAATTTACTCACTTCCACTGCCATGATTTGCTTTAAACCTAAATAATTACCAAGAAGAACGCCTATGTCATGAATTTTCAAATTAAATCGAACTACTACAGGAAATTGTATGTTAACAACAGGCTTTTCCTTTGGTCAACCCTGAACTGCTCAAGCAGTTGCACCAGAGAATCATTGCAAGTCCTTTCCAGCTGAGAGAGAGTCTGTTTTGTCTGTGCTATAAGCTCAATGTTGAGTCCAGCTGCTAAAAGGTTGTCACAGGTGTACACAATGACAGAGAGTGCGAATAATTTATTTAATGATCTATCTCACTACAAATGTGTAAGTTAAGATCTCTGAATAGTCTCACAATATTCATGCGATATGTGAACCATGCTGCTGAAAGGCATGGGACATATACCACAGTGGTAAACAGACACAACCTGTGGAAAGATGAGAGTAGACTGGTGCTCAGTAAGAAATGTCTCCTGTTTGGTTTTGATTTGGCTGATCTAGATGTTTTGGTTTTTTTTTTTTCTCTCTTTTTTTTTTTTTCTGCATTCTTGGACAGATCATACACTTACTTTAAAATTACTTTTACTTCCCAAATACATATATGGAGGGCAAATAGATAAACATTATAGAGTACTATAATGAGCAAGATGCACTTAAAAGAGCAAGATGCACTTTTGTATGTTCTTGGCAACAGAAAAAGCTCTACTGCATCCATTTTACTCTCACAGAAAAAAATAAAGCAATTGAAATACATTCTGATAAAGTACTGGTTGTAACTGGAGAGTCTTTTTGCATAAAAAGAGTTAAAAGCAGCTTATGGAGCAGTTATAAGAAGGACCACAGCATTAGTTCACAAGAATCATAGAATTCCACAAGCATCTTGGCTAACCTCTGGTCTGGCTAAACATGTATATACCCTAAACCTTTTTTCATATTTCCATGATATTTACTCCAAAATCCTCCCAACCCTAAGCAGTGTACTGTTTCTGGAACATCAGTGTGTAGGTCGTGGAGAACAAACTCATACTAAAAAGGATATAGAAATCCAGTATCTCTTGAAATCAACAGGAACTCACCTGGATTTCACCCATAATGAATAAATCATAACTGAGCACTTTGTGATGGAAAACATTCTGAAAATGTAAGGTTACTAATACAAAAACAGATACAGCAGAGTTCCTAGACTGTACTGATTACCACAGCCAAATGCAAACAACAGATATTTCAAATATTGTTTTACAGTATTTTACCACTCATATTTTACGAGGGAAATTTAAACAGTAGAGATGTCTGTAGTAGAGTACAAATTTCAATTACACTACCTTCAATATTCAGTCTTGCTGAGGTTTTGTACAATTTCCTGCTTTGTTCTAAAGAGGCCTCAGTCTGAGGTTTCAACACAAGATGGCACTCTATAGAGATTTCTTGACTGTAGGAAAAATTATTCACACAGAGAAGCTATTCTTGCCATCTTACTGAATATAATCTGAGCTTTTGGGTTTTTTTGTCCTGTGTAATTGTCTTACATGTCTTTAAAATCCACTCAATAGGACTGGTTTACCAACAGCTTTTGTATTTGTAAACGAGGAATTTGAGAACTGATAGGCAGAAAGATGTTAGTCACACACTTTAAATTGTACTGTGTAAAAAGCTGAATATGATCACAGAATTACAGAATGATTGAGGATGAAAGGGGTCTTCAGAGGTCACCTGGTTCAAAACCACTGCTCAAGCAGGCTTGCCTCCATCCAGTTTCCCAGGACTGAATCCAGATGACTTTTGACTCCACAACCTCTCTGGGCAACCTGATCCCATGCTGTTACCCTCAGAAAAGGTGAAAGAGGTGAAAATGTATTTCCTCATGTTCCAATGGAACCTCCTGTGTTTCTGCTTGTACCCACTGTCTCTTGTCCTGTCACTGGGCACCAATGAAGGGAGTCTGGCTCCATCCTCTTTGCACTCTCCCTTCAGGTATTTATAGACATTAACAAGATTCTGCCTGTGTTTTCTCTCCCAGGATGAAAAGTGCCTTTCCTCCTATGGCAGATGTTCCAGTCTCTATATCATCTTACTAGCCCTTCACTGAATGGCCTCCAGTAGTTCTATCTGTCTATCTCTTGTATGGAAAGCCCAGAACTGGACACAGACCTCCATTTGTGGCATCATCAGTGTTGGGTAGAGAGGAAGGATCTCTTCTCTTCACCTGCTGGCAATTCTATTGTTTAATGCAGCCCAGGATAATTAACCTTCCTTGCCACAAGAACACGTTCCACTTGGTGTCCACCAGGACCCAACCAGGTCCATTTCTGTAGAGCTGCTTTCCAGCATCTACTGGTGCTTGGGGTCGTTTCTTTTATAGGTGCTGAACTTTGTGCTTCTCCTTTTTGAACTGCATGTGACTTCTGTCAGCTATTTCTCTAGCCTGCTGAGGTCCCTCTGCATCAAACTGTATGGTCACCCACTTCTAGTATTCTATCATCTGCAAACTCAATGAGGATACATTCTACTCCATCATCCAGAAGAATAATGAAAAGATACCAAGACTGGACCCAGTACTGACCTCTGGGGTACACTACTAGCTTCCAGCTAGACTTTGTGTCACTGATCATCATCCTCTGGACCCAGCATTTCCTGAAGTCTTCATTCTTCACTATATTCTCATCCAGCACAGGCATCAACAGCTTTTCTATGAGGTTCTTACGAGAGAGACACTGTTAAAGGCCTCACTGTCCAGGTGATTAATATCCACTGCTTCCCCTCATGTGCCAGACCAGTCACTTCATCATAGAAGTTCATCAGGTTGGTCAAACTTCCCATCGGTAAGGCCCTGCTGACTACTCCGGTGATTCTCTTCTCCTTAATGTGCCAGGAAATGGTTTCCAGGCTCAGCTGATTCATCACCTTCCCAGGGATCAAGGTGATGGTGACCAGCTTGAAGTTCTTTGGGTGCTTTCCTTCTTGCCCTTGAACAGAGAAGTCACATTTTCTTTGCTCCAGTCTTTGAATATGATAATGCAGAATAATATATTTTTATCATACTTCTTTTAATCAGATCTTTAAATCCTGGAGAGGCCTCATTTGGAATATTGTGTCCAATTCTGGGCCCATCAATTCAAGAAGGACAGGGAACTGCTTGAGAGAGTCCAGTGCAAAGCCACAAAAATGATTAAGGGAGTGGAACATCTTCCTTATAAGGAGAGACTGAGGGAGCTGGGGCTCTTGTTTGGAGAAGAGGAGACTAAGGGGTGACCTCATTAATATTTATAAATATGGAAAAGGTGAGTGCCAAGAGGATGGAGCCAGGCTCTTCTTGGTGATGCCCAATGACAGGACAAGAGGCAATGGGTGGAAGCTGAGGCATAGGAAGTTCCATGGAAACATGAAGAAAATTATTTTCACTGTGAGGGTGGCAGAACACTGGAACAGGCTGCCCATGTGGGTTGTGGAGTCTCCCTCTCTGGAGATATTTTCAAAACCCACCTGGATGAGTTCCTGTGTGATCTGGTATAGGTGATCCTACTCTGGCAGGGGGGTTGGATTACATAATCTTTCGAGGTTCCTTCCAGCCCCTGACATTCTTTGATTTTTTTGTGATTCTGTGATAATGATTTTTGTTAATGACTCATGATGTCATTATATTTAAATATTTGTAATAAATACACACGCTTAATTCCTAAAACAAGATATGTCTCTCAAATTATAGCAACAAAACTGTTGCATTATTAAAATGCAACTTAGTCCTTCCCTAGAGTATTGTTATTAGCTCTAGTGTAACAGTGAGAATTTCATATGGGATAAAAAAAAAGTTAATTCTCTTCTAATATAGAACCAAATAATGCTGAAGTTCCTGCTTCAGAGAATGTATTTTTTAGGTAGATGAACCAGATCATATGGTTGAAAAGTATCTTTAGAGGTCAGTTAGTGCTTTTGTTCTGTCATACAGGACTAAAATTAGATTCCTCTAAGCCTTTACCAAGCACTGGCACAGGTTGTGCAGAGAGATTGTGGATTCTCTATCCATGGAAATGTTCAAAAGCCAGTTAAAGGTAGTGGTTGAAACAAGCCTCACTTCCAGGGGCTTTTCACTAGAGACACAGGCTCTATGGGAGAGTATCTCAGTACTTCAAAATGGGCTTTGCATTGATTAAGAAATTAATTAAAATTTCTTAACCTTACTTCTAATATTTAATTTAACATGGGAGTTTGACACAAAGCAGGATAATCTATTTACCTATTTTAACAACACATATGTGAATGATGCAGCAACTGTTTGAAAATGTAATAAAAAAGGCATTTTAAAGTAAGTTCTTGAAAGAACCTGAATCTAGCCATTAATTACAAACAAATAATAGTTCATGTCTCACTCATATAAGCAAATTCTCTGCTGAGAGCAAATTTGAAGACACTAACATCATGCTAATAATTCAAGTGAGCAGACTATTGTTTTCAGTAGGTTTACTAGGTCTGCCTTCTCTGTCTCTCCTCTGCACAAATCCTATGCCTGACTTCTTATTTCCCACTGTTTTTCAAAGCTGAGCAGTTACTTCAGAAAAGGCTGATGACAGCTCCTGAGACCTGTGCAGCACAAGTCGGCTTGAAAGAAGAGAATGCAATGTGATTCTTTATATGAGATAAGGGAGCTGTCTGAATGCAAGTCCCAGACACTGCCAATGATTTCAAAGCTGTTTCTTAATCCTTCTAAGAAGATTGAAATATCTAGGATTCAGATAGGAATAACTGCATGAAATTGCACGGTGTATGTTATATAAGAGATTAAATAATATTTTTTCTTCTTAGAATCCATGTATTCATTGAATCTTTCCCTGTGTTTTGCAGAAAAAATTCAAATCATGCCATGAAGGAAATTCACAGGTTTTGGTAGTATTCTTTGTAAGTATGTATCTCTAAAGATGCCCTGATGAGAAATTATGTTCATACTCAGCCCATACAGGAAAGGGGTGAATACCTACAAGAAAGCATTGCCTACTTTACCGGTTCTTTTTTTTTTTTTATTTTTTTAAAAAGAGAATGGAATAAAGCAATGTATCATGGACCTTCTATAAAGAAGAGTGTTACAGCTTCATGACGCATTATAGCACTTTTCTGACACTCCCTTCTTTCATTACAGACAACCTCTGTCCTTTCCCTTCAGTGTAATATGGTTGCAGTTCCTTGTGAGAGATTTGTGAGTGTTTTGAAGTTAATGCATCTACATAATGTGTTTGTATCTACAAACCCCCACTTGTAGAGTACACACAGGAACTGAATCTGTAATTCTTGTCTTCTGCATTTCAGGGAACTTTTGGAGCTCAAAATAAAACTCATTGTTCTGAAAGATCCATATTTTGCTGCATGATGAAATTGCCAAGAGATGTCTAATAATTTTGCCATTCATACTCAGTAAGTCACTAGGGTAGCCTCTTTATCCTCAATAAGTGACTAAGATAGCAGAACAACCACTAAAGATTTCTGTGTACAGGACCCCTAAATTAGCAGGGAACATTTGCACAATCATATTAGTACCAAAAGCTCCGGAGAAAGACAAGTATCCATTGTAGGAGCATAAAGCCAAGCATAGGCAATTGTGTTATGCAGTTATTCTGCAACACACATCTTCTGTACATTGGTATGTCTGCCATGTAGATCTAGTGTCCAAATTAAGCTATAGAAAAAGACACATCTTGTTGCCATCAAGTTGCTCTTACCTGATATGAAAGAAGATGTCAAGATTCTAAGAAAGCAAAGTAAATTTAAATAGATACTAAAACCAGAACACCCTCCAGAAAAAAGTTATCTATGAAAAAAACCCACAATACTGAGAAAAAAGCTTGTGGTGACAGAGATCGATTTAAGGATACTTTATAATTAAGATAAAAACATAGCTCATAGATGAAATCTGTAGAAAGGAAAAACTTTATCTTTCAGCTTCACTTGGTATCTTCATCTGCCCTATGGATGAGACATCTGAATTATATAAAACCATAACCAGCACAAAAAAAATACATCCAGGTATGAGTTTACAGTATTTAAAGAATATAATTATTGTATGATGGCAATTACTGAATTTTTTCAACTGTGTATCAAGACAATTAATTAAATTACACTGTAGCTTAGGAAAGGTGTCAGGCTGGCACACTGGAGTATTACAGAAAGAAATTTCTTACTGGCTTCTTTGCAAGGGCAAAGAACTCCACTAAACAGCAGATAATCAAGCCTAAATATATTTTAAAGTAACTTCTTAAGACACAAACTTGCTATGCTTTTATAAATCCATGTGTCTTGTTTGTTGTTGAAAAAAAGTCCAACAGATAGAAGAGAAAGTGATATTAAGGGTACACACATGCAGACATAGAATTGTAGAACCATAAAACTGTTTATTTTGGAAAAGACCTTTAAGACCACTGAGTCTAACCATTAACCCATTACTACAAAGTGCACCACTAAACCATATCACCAAGCACCTTCTCTAGAATGTTTTAAATCCTTTCAGGGATGGTCCCACAACCACTTTCCTGGGCAGCCTCTTTCAATGCTTGACAACCCTTTTGGTGAAGATTTTTTTCTTGTATGCAATCTAAACCTCTCCTGGTTTAAGGTCTCTCCTCTTGTCCTACTGTTTGTTACATGGAAAAGGAGACTGACCCTCCACCTCACTACAACCTCCTTTCAGGTAGTTGTAGAGCAATGAGGTCTACCCTCAGCCTCCTTTTCTTCTGACTAAACAATCCCAGTTCCCTCAGCTGTTTCTTGTAAAATTTGTTCCCTAGACCCTTTACCAGCTTCATTGCTCTTGTGACATGCTCCACCACTTCAGTGTCCTCCTTGTCATAAGGGGTTGTAGTGAAGGCACCATACGCCCAGAATTATGCCCCCAAACACCCGCAAACTTGTCCCAACATGTTTTGGTAAGTCCCCCTTTTCCACCCTCCTTTCAGGAGAGGAGGACAAAGGCCCAGGCGCCAACCTGTCTCCTTCAGGGGTAAAAAACTACATGCACCCATCGCACAGCATGCTCGTGCTCTTTCCAGCTAAGGACATAATTCTAGCTTCACCCTTTCTATAGCTTGAAGCAGGTTGTTGACAAGTGTGCCCATTGGCCAGATCCAGCCTCAAGAAATCTATGAGTACTACTCTATTTGTTTACCAATTTGCTCTCTGCTTTTGCTTTCTCTCGCTTTGGTCGAGCTACAGAAGCTCACAACCCCTACGTCTCCTCACTCCCACATGCAAGCGTACTAGAGGCCTCTGCAATACATAAAGAAGCCAGCTCACCGAGCTGCTCGAGGAACCAGCAAAGGATGATCCCTTTGCCTGAGCTACAGGAAGCTGGCGTCGTAAACCCAGTCGAGAGGACTGTGGAAAAGCCCTGAAGGTAAGCTCTAACGCAGACAGGGAGGGACTAGGCCCAAGACAGGCAGTCCAGAACAGCTGCAACCATAAGCAGCCATAAGCAGAAAACATCTTGCCTGACCCCACCGTTTGCGGGAGAGCAAAGGAGCCGCCTACTTTCGCTGCTCCACAGCCCGTACCGTCAGGGTAAAGTACCTGGGATTTTCCCAAGAGAAAGAGTAAACATCCTCTCCATTAAGTCAAAACCCAAGACTGCATTGTCACCTTAAGGGGAGCAGTTGCCAAGATTTGGCATTGTCAGTTCACTTCGAGCCGAGCCAAGGGGGAAGGGCTGCTTCACCGCACCCCTCCCCTCTTTTTCTCTGGGAAGATTCCCAGCCACTCCTTCCCAAGCCTGTAGCATTGCATGGGATTGTTGTGACGTAAGTGCAGGACCCGGCACTTGGCCTTGTTGAACCTGATATAACTGGCCTTGGCCCGTTGATTCAGGTTGTTCAGATCCTTCAGAGCCTTTCTATGCTCAAGCAGATCAACACTCCCACCCATCTTGGTGGTGTCTGCAAACTTACTGAGGGTGTATTCTATCCTCTCATGCAGATCGTCGATAAAGATATTAAACAAACCAGGTCCCAGTGTAGCACTGTAGAAATGCTACCACTCTGTAGGCCTGGCCAGGCAGCCAGAATTTTACCCATAAAAGAGGAGACCTGTCCAAATCATGAGCAGGCAGTCTCTCCAGGAGAATTCTGTGGCATGTGGTGTCAAAAGCTTAACTAAAGCCTAGGTAGACAACATCCATAGTCTCCCTCACTCACTAAGTGGGTCATCTTGTCACAGAAGGAGATCAGCCTCTGTGTATGTGTGAAGGAATCATTCTTTGACAAAAGAGACCAGTGAACCATGCTGAGATATTTAGTCTGTGGCATCTCTTGTGATACAACCAACTACACATACAGCCTATCTAAGTGTTGCTTTTGAGATATGCATATCTGTAGAAAATGGGATCTAAACACACAAAATACCAGCAGATGGTAGCAAGGTTCTGATTATGAAACCTAGTGAAGTTATTGTGGTATCAAAAGTATGAGCACTGTAAAGCTCTCTATGAAGGCCAGGTATACTACCTATGGGATCCATTAGGTGGCATAAGGAAAGATTACACATAGCCTTGCCTCAAATGAAAGTCCCTTGCATTCTGCTTAATAAAATACTGTATTCATGAGGTGCACTGTTGTAGCAGTATTAAACATAAACTGCTCTTCCAATTGGGTCATTGTTTATTCTCTTTATATATATTCAATAAATATACAAGTTTATGTAGGTATGGATCTGCATGTGCAACTGAAGCGTGTAAATAAACCATACAGTTGACTACTTAAGCTGTCTCTGCCAGACCTCTCAGTAGAGTGAAGCATAAATTTCCTTAAGACCCTTTGACAAGCTCATGTTAGATTCAAACAGAGATCTTTTCTTACATTCTGCAGAACTGCAAACTCATTAATGGCTCTGTATTGCTTATTGAGTCACTCAAGGATACACAGAACATGACAGATCTCCTGCCGCTGTCTCCTTCTCCCTGAGTTATATAATGACACCCTTTCATTTTTGTAAAGCTTACTAGGCTATGCTGCTTGCAAAGGCACTGATAAATATATATTTATCATCAAACATGTGTAAGACCCTGCACATGGCCCTGGGCAATACACAGCAAAAATACAGGCTGGGCAGAGAACAGCTTGAGAGCAGTCTTGAGGAGAAGGACTTGAGGGTGTCACTTAATGAAAAACTCAACATTAGGCAGCAACATGCACTTGCATCCCAGAAAGCAACCATATCCTGGGCTGCATCAAAGAAGTGTGACCAGCAGCTCTACTCTGCTCTCGTGAGACCCCCACCTGTAGTACTGAATCCATTTCTAGGGCCCCCAACACAAGAAGGACATCAAACTATTGGAGCTAGTCCAGAGGAGAGCCACAAGGATGATCAGAGGGCTGGAGCACCTCCCCTGTGGGGACAGGCTGCGAGAGTTGGGGCTATTCAGCCTGGAGAAGAGAAGGATCTGGGAAGACCTTATAGCAGCCGTCCATTAGCAGAAGGGGGCCTACAAGTAAGCTGGAGAAGGATTTTTTGCAAGGGCTTGTAGTGATAGGATGAGAGGGAAAGGATTAAAGCTTGAGGAGGGTAGATTTAGACTGAATATTAGGAAGCAATTCCTTACAGTGAGGGTGCCAAGATACTGGAACAGACTGCCCAGGAAGGTTGTGGATGCTCTCTCCTTTGAAGTGTTTAAAACCAGGTTAGATGGGGTCTTGGGCAACGTGGCCTAGTGGAAGGTGTCCCTGCCCATGGCAGGGAGATTTGAACCAGATGATCACCCTTCCAACCCAAACCATTCTATGATTCCATGTTTGCACTTTCCTCTGTTTTGGAACACTAGCTCATAACTGTCAGGAAATCATAATTTTAAAAGGTAGGTACATTAAGCTTGACGGGTCAAAAGTACACCTGACAGGGTTTTCTAAAGTACAGAGGTTTAGCCATGATTTAAATCGTGTTAAATGAATATGCAGATGCTTTTGCAAATTCTATTAGCAGCTTATTTGCATATACTGCCTGCAGTCAGAATGCCTTATTGTAATGCCACTGAGTGTCATGGCAGATGGCACTGAGGTGACTTTGGTTACTTTGTAAGTTATAACCTTCCTAAATTTAGTTCTACAGAACTATCATAGATGATTGTCTGCTTCAACTAATGTGTAGTTCCTCACCACACTGTGGAGAAATTGGCAGGTGTCGGGCCATTCAAACACTGGTTTTACACTGTTTTCCATGCCTTTAACCTTCTAAGGTTACTCAGGTTTCTGTAGGGTTCAGGACGGTGAGACAAGATGAACCATAAACTGCAAGATCAGTCATACCCATAGGTATTTCATTCTTCTGATATACTCTTTCACAAAACTGCAGTGATTCAGTAGCTCTAGGTAGAGTGTGTCTCTCCTAGCCAATCTTATCCTTTTTCATCATATGCATTCACAAACAGCAAGAGAGAGTACAGCATTCAGCGTACAAAATTCTTGGTTCCTAGTTACACATGAATGAAAGAAAGGAAGGAAGAGCTGTCTTAATTGGCCAGACGTTGGAAATGCTGAACCACAACACTAGTTCATCCCAGGATGAAGTCACTGCTAGATCAGATACATCAGATAGTATGTCCCTCTACTGTTTTTTTGGTAACATTATGAAAGATAGGTTATTCCAGAAGCCCATGAGCAAAAGAAGGTCAGAAGAACTTCACAGCCTTGTGGCATTAACACCAATATAACTGATCTGATTGTGACTACTGCAGCACAACAGTGTTCAGTGAAATACACCCCTCTTCACTCGCAGCAAAATCTAATAATGTGTGTTACATTTTTGAATCTTAAAATTATATTAATATAAAATGCATTCGAAATAATTCAGTAGTTTCATAGCAGGTTTGCATAGTCCATTCCCATTTAAGGTATTATAAAATACACTGTTTCTTCCGGCAAGTACACCACTTACCCTCAGCATTGGACCGTTCTGGAACACATGAGGTTCATCACAAACTACACAGTATTCATTCAATACTGGTATCCGCTGCTCAGCAAATTCAATAGTCTGAGAAAAATGAAAATGAGAACAACAACAACAATGACGACATCTGCTTAAAAATAATTAACAGTCAGCTCATGCTCCACAATATTTCATAAACGGGTAAGATATGACAGTCCTACCTGCACAAGAAAGCCACGGTCTCGTACAGGAATGCATTTTGCACCATAATTTTGCTGCAAGGAAAAAGTTGGGGCAACTTCAGTGTTGGTAGACTGATTAATTATAAGGAATTGGTAAAACATTTTGATGCCTTCAATGCAAATATGTTAATAAACAATATTTGCATCTAAAAAGACATCTCATTTGCATAAACCAGTCATTCAAATAACCCTTTACTGTTTGCTGAGGGTAGATTTTGAGTGTTTCTTTTTAGTTCTTAAATCTGATGGTCTTGTATCTCAGCATCTCAGAAACTTTAATTTGAAATGGAAACACCAGTGCTTTCACACCCTTCTAATAACCTCACACTTTGTAACTTCTATTAAATTTTATCTGTGAATTGTCTATCCAAATATGGGCTATCTTCTTAGGCTTGTAGTTCTCAAAATGTCTGAAAATATTTTTCTTTTGTATTTACTAAAATCTCGCTTCTGCAGACACCACACTAACAGATCTCTGTGTCCAGATTCTGCTCAAATTCCTTCTGCCTTTTCCTTTCAACACACAGCAACATAAATTAGAAGGAACTTCTGTTACAGGAATCAGCAAAGTACACAATTCCCTTCAGGCTGGCATCGCTCTCAAACCTTGTTTCGAACAAGGGTCAGATCAGTTTCATTTACATCTTTTTTGTTTGTTTTGTTTACAGGCTTATTTTTTTTTACATTTTTCTAAGTGCTTAAACTGGGAAACTTTTCCATTTTGTCTCCTGGGAAATTATCTTCCTAATTGTATTCATACATAATACTGAAATATTGATTCACTGCTCCCACATTCCACTGACTTCAAATAGCAGTCAGGCACCTAGGCCACTGATATGTCAGGTGCTGACACATAAAATGTCAACTGGAATGTTGATGCCCTTTCGCTAACATCAGTCAAACTGCACTGGACAATGTATATGATGATTTTCCCTAAGATAAGTACATTCTAGCAATAAATTACTGGTAATTTTTATACACTGACAAGCAGAGATTCCGTATCTTCCATATCAGCTGATAATATCAGTAATTAAACCACTTAGGTGACTCTTAATTATCTTATCAAAATCACAGGGACTTTTCCTGTTACCTTCAGGAACAAAAAGTCTTGCTATGTTAAAAACATCCTCTACCAGTTCAGAGAAAAATGTGTTTCTGACCTGTGACAAATAAAAGGTCTGTTGGCTCACCTTAAAATTATTATTGTTGTGCACATTACAGGAAGCAACCATACAGTACGTATTAGGACAGCATGTCATTGCTGGTGAGTATAGCTCTTGGCTTATTAAACTGATTTACCATGAAACATAACACACTTAGAGTAATTTCATTATTCAGAATGCACTATATATGCACAGCATTTCAAGCAAGAATCAGCTTTCTCTTGATGAGAACATCAAGGTACAACTAAGCTAAGGGAGTGGAGAGGACAGTCTCCTCAGTGCCTCACCCCAGATCTAACATAGAAAACAGAAAGGTACCCTGAATGTGACCCACTCTTTCTTCTAAGTGATAAAAGAGGCAGAATAATTAATTCTTAGATTTCTTTCTTCAATTAATATGTGCTACCCTTTGTTTTCCCAAAACAAAGCAGGGCAGTATGGAACTAATTCTTTCCCTGACCACCAGCTGCCATCATTGCATTTGAAGCATTTTGCAAAGCACAAATGTGCAATAGGTGAGTTGAATCATAACTGTGTTCCTTCCATTGTGATGATGACTGCAGATGCAAAGATCAGGAGAGGTGACTTGGCACCCAAATAAGCCAACTGACAGTTGTTTACACAAAGGAGCAAACAGTGAAGAGAGAGAAGACCTGTGCAACCAAGACAATTTTGCAGCACAGAAGAATAAGACCTCCCTTCTTCCTGCAGCAAGAAAGGAAGCAGGGAAGGATCATCATGGATCATCGAACCCTTCCCATAGCCTGCAGGCTCACTGAGTTGCATTCAGCATTACATTGAAAATCCTTAAATCTTTGTCTTGACCTAATGAAATTTTGGCTTTCTAACTTTAATATATGTGCATGTGCAGTTATTTAAATCCTCCTTAGACAGCTCTTCCAATATACTCAATAAATATATTCACTAACATATACTGTAAGTATTAATGTGTTTGCTTAATAAGCATAACAGCACATTTGGAAAACAATAGGAGGAAAACAAACAGAATAAAAAAAATATTACGCACAGCAGCTTGTGAAGATGATGATGAAGATGGTGCTAAGATACCAATAAGCCCTGAGGTAAGAGAGAGCCTTCTACTCTCTGCTATGGTGGACTCCTTGAAAGGCTCCATTTTGGATGATTTTGGGGCACTGGAGTAAGACTTGCTGAGTAACTTGTGATTCTTCAGTCCATCCAATTCTTCCATTCTGAGATTACTGGAGTAGGACCTGCTTAAAAGTTTGTGGGGCTTCAAGGTACTGTTGTGCTCACATCGAGGATCCCCAGAGCACGACCGACTTAACAGCTTGTGAGACTTTAAAGTGATACACTCTTCTTGCTTAACAGCTGCAGAGCAAGAACGGTTCAATAGTTTGTGCGATTTAATAGCCATTGTCTGCTCAGCCCTAGGGTCACTAGACAACGAGCGGCCAAAGGTTCGATGAGATTTTGTGGCACACATATCTTCCACCTTGACAGTGCTAGAGCAAGTCCTTCTCAGTAGCTTGTGAGTTTTGGAGATGCCATCCTGTTCTGTTTTCAGTTTTGATTTATTTTTACCACAGCCAGGTGGAGGATAACTTGGCGACCTTAAAAATAAAGAAGGATAAAACAAAGTTGAAGAATAATCAATTCATTGTGTAAATCAAGCAAGATCACAGGTATGTAATGCACTTCACTAGTGATAAAGGCTGTCCACCATTAAAAAAATGAGCAACAGTAGGTAGGGCTTTTTCAATTTCAATTTTCCAATACTAGACATCTTACTCCTATTTACACAGAAGTTCATCACTCAAAAACTTGGCTAACTACTTAAGTAGAAGTTACAGTTACATTCATACAGGTTTTGTAAAGGTCTTTATATCTCTTTATTCAGGAAATTCGTATTTCCTTATATTTCACATGAGATTTTAACACATTTTCCTTATCAAAATCTAACTTTCCAATGTAATCATCACAGCATGATCTCATAAAAGTTATTGTCTTCTGGACACAGCATAACAAATTTTGTGTCCAGATCCACTGGAAGATAAAATCAGCAGTGAAACTCGCAAGCAATGAATCAAATTCAATTTAGCTGAAACAAACATTACTTTTAAAAACCTTGTAATAATATGGGTGCTTTGTGGAAGATATTTTGATGCCCTTCTTTGTTGTTTTAGACAAATTAAAGCTCTGCAACACTAGAAATGAAAATGTGAGGGAACTAAATTATAAACGCAGAAACTAAAAACTGAGAAGTTTTTATGAAACATCAACCACATGAAGTGACAGATTTCTATAGTGATTATATTCACCTGCCCTTGCAGAGAAAGAACATGTGGCAGGTATGCTGAATCATTTTTCTATGTTTTATATGCAGTCCCAATCTTTGGAGTATTTTTTGGGCTTGGATCAAATAGAAAAGCTGTGAAACCCGAGGGGAGAAGCTGGCAGGTTTCCTTACTCTTTTAGCAAGTGCTGACAGTAAAATGCACGTGTAAGTTGCTGACTCACTGTTGCAACTGGCTCCCCACCACCCTCCCGCAGACAGGTGGTACAAACAGAAGCGGTCCCTGTATTTGGGTGGATCCACCTCCTGATAGGAACTGCAGCAGCAGCCAAACCAAGTGGAGAAGGATGGGTCTGGCTTTTGTACACCCTTTCCAGTTAAAATAAAACCCCAAGTTACATACAGCCTATGCTAGGCAATGTTGTGTGGCACAGTAGGGAATGGGTAAGCTTTGTACTTAGAGCTCCACTTTCCTCTCCTACCTTTGAAAAAGCAAATAATCTTTTGTCATCTCTGGTATTCCTCCCTTATTCAGTGTGAGTGATGATTGTACTTGCTTTCTTTTTTATACACAGAATTTAGAATAGGAAAATTAATCAAAAAGAAGGAATGTTCAAAGAAGTGTTCAATTCAAATTCACAGAAAGGGTGATTTGTTAACACTTTATAATAAACAGGAAAACATGCTAAAAAATCACATTCCTGAAAGAGGTAAAATCAGAGCCTGATTTTATATACACTTATGAGTAACTGCCAGAAGTCTTAGTGAATTCAAATTAAATACTCACAAACTACTTTTTGTGTTTTTAGTATCTTTGTTCTTTGAATTCTGTGCCTCCATTTCAGAACCAGTGAATATTAATGTACTCAAACAGGGGAAAGGGACAGATGCTCAGCACCTCTGAAAATCAATCTTTCATTAATGACCATTGTAGTTTAAAAGAATTGAAAATACACATAGTTGTGGAAATAACAGCTAGATGAGGAAATAACAGTTAGACAATCACATTTTTTTTCCAATATAAAGATTATATAAGTTATATATTACTTGTAGATATTAGTTATATTTATATTCTTGCTATTCAAGTAACAGCCAAATGATACCAATTTATGAAGATACAAATACAAAAAGCTAAATAATATAAACTTAATAATTTCCAATTCTAGATGAAACATAGCTGTTTCAGAGAGTAGGGCACTGAAATGTTATTCCTTCAAATAGTCTCAGAAGCTGCAGTAGTACCCAGTTCACTTTTGATGTCATGCAAGGCAAGGACTGGAAACCCATGAGGTAAGATATAAATAGAGCACTTCTCTGTGGAGAAAAGTCAGCATTTCACCTTGTGAAGTCTGCTTTGGATTTTGAACAGAATATTGTCTTAACAGTTCATTTTCTTTGCTATTACCTGCGCAATGTAGAAAAGATGTGCAGAGGAGATTTCACCTTTTTGTCAGACACCTTCTTATTGTGCGTACAATTAGATTTCTCTTTGCTGTTCTTCCACTGTTGTGTAACAAACGTCTGCATGATCCTGCAAATAAAGAAAGACAAAAGGATTTTCTTGTCCTGGATAGGACACACTCATTTTAATATTAGGGTCTCTCTGTTCACCACACAGGTGACACAATGCAATGTCCTTACTATACAGGCACAGTTTTTCTGTCATGTATAGTACATGGACTGATGATTTGGCACCTCAATTCCTCAAAAATGTTTTGGTTTTTTCCACACAAAATTAATTTACACTGAACTCTTATTGAAAATACAATCTGCATAAACAACCCCTGCAAGACTTACGCAGGTATGCCACTCAAGGAGATCTAAAGACAAAGTGATTCAGAGGTATCCTATCCAACTATAGCCATCTGCCTTACTAGTGACTACAAAGGCAGGATACCGTGTCCACACTGCTGAAGCTGGAGCATATTCTCCTACGGCACAAACACGCTGGGTAAGGATGTAGAATATTACAATATCCAAGAGGATTTACAAAGAAGACAGAGCCAGGCACTTCCCAGAGATGGATTGCAAAAGGCAACGCTCACAACTTGTGGCAAGGAAAGCTAAAAATCCAAAAAGGCTATAAAAAGAAGATACCTACCAGAAGAGTGGTTAAGTATAACAGGTTGCCCATAAAGGCTGGATGTTTCACAACTCATTACTCTGTGACTCTAACCTAGACATGGGGGTCATCAACTGATAATATTCAAGTGGAATTTGGTATGGACTTTATAAAAAATGTAGTGACTCTTCAAAGGTCAATATCCTGTTGCCATAGCCATGAGGGGCCATGGAGTTCATAGGCATTCTGACTACTGCTCAGCTGTGAATTATGTCCCTGAAAATATCTTATGGGAATCTTTAATAATTACTTATTACACAAATCAGAGACAATGTAAGTACTGAAATGCTTTAAGAGATTGTTCATGTCTGGAGAGAACTGAAGGTTTTTTTCATCAAAGTCACGTACCACAGAGATGCTAATAATATTGCTTCATTTGTAAGACTATGAAAACACTGCACTGAATTTCTTTAAACACCAAGCAGAAAAAGACTGTATTTTTCTTAAAGAGTTCTAAAGTGTAACAGTCAGATATTTATGCATATGTGAAACTATGACTCAGCAAAATTGTATTAAATTGAATTGTACCATGAACATATGAAACAGATATTTTTTCCACTATTCTTCCCTCTTGTCCTCAAAACACACATGGCCTAATTACTGTGGTATAGGCTCGAGGCCACTATAACAGCATAGCCCCCTTAGGGTATGCAAGATGCTCAAAAAAGATTCCTGCTCCGCAGGCTTTATCATATAAGCAGAAAGATGAAATTGAACACTCCCAGCTCAGTCTTCTGAACTTTTGTAGTTTAATTCCTAAATGATAGCAAAGTGACAGAAAACCCTGGCAGGCAGCACAACTCAGGTTCTGCTCAACAACTGTCAAAACTGAACTTAAAAGGCAAATTCTGCTACTTTCCATTTAAAGAAAAACAAGTTTAAAACACTTTGCAACCATCATGACAACCTGTGAATTTTATCCTACTTGACATGGTCCAGAAACTAAAGAGAGTGCAACATTTGCCTAAAACCAGGGGCTTACACTTTTCTCGACTTACTTTTTCAGCTGATGTCCCAGGCCAAATCTTTCTTTAGTAGAGATCTGAAATACATCCACAGTTGGCACTACAGGAAAAAGCAGATATTGTTGATATCTGAACTAACAGCAATAATATGAAGAATAGATGACCATGTAAGTCATATTTAAGGACCTCGTTCTATCTGGAGCTTTACTACAGATAATGCCTCTGAAGCAGTGGTGAAAGTGGACATGTCGTTTAAGCCTATGAAGAAATGAATGGTCATTTTTGGAATAACAGACAATATAATTTGGATTTTTACAAATGAGTATTTCAGAAATTGAATTCTTCCAAATGTATCATTTCCTACTAATTTTAATTACAAAAAGGTGTCTTTGCTTTTCCTGATATGCCAAGTACTAGAGAGCAGCATCAGATTAAGTGGATCTGGACTGGTAATTTCTCTCTTCATTTATTCCCAAGGAAGTAGTCTTTAAACATACAGTTTCAGTGACTAAGAAGAAAACTGAGAGTCGAATAAACTGAATTAATCAGTATCTGAAAGGAAGAGAGTGTTTTAATACAAGATCTGTCATCTACAAGTTTAATATATGTACTCCAGTGGCCAAGGACTACCCTGAATTTTCCTCAACAGCCATTCTAACATTGGTATATCCATATTCATCCATCAGAAAACTGAAAGTGTAAGGAGTAGAGGCTGAAAACTAGCTCCTGGTATTACTAAAATCCTTTAATATCATTTACTAGATAGAAGTGTCAGATGGAATCGAGCACTTGTTGAGAGAGCCTCAGGTTCTTAAGGCAGGACAACTGCCAAAAGATATTACAAGCATCAACAGACTTTATCCTTACTATTACATAAGGTGGTAATGAATACACTAAAATAAAAAAGGAATGAAAACAAAAAATCTGGTGTTAGTTAAAATTTTACTACAAAAAGTAAATCAGTACTTTAAAATCTATATTATTCTGATCATTCAGAAAGCCAGGTGTTATTCAGAATGTCAATGCTAATCTTTTGTTTTAATAAATTAAATTTTAAAATAAAATGCAATATATCTAACCTGGACATCCACTTTCACTTATTTCAAAGTCCTTTCTCTAATGCTATTATTCAAATATAATCTCATTTTTTAAAGACAAAATTTTCAGTGAGAATCATCATTCCTATACTAGCAATCTTAAAATCTGACATCTCGACTACAGCTGTTATCTAAGCTCTACAGCCTGAAGAAACAGCCTGGTACCTCCAAAGGCTAATTCACCCTCATGTCAGATAGGTTTCTAACACAAATGGGAGAAATGGTCCAAAGTACAATAATGAGACAAGCTATTAACTAGAAGAATGACCCAGGATATTACACAGCTACAAGGTGGTACTAACAACCCCCATTGTGCCTTGGAGCATCCTGCATTTCTGCTTCTTTGATCAATCAACAGGAATTATTGTAGGAAGGAAAGATGTAGTGTAGTGTTATGGCTCAGTCATCTCAAAAGAAAAAACAAAATGGGGGGGCGGGGGGAAAGGAATTCAAATAGAAAGAATCGTGTTAACAAAAAAATTCATGGATTTATTTGTCCTTTTCTGGTAAAAAAAGAGATGTAGCTGCAACAGCAGCTGAGCTCACAGTATTAGCAAAGCACTGTGTATGGTCCTGCTCTTGCCTTTCTTGCTATTCAGGCACTCCCACAATCAGTCAGCCAGCTGCGTGACTGGGAGCTAAGCTTCCTGCTTTAACCTTGTCAACAATGTATGGTCTTGTTAGTTCCCATTTCACTTGATCATTTCTTCCTGCATGCTGCATTTCATGCTCCACCTTCTCTGATTTCTGCACTTTTTTATTGCTTAAATTACATTTTGATAGAAATATTTTCAATACTAACACTGCTACTTGCTATGACAAATACATTTCTAAGACCTATATATTTACAAAAAAGTCTGAAGCAATAAAATATGGACAAAAAGACCAAAATCCAGGAAAAACAACCAAGCAACAACAAAAAAACAACAAAACCAATACTGATGTAATGAGTAATGAAATGCCGATTTGAACAAACAGAATATAGCTTATAGTTAGCATCGGCAGGCAACATATCCCATAAAAATAGCTCATTTTTGTGACTTATTTTGCTAAACATATTATGACTGAAAATATCTATTCATTTTCCAGGGACAGAATTCTTCCACAGATACAAGTCTGAACCAACAGCTTGTACTGGAAGACTCCAAAGCTGGGCAAGTCATGATCATAATTGCAATTTAGTTCTGACTTCCATTGTAAAAATAAATCTGAACTTGACTCTTGCATATGAATATTTCCAAATCTTCAGAATCAGTTGGTCAGGAGTTTGACCATTTTTACTCTTGTGAGGAAGCTTTATTCACTTGACAACTCATTCAAGTTAAAAGATTAGCACACAGTCATAAAAATCATAGCTGAAATGATAATTATAATGGTATGATTCTTCAAGTATGTGAAAAAGGGCATATTAATATGTTGCACACATCTCTGTATGCACACCTTATTAGTGATAACTCAGCTGTGCAGATGATGCTTGATTTCCAAAATCAGGAAATACCATATTAGAAAATGTAGGTCTTTATTCCTTAACCCTAGTTCCTAGGGAAAGCAATTATGCTTCAAAGGATATCAGGGAAACAGGTTCCAAAAATCAACCTAAAAATGTTTAAAAATTAGATGCTTGTGTCATTATTGAGGGTCTAGCCATGTTTCAGATCAGTAGGAATACTCTCAGCAAGTATATCTAAACATACGCAGGATCAAAGATTTGGCAGTGAATGAGCATCAACGACCTAGTAGATGGCTCAGACTGAGACATCATACAAGGCACATGAAGAACACACAGGTGACTGACCTGGACCATTTAAGTACTGTGTAAGTGAACAGTGCAATCGCACTATTATAGGCTCTGTGCGAATTACATCCCAAGCCACAGCAATCTCTTCCTAGTTCAAGATAAAAAGAAAAGATTAGACATTGTTAGCTGTCATGAGGAACTCCTGCATTTTGTCAGTCTGCTTTAGCTTTAGGGTTTTAATCAACACCACACATCTACACAGTTGTGGAACATCTACTCCAACTTTAAACTTGAGACTTTGGACAAACTATTGCCTGCTGATGCCCCTAAGAGCAGTGCTAGACTACTTCCAGTTCTTGAGGATATTCATTTAAACTGAGCACAGGTTTATACACAACACTACATCTACAGAACAGGCAGACACATTCCCATACATCAAAAGATGCTGTTTCAAAGCTGAGAAGCAAAAGAGCAAATAAAGATGGAAAAGAAACTCATCCCATAGCACAGGGCAAAAGGCTCCTTAAGACTGATTAAAGTAAATCAAGGTGCAAAGATTTTCTTTAATTTTAGAAACCCTGAAGAACAACCATCTTGCGTGCTTGTGTCAACCTGAGACTATGATGTATCTGTGCAGAAGCTAACAATGTTCCTAAAAACACACATTTTTATTCTCTGCCTAGAGATCAGGCAATTACTGCACAGATAAGGTGAGGAAGTGTGGAGTTAATGACAACACAGATGTTACAGATCCCATGCTACCAGTCAACAGCACCATTGTTCTCTGTCTCCCTTGCCACTCAACCCTTTCTATTATGAGTTGCAGATGTTAAAAAGCACACAGGAGAGCTCCAGCTAAGGTCTTCTTCCCTCTAGGCTCTATGAAGTGCTTTAACTAAAATACATGTATGTTTATATCAGTTAAAACATTTACCATTCACAAAACATTTTTGAAAGGAAATATACTTGCAGTAAAAAAAAGCCTGTAAAGTATTTTAACAATGTGTTCATAAAAGGAAAAGGAAACCTTTCCAATGAATAACATTCAATAACATGGCAGCCACTTGTGAAGATCAAGTCTCTGAAAAAGTCTCACTGATTCTCTGAAGAGTCTGATGTGTAGCAGAATTAAATAGGTATTAATGTTCATTATGCAATTCTGTGATCAGATTACTTACATCAAGAAAGCTAACATCAATATGCAGATCAATATCTACATCATCAATGGCTCCATATTCCCTGCAATTAAAGAATTACATTACATTAGAGCTCTTTAAGATACTCCTCAGCCCAGGAGTATTTATAACAGGGAAGATTTTACAAAGGATAATCTTGTCTGTAAACTCAGAATGGTTGTAAAACACACATTTACATAGATTGGATCAATATTCCCAGTAAGTGACCGTCTGCTGCACTGAAGCCTTCTTTCAGTGGATCTTGCTTAAACGTGCCAAATTTTTTTTTTTTTTTTTTTTTTTTTTTTTACTAATTCCCCCAAATATTCTCTCGGTTGCTGGTAGGTAATTTTGTCTCACATATTGCACAAATAAAAGGAGGAACAATAACGGTCACGTGTTGCTCCCACTTATTACAAAAGAAAACCCTAGTTAACTTTCAAAACTATTTCAAGTCAACAATCAGGAACCTAAGAGGAGGCTTGAGATACATCGCTGAATCCAAATATAACACGGCTTGGCATATCACAACGACATGGCATATTATTATTATCCACAGGTTTGCATCATAAATTCAAGCATTTGTTTGCAAAAACACAAAGACTGCCCAAGGCAATCGGTGTTTTTTTTCTGTTATGTGTAGTATTGCTGGAATCCCCAGGTATCAGATTTAACTTGCACTGCTTGGTGTTTCATTGCCATCTGAAGTCTTGAATTTCAAGAGTGACTTTTGTGCCTCTTACTTTCTGACTCATTCTGACTGCCTTTCCCCGAAGTACTTGAAAACTTAAAAAAACTAGGGCTAGAAAATACTTAATCATACACCTAAATAAAAATAAAATTGGTTTTCTTTCAATTTAAACTACTTAAATGGACAATACTGTGAAAGTGCAATCACTCTGAATTTTTCTGATTAGCATCTAGTCACTATGCTTTCTCTTTATGCTTCATTTATATGCTTGTTCGCACAGTGATTTCCATGCTTTCCATTAAACTACACTAAGTTTAAGTGTGCAGAAGCAGTTGTACCTAAATAAATTGGTAAGGTAATTTTAAAATACAAAGTATTTTTGGAAACATAACTGGCTCTTACAAAGGCGGCCTCTCAGCCCATGGTAGGACCTAGCTCATACTGGAAATGCCTCGATCTTGTGAATTTTGGTGGAGGGAACCCCTTCCACCAAGCTGCAGTATCCCAGTGGTTCTGTCTGGTAACAGTAAACCCAAAGTCTCTCTCCTGATAATGTGTGTCCACATAGGCACACGCAGAGCAGGTAAACGTTTGGCCAGGGCTGTGTTACATGAAGGTTTCCCAGCCACCCAGAGAGCTGCTCCAAGGGCCACTCACCTAGAGCTGTACAGGGGCTCACTGACCTCCTATTGCTCACAGAAAACCTGGCTCTGAACAGTGAATGGCTCTGAACAGTGAATGGCTCTGAATGCCTACTGAATGGTTTAACCACTATCTTAAAGTTTTCAAAAAGCTACATATCATGTTTACATTTTAGGAGCTTGAGAGAGTCTGTCATCAAGGTATTCTCAATTTCATAGTTATCAATATGACTACTAAAGACTTATTAATTTCCTAAATCCATGTACAGTTATTTCAGTTCCTTAGGTCCTCAAATGTAATGAAATTTCTAGTTTAAATTGAAATAGTACGGTACACCATAGTTGCAGACATGCTTTCTCTTCTAAGACAAAATTAGAAGTTCATTGTTTAGAACTTAATGGGAATTGCTACTTGCAATATATGTATTGCCTAAGGTTATTACCTTCTATGTATTTCATTATTTGGTTTCTATGACAGATTTTATATTTTCTTTGTACTACATCTGGCAGATCTGTTAGATCTTGTCTACCTGTTATTTCAATGACCTTATTAAGATTAAATTGGTGAATAGGTGAAAATTGAAGTTATAAAAGACCCAAGGCTTACTGAAAGTTTCATATAACTCTGCCTTATAGCATGCACATCCATGTACGTCCAAGAGGGTATTTGTGTAAATACTCTGCAATCCACCTCTGACTGATGTTCCACCACTTCCTGTATAGGCTACGTTAGATTCCCCCGGTCAGAAAGCTTTCCAATCTGATAGAATTCTTGTTGGTTGCTAACACATCTCGTTTCTTATTGTCTCTTTTGTGATGACAACAGAGAAAATTTCATCACTCCTCCCATCTGTCATGGTGGGGCCATGACATGGCCCAGTACAAACCCAGACAGGCCTTAAGATGTCTAGACAAGGTCCCTTTCTCTAGCCTCCTTCCTGCAGAAAAACAGGGCAATGCAGGAAAAAGAACAAAGGGGACAGGACTCCTGCCTGTCTTATAAACAAGTTGTTTACCTGGGATAAGAGAACGTAATCTGACTGCTGCTCCCCCAGAAATAAGGCCTTTGTTTCTGTCTTTTATGGTTATAGCCTGGCAGAACACCTTTCCATTGGGCAGCTACATGTTAGCTTCAGTGCCCCATTGGACCAATCGATCACTGGCCAGGTATATATATATGTTGACTTGGTAGTCACCTTTGCCTTGCGTCAAACCTTGCTTCAAACCTTGCTTTAAGTCTCGCTTAAGCCTTGCTTTGCTTTCAAGCCTGCTTGGACCCGCCTCATAGAAGCTGCCTCAAGTTGCCCTGCCCTGCCTCAAGTGCCTGCTCCAGAGTCTGGGATAAAGCCACAAGCCCATACACAGCAAGCCAGAGAAGCCACAAGCATAGAAGCCAGATCCTCCTAGCCTGTTTCCCCTTGCCACTAGAATCATGCTGTGCCTCAGTTTACCCAGGAACCAAGCAAGCGCCCGTCGTGAGAAGCGTCATTAACTGCCTGCCAACCGCTGAAGCCAGACCAGCCTGGGACCACATGACAAACCCTCCTTGCCGGCAATCTGCTGTGCTAGCACCGTACGAAGAGCCCCAAAGCTAACACAGCAGCAGCGGTATCTCCCATGTGGGTAAAACAAGCTGTGAGTAATTAATTCATTGCCCTTTTGGGTTTAAAGGTTCTTACTATGTCTCCCCCCCTGCTGTAATCAAGCACTATCTGCTCTCAGGGACCTTCTCTTTCCAAGTTATTACCTCCTAATTTGCATATAATTATTTGTATTTTGCCCTAAGACTGCATATTCCCATTGTAAATATATAATTCCAACCATACAATGATCTTATATAACAAGTTTGGTGATTTTCAAATTAATAAAGGGTCACTAATATTTTTATCAATACCCATTTGCCATATCATTTATTATTACTCTAACGGTAATTAATACTACCCTTCACAACACCATCCACAAAGCATCTCCTCTTTGGTTTTACAGACTAGACAAATCCAATTCCTTCATTATTACCCAGCGAAAACATTTATTAAATCTCTTATCATTCTTACTGTTCACCTCCACAGCAAAAGACAGAAGATGACAGAAAAGGATTTTAACAAAGGTATGCCGAACAAATACAGCAAAATACAGCAGCCAATCAAATACTGACTCAGCTGCAAACGACAATGACATTTTAGAACAAGCTTCTAGGGCTTGTTCTCAGCACAGCCATTCCATCAGTACTCAACCACATAAACAGAAAACCAAACCCAGCATTATTACTTCTAGTCAGTAGTGCTCTTTCCTTTTGCCGCACAATAGGTAGAAATCATCATCAAAGATGTGCTTTGGTAGTCAGGGAAGGTTCACAAGGAACTCAATCTACAAAATGTTAAAAATTCCACAATACGGCAAGGTCAATAACATACCTGAGAGATACTGCATTAGGTCCATAGATCTCTCTTACTGCTGTCAAATCAGCCTCCAGCTGTGGGTGCTTGTGAAGTTCTCCATCATAGCTCACCTACCAGGAAAAAGAAATATCCTAGGAGTTATTGTTTATTTATTACTGAAAGTTCCCCCTGCAAAATATGCTGCATAAGGATTCCTTAATCCCACACTCAGAAAGGGCACTGTTGATAAACTGAAGCATTGAGGTGGTCTAACTCTGCTGAGCAATAAGAGCTGCAATACAGGCACCTACGCATTGGAATTTTTTGAGGTTTCCATTCCTCTTTGTGGGAAGAGAAGTTGCAAAGGACTCATTCCTCTGTCCTGTCTTGTCCTGGGCTTTGTTCTGGGACATTCGTGCATTTTACAACTGCTAAGTAAAAGTACCAGATCTCCTCAGTCATATCATACCAGTTTGACTACTACAAGACAAAGGTTTGCTTCCCCTTGTTTGTTGTCACATCATACACATTAGAGAAGCACGAAAATACTTTGTTAAAAAAAAAATTAAAAAAAATTAAAAGACACTTTTCCATTTTAATTATTTTACCAGAGAAGATGTAAAGAAACATGTATTAGACATCATCTCCATTTTTTTCAAACTCTACATGAAAAATGGGAAACATCATGTTAGTGCTTACACTACAAAACAAAACTTATTTGGACTGTATGAGGTCAAAATAATGAACACTCTCTTGTTTTCTACAAGGACTAAAATACCTCTTTAGGTCCAAACCAATCTATTTCCAGTCTATTACTACCTTCTTTTTAAGCAATATGCTCCTGACAGTGTGAACCTAACTTAACTTCTTTACAACAACTAGAATGACAGTAATTCCACAAAAGTCAACGAACTTAGATTTGGACAGATTAAGAAATTGGAGGAGGATTAGACCTGTACCTTTGAGAAATTCAGAGAGAAAAGCACAAGAGTGTAATTTATCCCCTTTGATTTATTTATGTATCCATATATCTCCTTATACAGGAAATCCTGTGGAGAATTCTCGTTATTGAAGAATTGTATCTAACTGCAGTTCTTTTTCTTCCATTTGTACATCCAAATCTCCAGGAAACCAGTGCTGTGACACTTTTAGCTCTGATGTCAAGAGATGTACTTTTCAATGTAATTAAATAAATGTCAACAGAATTAAAATTATAATCAGCTGACTACATTTCCCATGTATTAATTAGCAAAGAGTAATTTGATTTAGACTTAGAATTCTTCAAATATAAGGCACAGAATTTATCAGCATATCAGGAGCATATGTTTATCAGACATATCAATCATATTCATGTCCAGAATGGTATAAACCAAGTACCCCTCCCTTGTTTGGGCAGGCATGTCAGAATAATGCTCCCAATAGCAGAGCACTAGAAGAAAAACTTCATTATAATTTTCTTTCCTCTTTAGGTAGGAGCAAACCAATCCTTTTACAAGCTCATCACTCAAAGATGATATCTTTAAAGATGCATAAATAATTGCTCTCCTGCTTCCAACAACAGAAGAGTAACCATTTCAGGAATTGTAGCTGTGTTGCACTTGCCACCTTTGTTGGTTTTAAATCACATTTTTTAAATCAGTCTTACATAACAATGATAATAAAATCCAAAAGAACACCATGCAGAACGCTCAACTGCTCAGCAAAATACTTTTTCCAATCTGTTTTCTGATGGTAAGAGGTTATGAACTCAAAAAGGAAACAAAGCAGTATTCTGGCAAACTGTAAGACCACAGAATGGGATTTTCCACTCCCGAACTACTGCCACAGACATGCTGATGGACACAGAGAAGACTGTCAGCTTTGTATATCTGCATGTCCTGTATCTGCATGTCCTATAACTGAAGCACAAGAGACAAGGAGAGAGCCAAAGGCAGTAGTACTACTGTTTCAGTCTCCTGTTCTCATTTGCAAATGTAGGAGACAGAGATTCGAAGCAAGAATTAACAGAGTCTCAGAGAAAGTGAATATAAGAGCTCAAAAAAATCTGATAACTTTGTTGTGTCTGAAGTGCCTGTGTTTAGAAAGTCTCCGGTTTTTAATCTGAGACCTGATTCAGATTATTTCGTCCTTCATGATTACAAAAGCTTACATTTTTAAAGTGGATTAAGTGATTTACAAACCTAAATCCCATTGAAAATCAATAAGACTTAGGCTATTGAATCACTTAGCTACTTTAAAGTATTTACCTATTAAATCCTTAGGGAGCATTGCAAGCAGGTACCTAGGAAGCAGGTAACATTTAATTTATGACCAAAAGGTTCTATCTTGTTTTCACTGCCCATAAAATGCCCTTTCCCATCTTGCTTCATCATCAGCTGCTCTCTTGCCTTTCCACCTGTAACCACTTAAAGAATTATCCCTGACCTTCATCATTCCCAATTGTGTTGCACATAATTACACTGGCACCTATTCCCTCCAGCTGATAGTGTTTTTGTCCCCGTTCTCTGTGGGCAAGCACACACTTGTCACAAATGAAGCAGCTTGTCTTGCTTGTTCTCGACATACAGTCAAGTATTTTGTCTTCCCAATACACCTGGTGCTCACTTAATAACTCTTAAAATCACTCGGTTTGGAAAAACAACTGTTCTGTTTATCTCTTAAGGAAATTTGCACATCACCTGATTTCCTATTTATTTTATGAATCCTCAGTATTTTCCTCAATATTTTCTTCAGTTCCACATGTCTGCCTTAGAATATTGTCTTACTGATCACAAAAGTTTAAATTCAGTGTCTCCTTTTTTCCCTCATTTTATATACCTTCTATGATTATTGTATGTTTCCCCTCTTTAGTTTACTTTTTCAATATGCTATGCACAAGACAATCACAGTCATCTGATATTTTATTTTTTATTACTGATTTAATTGCACTTTTTTGCCAGTTATAATTCCTTCAATTAAATGTATTAACTTAAAAAAATGACAATGCAATATAACGTAGTTTCCACTTCAAGTATAAGGCAACTAAATTCTGATCAGTATTGCCTAATATATACCTTTTACACCCTGAAAAATTAGGTACTGCTCTCTGTGTTCATATCTCATAGGCAGTGTTAATATTCATTAATTTGAGCACTGGCAAACATCCTTTAACAACCCCTGCACTCATTTCTAAAGTTAGCAAGTCAAAACCCCGTGTCAGTTATTTCTGACACTGAAAATGCATTCTTTCAGTTCCGGTTTCAGTATTACTTTTAATAGCTTTAGGGGCATGCTTTATTTTTTTTAAAAAAAAAGCAGCTCAACAAGCATTTTATGCTCAAACCTCACCATGCTGCTGACCCTGCAAGCGTCTCAGCAATGTCAGCTCATCAGCATCCCTTGCTCTCTGCTCTAACCCAGCCTGCAGGCACTGATAGCTTGCTCCCACAGCCTTGGCTCAGCAGCCAGGGCACGGATGGCTTCAGCCTCAAGGCTGAGACAGCGACAACTTTCATAAACAAGATTCCTAATTCACTAAAATGTTCATAGAAACAAACAGTTCCAGTAACATAAGTGAGAAATTATTCCTTTGGGGCAACAGACTAAAAATATAAGAAAAATCTGAATAAAGAGGCTAACAGCATGAAGCACTCTATTGACATTGCAAAAGGAAAAGAAGATGAAGACATTTTATTTCCCGGTATATATGAGGATGTAATAATAACTAATTCTGCTAAGGGAAGAAGAAGGAGAGCCACACAGAGCAGTATGTTCATCTAAAAATACGCAGTATTTTTCAAGGTAAATTAAACTCTAGGACTCACAAAAAGAACAGACTACTGCCTAGATCAAAATTGCTTTGTAATAACAATTTTTACCATCAAATTGCAGTGCTCTTGACTTTACAAAATTGACTTTACAAGGATTTGGATCCAGTTCAACTTCCTATCTGTATCAATAATAGGACAAACTTTAAAGAGTGAATATCTATTTCCTGGAAGTAAGCAACCAGCTTATGTTTTCAAATGTCCTGAAGCATACTTGCTTTCTTCTGTTCTTACAACTAAGAAATAAGCAAATAAGTTAATCTTATTTTAAATGTCATATAATTACACAGTCTAACATTTAACATTTTTGCTATAAAATACTGTGTGTACATGCACACACACACACACACACACACATATATATATACACATAGCATTCTCTTCAATGTTGAACAAACATAAAAAATGAATTTTTTTTTACATTTGAAATTAAATCAACAACACCTTTCAAATATTCATTCCTTAAAATTTGTGCAAAAATCTCCTTCATTACCTGTCCTCCATAATAAAATTCCTCAGAATCATTATCTCCTTCAGAGTCTTCTTCAACTGTGCTGTTGTGCCATGACTCCTTAGTAGAGAAGGAAAGTTAGCAATGATACAAGCAATATACATATCTTGCATTTATAACCCTGACTACACAAATTATGTTTTTACCTATAAGCTCACAGCACTCTTTTATTAAGAGATCTCTTGGAATCATTTTTTCAGAAAGGGCCTGTTTTAATAATTGTGACATATCAGACCAAACAAGTAGTACTAACTGGGCACATAACAACACTCTGTGTTGGAGAAATAATTGTCAGGCTCCAGACACAGTGTGGTGTTAAAAGGAACTGGGGAATTCAGTAGAATATGCAGGGTTATTTCACTCTGTGCTTTTGCTAACCAAAGCATAATTCAGCCATCAAGACATGTTCTGGACTTAAGTCATTTGGTGTTTCAGTGACCTAATAAAGCTTTAATGTACTTTATTCTGGTAAACCAGTTCCAGTAGTTGAAGGAAATAATTCAAGTATGAGCATGGAAACTCTCAAGTTCCTTTCTGTGAAAAACAGATACATTGCTTTTGATTTATTATTTTTAACAGAAGTTCCAGTCTGTTGTCAGAAAAGTTCAAACTTAATTTTCTGTCTAGCTGTGTTCTAAGACTTTGAAAACTAAGGATTAGAAAGTAATAATGTTTACCTAAGTAAAAACCTGCTCTAAATAGGCTGCTCTGTGAATAACTGAACTTTATCCTGGTACAGCATGAGTTGAAGCTTTATATTCTGCTTCCCACCAATGCATCTTTTACTTGTAATTAGGCAATTGCTTGAAGATATTAATTCTTGATTCCCAAAATCCATGTGTTATTTCTAGGCCATGTGTTGACAAGGATCCCCTAAAGAACACCTGTTAAAATCATAATCTCTCACTTCAAACTAAACATGATGTTTATTTTGTATTATGTCCCATACAGAACTGTCATGATGGAACAGAAATCAGATGTATGAATCAAAAAAATAGAGATTACATCCAAATCCAATATATTTGTAAATATTAAATGTACCCTTATCGCTAGTTTCTATGGTCAGACATTCTAATCCTATTTCCCAACCTTTGCCTCTAATTCCTACTCTATTCACTCTGTGTATACATAGAATAAAATTTGTACTTCAGCCAATTTCACAGCAATTTTCTACAACAAGGCATAAAAATAATTTCTGCTTCTACTTCACTGAAGAGAAACAAAGTTACTTTAGTCATCTTTGTTTTATAATAACCTTAGCTCAAGGGGAAGTTTGTGTTAAAACTGAACATAACTGAACAAAAATTCAACTCTGACCAAAGAGAAATGAAACTCTTACATCAGAATAGTGACAAACCCATCTTGTCCTAACCAAATCTCTAAATGTCCAGCCAAAAGAAATGGTCAGTGTTAAAGACTATTTTTTAAGTGTTTTGTTTGTTCGCTTTTGTCAGTACTTTCATATTTAAGTACCTCTTTCAACTAAAAACAAACTAAAAGCTCAAACTCTGTCCCACAGAAGCTAACTATATCTGAAGCTTCTCATCAAATGGGTAAATTCTTCTTGCACTCAAAAGTTTTATAATGTTTACCATGCACTGAATATGCAGTATTTCCAGTGCAGCTTTTTATATCAAATCAGGTTTTACTGAAAAACTCAGTCATACACATTTGTGTATCTGGGCACACTTACTTCCAATTTCCAGAATCAAATACAGATCAGAGCCTAAAAAGCAGTCGTCAAGAAACTCAGCACTCACCCATATTAGAGAAAATCTTTAAGTAAAGCACCTAAATTCTTAATACAATCCTCAATTTCTTGCTTGGGGTATGAGCCTATGTGGTACTTTTTTGAGCCCGTATCAGGGTGATGCCCTGTGGACTTCATATCAGTGTCACTTCTTGAGTTAATGTCACAGTAAGACTGACCAAGGGACCCATTCCAGTGGTACAGCAGAAATACAACTAAGACTGGAAGGAAATAATACTCCAGATGCTACGTGTAGTGGCTAGAGTAATACAGAGGTCTAAAGCCTTGGTGGGGGCTGCTGTAGGCCACACAAAGAAGCAGTGAGCTGATAAACGGGATGTGGTCTCTATGTGAAAAGAGTAGGTTAAAAGGTCATTACAATCATCATCATGGCCTACTTCTCCAAGAGAAGCGTATTTTTAGGGCAACCCCTTTCCAGCTAAGTGATTCACTGATTAATCCAAGCATGAAACCCAGAGAATTACACTCATTTTCTAAAATATGCTAATGTGTACGGTTTGCTTAAGCTCACATTTGATAGGAAATCAATGGTAAACCTTTGTATTTTATTATTTTCTGTTGTCTTAAAATAACTTCTGTTAAAACATGCATATACGAAACACATACCTCTCCATTCTCCCTCTGCAATTTTGATTTTATGGACAAGCAATAGTTGACATCACTGGTTTTTCTTAATTCTTAAAAGAAAAGGGAAAATAGGGAACATTTATGAAAAATGTGAAATAACTTTGCATATGCAGACTTGAAACACTTAGCTGCGATAGCAGAGTATAAAATGTTACAGATATGAAAAGCATTGAGAAGTTTACAATATAACAATCTAAAATTAAGAAGCCCCTACTTCTCAGAAGACTTGTACTTTTAACTGAAATGAAGCTCAGCTGCTCCATCTAGAAGATTTGGTTTTGCCAATCTGTGATTTACAACTTAGTGTCATTCATCAATTTTGTATACTTCATAAAAGAACGAAAAATTAAAACCCCTCCACAAAATCAAATCAGATCATCTTCTATACAAAATATAGAGGGGTTGCCTATGTTAAAAGACAGGCCTTATTTCTTTTTAAGTTACAGAAATATTTGCTGTTGGAATTTATCTTACATTTCTGACTATAATGGTCACTTTTGTTACAGTGCTACTGCACTGACTTCAGTGAAGTTATTCTTGATTTACATTGGTACAAATGAGATCAGAGACTGAAGATCATATTGGTTTTCCAGTGGAATTCAAATTTATTCTGTGTTATGCAAAAAAAACCCTAAAGCATTGTAATAATAATAAAAATACTGCAAAGTCAAGTGTTCCTATCTGAAGAACTGCCAGAATTAAGACTGCTCTGTGCACTTTCTTCTGCAGCCTGAGATCATCAGGGAATTTGTCTGCTAAAAAATTTAAAAAGTCTCTACGGAGAATGCACAAATCTTGGCTATATATTGCGTAAATGTTCCTATATGTCTGAAAAGTAAACCTGTTCAGGTATCAAACACTTTTTGAAAGCATGGAAATAATTTAAAACAAAAGGTTCCCACATTGGGGGCAAATGCTTTTTTATTTTTTCCCCTATACTCTAATTTAGCGACAGAGCTGAACCATTTTGTTTAAAATTTTCTGAAATAATTCACCAGAGGCAATGGTAGCTATAGACTGCTTCATCCCCAATGGTGAAGATTTAGTGAAGTTTTAAGCATTAAATTTTAAGACATTAAAAGAATAAAACACACCCTGCCTACACAATCGTGGTGATCTTCATAAGAAATATTTCAATTTCTCCCATACAGCAATACTACATGATAATAGCTATCTGTATAGCTGTACACATTAATATATCTCCTTTCAAGTCCAGGCAGCATCTCATCTTTCCTCACGAAGTATGAGCTTCATAAAATACTTGGGACATAAGATTACCTGTAGCAATTTGGTGGAAAATTACTGGAATTGGCTCTGTTGTAACTAACACATCTTCATCGTTATCAGAACTGGAAACATAAGTGTTATCTATGAAAGAAAAACACCTCACATGGTGAAGTCCAGCTGTGTTCTGCCAGTCCATTCCCACATCACCCATCCCACCCTTGTACCATAAGAAACCACTTCCCAGGCAGTAATGGAAGCCAAGCACTATTGTCTTCCTGATGTGCTGTTTTTTTTTTTTTTTCTTGTGAGATGCTAACAAGAAAAAAAATACCAAAAGCATGGCAGATTCAGTGTCAAACCCCTGGAATCTAATGCCACAGCTTTTGTGAATCACAACAAGCACTGCTCTGAACTGTCCTGCAAGGCTTATGGAAGTTTGAGCCAATCTTTTTCAAAATGAAGATTTGTTCTAAGCTGGGTGTTAAGAGACCATTATGTAAAATGCCTTTGCCTCATTTTGTCTAGTCACGTAAGGGTTGTTTGAAGCATTTTCTAATCAGCAGAGAACCTTTTTTGTGCCTGATTCAGGAACAAAAAAAATCCTCCCCTTAAAAAATGTTAGGTATGGATATGAACATGGAAAGTCTACCCCAAAATTTCTTACAGAATGAGGGGGTTCAGCTGAAATGTGTGTGGGGTTTATTTTTGTTTGTTTGTTTTATTTTGGTTTTCAACCAAACATTTACTAACAACAAAGAAGTAAGAGCAAGCTTTTATGTATTATCTGCAGAAGCTAATTTTCCATGAATTGCTGCTTAACTGCCTATGAAAGTAATAAGATTTTGTTTCCCCTAATCTGGGCTGAATTGAAACTTATGCTTTAGAGCAGATAAAGAGACAGATAAAAGAACTGAGAGAAGGACTTGACCTATCATAATTCTGAACACTCCTGTTCCACATCAGCAACGTGTGAGATACAGCTGCAATCCTAAAGCCTTTAACCACAGTGTTTCCAGTGAGATGTTAAACATGTTAACACTAATTGGGCAGTAAATCCTGCAATATTATTATTACAGAGGTTCTTAGCATCTTATATCAAGATAAAGCCCTGGCACTGCTGCCCCTTTCTCACACAGATGTGCCATGCTGCCTTTGCAAAGTAGCAGCCGCACTGCTGAATGTGACAGGCAAGTGGTGCTTTCCCAGATTGTGAAAACAGCCTTTCTGCCATATTCACATGTATTTACCCAGTCTGACACTATCCAACACTCTCACTCACTTCTACTCCTGTGCTGTCCTACAAAATAATCTGTGTGATCTGTGCTCAGCTCAACGTACTTATATTGCATGCAGGCAATTGCTGCAAGAGGCTGACACCACATTTCTCTGAGCACTGCATTCTGGTAAGCAGAACAATCTGCTCTGCCAGCTCAGTCTGTGCATGCTCAGCTACATATTTGGCACAGGGATTTATTTCAGGGCCACAGCATCATGTGAATAAAATGGGGTCTTTTCAGCCACCTGTCAGCATTTACTTCTCCCAGTTTTGTCTGTTGGCTAGACTGTCTGTGAGCTATACCTGTGGGACAACTGCATCTCAGCCTCTCCACAAACCCTGCCTTTATTCGCATGCTCCACCTTGCTGTCATAACTTCCATCTGCAGCCAACCATGCTGGATGGCTCTGGGCATATACCACGCAGACAGGCCCATTGCTTTTACAGGTTTAGGGGTGTAACTTACTGCTGTAGAGTATAATGAGGTGGAGTAACAGTTGCTGCTGTTTGCCTCTAAATATATATACCACCATATATATGGATGGGGAAAGGAAATCCATGTGCTAAAGATTACTACTGTAGAAAAAAGTAGGAAAAACATAGTATGTGCTGTGCAGAAAAGACAATTACCTATATATATATATATATATATATATATATATATATATATATATAAAATGGACTGTGCAGTTACAGGTTTTATAGATTCTAATTTTACTTTTATGTCCATTGTCAATTCTTTCTTGGCAACTAGGTAATATGATTTTCACTGCCAAGTTTTTTTTATTCTTTTCTCTTTGGCAGCCATTAGGGTGTTTTGCCTTGCCTTCCATCAGTCCAGTGAAACTTGAAATTAAGATATTTAATTTTGTTTGCTTTCTTCAACACCCAGTTCCTAACACACTACACCCAGGAACACCTCTCAAGCAGAGGACCTAGTATCTGGACCTTGTGGAAAGATACAGAAAACTACTCACTGACAAACTGGTTCTCTCCGTCTCTACTGCAGTCTAATGAGGACTAAGAAAAGGATGTTTCTAATAACACGTCTATAATGCACAACTCACTGGAATAAACGGATATAGCAGTTCAACAAGTTATAACTTCACAAGCCAACACATTGTAACTCTGAACACATATTCATTACCAAAATACCTGATGCTGTAATGGTTCTCACAGGAGTCATGATATGCTTATATTAATGGGACTTTAGTGTACTCACTGCTGTTTTATTCTGTAACTGCTCCTTAGGAGCATTATTTTTCCCCAGTTATGTCAATGTTATGAGAAAACAGTTACAGAGATATTTTGCTGAAAATGTTATAACGTGCCTCTAAAATATTCAGTGATATTTTCACAATTTAAGAGATATATGTATACAACTTTGAGACATTACTGTCTTGACAGTATTCCTATTAATTTCTTTAAATTGCCTTTCTGAGTATATTTTTAGCTTTCACTTATAACTTTGAAACTTTCAAACCCTTTCTATATTGAAAGTTGTCATGTCATATTATAATTCCCATAGGTATGATTTAACACTCATGTTTGCAATCTTTTGGTGCTTTATGGAGCAGTTCAGAAATAGATACATAATGCTATCAGCACCAAAGTGGTGACACTGCATACATAACAGCAACGCCAAAAGGGAGAGTATACACATTACTCAAAGTTCCTCTTGCAGTGTCTAATATTAATTTTTGATGGTTATCACTTTTGGCTGAAAAAACAAAATTTGCATATTAATTTAATCTCTTCTATTTTCATATATTTGTCACATACATAAACGATTTATCTGATGATCACCTCTGACAGCCTTCTCTTAGACTTCCATATTTGGTCCACCACATATTACTCACACTTAATCTTCAGAGGACACAACTTTGGTATGGACTGATGGACTTAAATCTTGATCTGTGAGATTTATGATGTCAGAAATTCAATTTTATGAGCATGTGCTGTTCTGAAGCCTGTCTAATAGCAGTAATACTTGAAGATCAGCACAGAGCTTCCCAGACTTGATATCATCATACTCTGGAATGTCCCTGAAATAGCCATTAAAGTACATGCCAGGGAAGAGAACCACAGTCATCAGTAACATTAAAAGATTTAGGACAAACACAGGAGACAAAGAATTTGGCTCACCAAGTCAAAATGAGTATTTTTAGGATGCTAGCTGTAAAATGCCAAGGAATCATTATTATTCCTAACAAACTGAATACGTCGTCATCACAAAGGAAACATACATCCTGCAAAAGCTTGAGATATGAAGGCAAGCTGGTCTTCCGAAGCCTTTAAGGGTTAACTTTTAATCAGTAAGCATGTGCAGCTGGTTTACGCCATCCCTCACCAAATTAGCTACAGTGTAAAATATTTTATCTGCCTTTAAAATATAGGAGGTGACAGCAGAGAATATTTCTTAGTTTTTAGAGTCATCAAAGCCACAGGCTTGCAAGCCACCAGGGCATGCTGCAAACATTATTTGTAAGTGAAGTCTGAGGTCTGTCAGATATAAGAGTTTGCTGAGAAGGTGAGATCTCATGTTGTGGGAGTTACTGCTGGTTCAGTGCTCCAGTTTGCTTTTTAGCTAGAGGTTCCAAAGATCAAGTTTTATGATGTTTTATGGAATAAACTGTTAATATCACATGAACAAAACTTTTTTCAACTGTTTGTGCCTCTATTCATTGTCAGGTCAATGGAGTAACCATTAAATCGAGTTATGATTGGCCTGACTGTGTATTTTCTGAATCTCAATTCCCCCCCTTACTAGATTTTGAATAGATTATTAGTAGATTATAGTAGTTAAAAAAAAAAAAGTAATCTCTCATAAAGGCTGTTAGCATTCCATTTTGGCGTCACTGCTGATGTGGATTTCAGTCTGTATCTGCTTTAAACTGCTCTTTTGAACAGATACAGCCTACTGCTTGTAAGTGAAGAAGACCAAAGCCTCACATCTTTAGTGATTTTAAAAGAAACAAGAAATATTTATTTTAGAAATATTACAGAGATCTTACTGATAAAGATCAAAAAGGACAGAAGGTTTCATAGCATTCATGGTACTTACAATAGTAAGTAATCCCAGGTGCAATATACACAACATGGTGCAATTCCAACCCTACAACCAGGTGCCTCTACTTCCACACAACTTGTCTGCCCTTATACCTACTTCCCTCTCCTATTTCTGTGAACCTCTGTGCCACCTGAAATATCTCTGCAGTCTCTTTGTGAAGGAAATCAGGGAAGTAAACTAGCTGAAAACTAACTTTGCTCATCTGGTTGTCTTTCATTTGAGAAATTACTCTTTTGCAGATTGTACACACAGTTACACAAGTGCTTTTGCAAAGCCAGTTCCAAGTACTGAAGGGAGGCAGGACTGAGCGGCTAGAAACAGCTTTGCAAGCTTACATTACCAAAGACATATCCATACACACACCCATGGCTCCAACTGACCCTGAGAAGCCTCCAATGCTTAGTCCACAAGCTTAACTTAAAGAACATGAGTAGTCTCATTAAGGTCTAATGCAGAAGTGCTTTGATGGCCCTGTGCCAGACTGCTCAGCCTCTTGAAAGATCAGCCTCTATCTACCGTGCCAAAGAGGAGCTGAGTGCTTTCTCACTCCTATCACTGCTGGCTCCAGACAAGGAAAGCATTACAAGCTCCAGCCTGCAAACTTGTGAACCAGGGCTTCTCACCCTGACCCAGATCACAAATGATGCCTCAAAAGTAGAAATGACTGTGAAAATAATTTAACTAATGGAAAATTATTATCACAAGGATGTACCTGGAAGACATCAACACCCTTTCAGATATTCTCATATGAATATAGCCAGTTGTGGTAACATGTATACATGTGTCATGGACAAGAACATTGCACTGTACCTGGGTAATCCTCAGAGACATGCACTGAATACGATACACTGTAAAAAGAAAAAAAAACAAAACACAACAAAACAACAGAATTAATAACAACAACATAAACTGCTGGCATAACATTTTTTTCTGCTCCTGTATTATTGTATGTTTACTTATAGGTTCCTGACAGTTTTCAGGACAGAAAATAACAGCTATTTTGATGGCTTTTGAAGAAAAAAAATAAAAAGGCATCATGCCCATTTTGAAAGTTTATTTTGCTAAATTTGCACATCCGGATTTCAACCTTAAAAATATTATCAAGACTGCATAATATTCACTTTAGCATAACATTTCACAATATATGTACTTATAATTAAAGGAAATAAAAAGTTGCTTTCTGAACACCAGAGCTAGAAAAGCCCAGGCTTCCCCACACCTGCTTTGTGGGCTTAACTCGCAACTCATTAGGGAGCATTTCTCACTGGTTGGGGTTCTCCTGTACATTCCTTTAAGTCTCAGCAAAGGCTCTGGACAGCTCAGACTTGTTCTCATTAAATTACCTTATTTATAACATTAGTGGCAATGCTGATACTTCTACCTCTTTGTCAAGCTAAGTTAGATCAAATTTGGAAGAATCATAGCCTCACTCAAGGTTAGCTTCACTACACCGATTACCTGAGTCTGTTTCAGTATAAAAAAGTCATCCAAACACACTGTCTCAGTCCTCTGATTCAGCCCACACATGCTTTCCCTACCACCTAGTGAGATCTTCACTAAACTCACTGCTAAGAGCAGGACAAATGGGCATGATGGTCTGCTCAACTATCTAAGTACTCACCCACTCTTTTTAATTTTTTTAACGTCAATGGGTGTCTTTATTTGGCATTAAAAAATTCAACTTTGCATCATCCTGAAAGCTACCTGTTGTATAATTCATGCTCTTTCCCTTTCTAAATCCTGTAAATTGTATGTGTCAACTTACACATTTAAATAATACATAGCATGTGTTTGTGGCTGCAGTGACTTAAGCAAAGGCAGAATGGCATAGTCCGCAATAAATTTTGGGTTTTATTGTACATAACTTAAAACTGATTCAGTGGATCTTTCTAAATTACATAAATACAGCTTCCAAG
Source organism: Indicator indicator (assembly GCF_027791375.1). NCBI lineage: Eukaryota > Metazoa > Chordata > Aves > Piciformes > Indicatoridae > Indicator > Indicator indicator. The sequence continues at coordinate 24,982,245 of NC_072053.1, read as the reverse complement.
CAGACTACAAAATAAATCCACGTATGATTTTTTCATCTCTCAAGGACTTCTGTTGAATGATCTCCATTTTCACAATTCAGTGACTGTAGGAGGCAATCAATATGAAAAAGTAAGTCTCTTGCACTTTCTTCCTTAATTCAATCGATAACCACACAGCTCTGTCACCTGTTTTTGCACATCATATACTCTAGTGTAATTCGTCTTGTATATTGCTTGACTAAGAGGCAAAGACGCCTTTTTCTTCAACAGCTGCAAAGGTTCACATAAACTGAAGCAGAAAGAGTGTTTATTACAGCTGACAACAGATTTAGCCACACAACTCCTAACAGTCCCAGTCAAGACAGAATCAAATCTCATCACTATATAAATTTGGCATTTTGTGGGTTTTCTCTTGTAACTATTTTTCAGACATTTGAAATAAGCATTGTCTGTATTCCCTCATCTTGGAGCATTTACCCTAAAGACTGGAGTATTTAAATCTGTTACATCATGGCATAAACCACCACTATTTTAAACAGGGAAATATTTTTTAAAATAGGAAATGTTGTATCTCAGTGTAGACATATGTAGAGAATTTTGCCCTGTGATGCAAAACCAAAAACCAGCCCTGGACGATACCAACTGTGCCCCCAAGAAGTTAAGCAGTATTACCAAAATCCATCTTCTAGATGTTTTTTGTAACCGTGACTTCTTTCTGCCACTGAAAGAGCTAATTCAGTGTTATGGTTTTAGACCAGCTGACTGCATACTTCTTTGCTGCCTCCAGAATTGCTGTGTATGGGATTATTTGACTATTGATATGTAGGATTACCTTCAAGTGTGCACTTGAAGGTGCACAAGAAAACAAAAATCTTTCTAGAACTCACTCCACATTATAATTTTTAAGATATCCTAATTCAGTTTAGAAACTGTAGGAGAGCAAGGAAATTCCACACATGCATAAAAAATAAAGTTCTTCATATAAAGAACGAGAATGGGGGCTAAAGAAATTAAAGATTTTTAATCAGTGCAGGTACTCAAAACTCTGTGTAAGATCTTCAGCAACCTAATTTAACTTCGTTGATGAACTTGACTTTGAAGTTAACTTCTGCTTTGAGTGGGAGGTAGACCACGGAGACTGAAGAGATCATCCCCCCACATAGTTACTCTATGCAAGTATGTGCAGAAACCCTAAGAATGCGTGTTTCTCTTCCTTCTTCATCATCATGTGCTCTGCCAGCAGCAGCTGTGGCAATGTTAAATGGAAACCACAAAGAGAAAACATACATACTGTAGGTGTTGAGAGATGGAACTAAAAGGAGAAGGTTCAAGAAGATGCAGGTTAGAAACAGTCTCAAATACTGTAATGACTGTAAGCAAATTCAGGGCTTGACCCAGGACCCACTGAATCCAGTACTGGTTTCACTACTGAGATGAATATTATCAGAGAGGAGAAAGACAAGGTAAGAATCACATGAAATAAAATTATTCTGTGATCCCAGTGATAAAAGGTTCCCTTATGGAAAAAAAAATTGCCAGCAAAATCTGATGTCACCTCTATCCGAAAAGTATTAATAGAAAACCTATCTGTTGGAAACAGTAAATAGATGACCCAGAGCTGCCATTTCAGAGGAACGTATTTAAGAAAGACAAGATTAAAGAACAAAATGCCTGGATATGAGATATTTATTTCAATTAAAATAAACTACTAGTTTTTATTAGAAACAATACTGACTCAGTCAAGAACTGAACAAATTTAGTTTAGTCTTCGAGTCAGCAGAACTATTGGTTTGTTATGACAGTTGTGTTTAATCTCAGGCACTTTCTATTATTAGTTCCTCACAACTCCCCCTTCAAAAAGCGAAGGAAAAAAAAGAGGAGTGTTTAAATCCCTTCTTTCCATCTAAATTCACATCTTCACCATATGCTGGGATCTCTGTGCTGTCTTCTCTTCAGTGTTGCCAGATGAGTGTGCTCTGAGAAGTAACACTGAAATATGCCAGAGAAAGCTCTTGTGGGAACAGCCTTTTAGATAGGCCGTTCCTCTCACACATATTTAAATGCATATTCAGAGAGAATAAATTCCTTGTTTCAGTCCCCAGAGAGAGGTGGTGGTACTTTGCTTGGGCTGGTAATTTTATGTCAATTATATGCAGGCTATGGAAGCGAAAATCAAAAATACTGAACAGAGCAAAACTTGCCCCAGGTTGCCCCGGTGATTGTCACATAGGTTCACACTTCGGCACATTTTAGCATGTTCAGGATAAACTGCTTCCTACTATTTATGCACCTGGATTTGTCAGAAAACAAGATATAACAGGCTAATAAAGGCCTGCTAAGAGGTTCCTGTCCTGCAGCCACCCAAGCATTTTCCCACTGACTTCAATGAGATTTAGAGCCAAGACAGAAATACAAGACTTTGATGGCTTACAGAACCTTAAACAGCACAAACTTCAGTGAAGCTGCAGTTGTTCAACACCTCTCAATGTTAAATCCTCTCAGAGCCAAAGAAAGCCTTTATTGAAGCAGTTTTCTGGTTTAAATACTCTGAAATGCAACTGGAATTAATTTAGGCCTAGACCCCACATAAAAGCACAAGATGATCATTCCCGTGAGGGATGCGATTTTTCCTTCTGGCAATGCAGTTCCTCTGTACAACCTTACTGCAGTTACAGTGCCACAAATACAGCTTATAGCACTGTCATTTATTTCCATTCCCATAAACACTTTCTAACCAGCCAACCATCCTCTGCTTGTTCAAGTATATTGTTTTAACTACATGAAGGCAGTTAAATTCTTGGGTGGAAACAAAGCTTTTGACTCTCTGCTGCAGGCATCCTACAGTACATGTGTCTTGACCCTTAAGCTCAGAATGAACTTTATACTAGAAACAGGCTAGTAAAATTTTTGTTACTTAACAAACTGTAAAGAACTATATGAGAAAATAGTGAGAGCTGTCATGTTTCACTGCTTAAAAGTTTTAAATGTTAATTTCTTATTGCCTGAAATATTGGCTTATTAACATATAGATCTACAGCCTTCTCTTGGTAAGAGTTCTACTTACACAGGACCCCTTGCAAGCATTTTGCAACGTATCTTAATCGTATCTGTTTCTTTCTTAGAAAGATTGTTCTGCAAAGGTCCACCTGCATTTGGGAACTAGATGGGGATCCAGTACATAATTGCTATTTTTCAGATTAATCTGTCCAATTTCTGCATCTGATATTACTATTGGTCCTTAAGGCTAGTTAAAAAGGAGTCCAGTGTTCAAACAGATTGTTCTACCAGGCAAAACATTATCCCTAAGTTGAATCTCTGGGGCAAAGAAGAAAGATCTATGAAAACTAAAAAAGCAACAAAGTTTACTGTGACAAGGTATGTTCATAAAAAGAACCAGCCTCACTTCTTTACATTGATTTGTTTCCAATGCCTTGAACTGCAGTTTTTTATCTACCATGGTACAAACTCCACGGTCAGACACACATCCTGAAACCACAACACTGACACTGGAACTGGAGTGTATGTCTGGAGTGTATGTTCCCATCAAACTCATGTTATCTCAGCTCCACACCACCTGTAGTTTCTCTCTAGGAAAGAAATCCTTTAAGCTGAATTTCCAGCTGTTTTGCACAGCAGGAACAGCATGAAGCAGCTGGTGCAAGTCTAAGATTTACGGCTATGAAACAGTTATGACAATTCAACCCATGGCAACAGCTGACTTACTGCTTTATTAAATGTGGAAATTTTGGTCTAGTTTCTATTCCAGTTCTAGCTGTCTCTACTACAGCCTGAGCTCCATGTGCTAATGTTATAGCTTGCAAATTTGCTACTAAAAGGAGGCAAGATTTATGTCATGTGGAATCTTACAGCAGGCTAATGACAATCTACAACAAGATACATGAACGGGGTAAACAGAACTTTCTTAGTCTTAATGCATCTGGAGCTAATGAATTCAGATGAGATTATTTCTTTGTTTGTGATACCCAGAATCCCAGATCTAGCTCATAATGAATTAATGCACAAAGCCTTATACATGCAGGAAAATACTAAGACTCAGCAAAGTAAGTGACAGAAAAAGATATATGATTAAATCCTTTCATGGGATATATCATACACCAGGGTCTACTTCTGAGCAAGTTGGTGAGCATGAAAAAAAGATTAGTGAAAACTTGATAAAAAAAAACCCCAAAATTATAGTAGTAAAAGCTCTGTGCAGAAGGGCCTCTTCAGTGACTCAGCATTTCTGAAAGCACAGTATGATACAGGCCTGAATCCTGAATCCAGATCCTTCACTTTATTTTGCCTCCTAAGAGCATTTTTCCTCAAATGAAAGAAAACTAGTTCTGCCAGTATTCCACTATGAACATAGGCACTCTCTTCATTACTAATAGGTCTGAGATACAGTTTTAAACCTCATAGCTTGGCAATAAATCACATCAAAAATAGAGGGTGGAAATTATGATTTTGGAAGGTGTACTATGGGATTCCATACAAACAAAACTTCTAAATTGCATTCCAAAAAAACTCTGACCTTTGAGCAATTGTCTTGAGAACTGGTAAGAGATGACCGCATTTAGGCACTGGTAAGCTTAAAAGCTAGCCTGTTTACAAAATCTGTTGAATATTTAACAAGAAAAAGGTTTGGGGGTTTGTTTTGGGGGTTTTGTTGTTGTTTTTTTGGTTGTTGTTTTGTGGGGTTTTTTGTTGTTTTGTTGGGAGGGTTTTTTTTGTTTGTTGGTTGGTTGGTTGGTTGGTTTGGGGTTTTTTGGTAGATGACCTTATTTGCATTAGGATATTCTCTGAAGAGAATAAGAGTAATAGTTAAACAAGTTGCAAAAAGCTTCAATGTCAAGTCTTTCTTCGCATTTCTACAAATTTGTACAAGACATACATTCAGGGAACATCAAAAGAGATTCACCAGACAAAGAGTAGCAATTTTCTATGTCAATGACACCCCCACAAAAGGCAAGTCTTTCTAAGTCACAGTCTGGAGACAAATATTTCATTCTACAGCAAAACCAGAAAAAAACCAAAATAACTACAAAAGCAATTGAAAAATGCCAACATTTACTACAGTGTTACTTGGAGACAGGACAAGTAGCTTGACACTAACTCTCCTTTTGGCATTCAACTGCCACAACTACAAGTGAATGATCAATGTTATTTTTTTTTACAATTTATGAACACGTGAATTAGCTGTAAACGCTTCATCACTTGGTATATACCACTACTGTGCCAAGAAATGCTTCATTACCTTTCAGTGGAGCTCTTAAAACCCAATGCAACTACACTACAGAAAAACTAATCTTGCTCTTCCACTCTGGGGCTTTCGAAAGATTCCATCCCACGCAGCACACATCAGCTGTTGAAGTGCTCCACTGGAGCTCATATGAAAAAAATTTATTATCAGACAAATATTGTAATCAACTATTGCTAGCATTCACGTTGTATTGCAAATCATATTAATGAGTGAAGTAAATACTATCAGCCAATATAAATCAACAAGTACTGCCTTCCATTCATTCACACTACCATTAAAATACAGTCCCAGTATTGAGAAATGTGAGAAAAATATAAATGGAACTGACAAAAGTTCCAGGTGTGTAAAACACTAACCACAGTGGCATGGATCTCCATAGAGACAATAGCCAAACAGTAGTTACAATCACACTGGGGGGGGGAAAAAAGTCTGCATAAGGCTTTTAAAATGTAAATAAATATATAGGCTTTTTGCAAATAACTATTGAAGCACAAGACTTCTGCCTTTCTTTTAAGTAGTGAAATAAAAATATTGCTATAATTAAATAAAGCAACAATTACTGAAAAATAGCCTTATTAGCTTCTAGAAAAGAATTAGGAGTCCTCACAAGTGAGACAAAAATTAAAAGTGGAGCTACAAGCATGCTGGGGAAGAACTGTTTAGAAGGGTATGTACCGATAGGATGAAGGGCAATGGTTTCAAAGTAGAGTGGGGTATATTTAAGTTGGATATTAGGAGGAAGTTCTTTACTATAAGGGTGATGAAATACTGGAACAGGTTGCCCAGAGAGGTGGAACATTCAAGGTCAAACCTGATGGGTTAAAGATATCCCTGCCCACCACATGAGGGGTGGACAAGATGACCTTCAAGGGTCCATTCCAACCCAATGCGTTCTATGATTCTATGATTCTAAGCTTTCATGTACATATTAGCACAGCTATGGGAAAAAAAATGAGCATTAATCAAGGGCAGCAAGAATAATCTCACTATATTAAAATGTGTTTTCTTTTACATTACAGAATCTGGAACTTGAATTAAATTCCACTGAAGGGATACTTTAGTATTTGACAAATATTATTAAAGGTAAGTTGCACAGAAACTACAAGGCTGCTTCTGGCCCCTGCCAAACTCCTGGTGTTTCTAGAAACAGATACTTGATTGCTATGCAAGAATTTCAAGATATATTCCAAAGGCTACAAACTTTGGTAAGCACATTTTGTTGATGGGATGGTTTTTTTTTTGGTGGGGTTTTTTGTTTGTTTGTTGGGGTTTTTTTTATATTTATGGCTTGATTTACAACTGGACTATGAACCATTTCACATCCATTCTTTTTTTCTAGACTCCTGATAAAAACAAGTTTCATGGATTTCTAAAAAGCTTTTGATGTATCTTTGAAAATGTTTTGAGTGTCTGTGTCCTCATCTCTGCAATTTGTTTTTAGATACACAAGCCACCTTAAATCTCCTCCAAAATACTTTAGTTCAGTGAGTTTCCTGTCCCCTGAGATCCAATAACTGATGACATAGCACCATTCACTGCTAAATAGAACCAGGTGCTTGCAAAGAATTTAAATTTGTGCACATGCTCCTTTCACTATCCATCAAAACTCCCCATGGTGCACTAGCAATTATACAGAAAAGAATAACAAATGACTCTGAGTAATCTTTTACTCCGGATGTTGGAGAATGTGCACATGTAATGACTTATGAGAAGTTCCACCTATTGATGACAAACTATTGCAAAGAGAGATGAGCAGCATTAAAATGACACTGCTTTCATTTCTTCACTTAACCTGGAGGAACAGAAGTGATGAGTTAAAGTTATTTTATGTTTGCATTTTTCACTAAGAATAGTTGCACTGCTGGTCCTTTCACACAACCAAAGTTAACCTGAATCAAATGGGGAACACTATTAATAATGCCTCACTTAATTTAGCATGTTATTCAGATAAAGGGGATATAGAAAACTGCAGCTCAACTCATGAAAAAGGCATGGCAACTTCAAGTAAATGCACTGGAGTTTACAGGATTAATCATAACTCCAACAAACCACGATGACACCCTTAAAAGTAAAAATAGCACTAATGAAGTAAGCAAATCAAAGACACTTGGGGAAAAAAAACGTGTGCATCATTCTAGAAAGAGCTAAATCACAATATGGCTACATGTGCAAAGATCACACCAGAATCACACCATTTCACATTGAACTACAAAAGCTGCCTCTTCTTCCAGTTACCCTATCTGACTAGGTCCAGCTCCCCCATCTCAACAGAGATCTTCCTTAAATGTCTCTTCTGTGTTTTTCCTTTTCCCCATGCATCCCACTGGTTTGAGTCCTCCCTTCATCCTCTCTGTTAGCTCTTCATCCAATCAGGACACAGAGCACAAAACAAACTCAGGACAGTAAATTGAGCTGAAGCCAGAGTAGCACGTACGATCATGGTCTTTGAGCACCTTATTTCCAGGGTTCAGCCCAACTTCTAATATTTGTTTTCTATGATTTGGTTTTGGTTTGGTGGTGGTAGTATTTGGGGTTTTTATAAATGGAAGACCAGTTTGCCTCTCTTCAGCTTCTTTCTTTCTGTCATATAAGGTTGTAGTCTACATTTTTCCTATCGGAGGCTGTAATTCTAGTAACTCAGTTTTCAGTTGAGATCAGTTGAAGAGAAGACCCTTATCCAGCCTCTGTACAAAGCCTCTGTGTTGCAATCTTTCAAAACAAAACTCCAAGGACACAAAAAAGAAACAACCATGATCCCAAGGCAAAGAAACAACCATGATCCCAAGGCAAAGACACAAGGCACACTTCTAGTAATTCAAGCAACAGAAGAGATTGTCTTGTAATAGGAAATTGGAAATTTTACCTGATCACTAGCAGGTTAATTCCAACATCTTATCAATCATTAAAAAACCAAAAGTAAACTCCTATAAATCATTCATTGCTTAAATTTGTTGTGTTCCTAACAAGAGAATGGCTTCTTTCCTTAATATATAATGTTCAGCAAAGGAGAAAAGTTCTAGCCAGCCTTCTTAGACAACTCTATGCATTCATTAATTAGTTGGCACTTTGTTTGCTTGTCTAATGAGGTGTGTGACAGCAACTGCTGTGCAGGGGAAAAGTAACAAATTAAAATAGTTTTTCACATAAATTCTTTGAAATATCTCACCGAATTCAATGTTAACCCTTCTCCCCATCTCCACCACCCCCAGTGAAGTCCCCAATAGTTCTCAGTATCAGTGAAATATCGTATTTATTAAAATACTTTTCTTCCTGCAAGTTCCATACATGCATCTTGCACAAATGTCAGTACAAACTCTATATGAATTTTCAAACTCTGTATGAATTCCAGAACACAGAATTTGAACATCAAAATGCAGCTTTCAGAAATACTGTAAACTCAAAGTGTATGTTTTTGCACATATTCAACACAACAAAATCCAATAAGACAAGATTCCCAGTACGTGTTACCTATGAAATTACAGAATCACAGAATCACAAAACAGTAGGGGTTGGAAGTGACCTCTGCAGATCATCCAGTCCAACCTCCCAGTAAAGCAGGTTCACCTACATCACATCGCACAGGAAAGTGTCCAGGCAGGTCTCCAGAGGAGACTCCACAACCTGTCTGGGCAGCCTGCTCCTGTGCGCTGTCACGCTCAAAGTATTGAAGCTTTTCCTTATGTTAAGGTGTTCTAGTTTGTGCCTGCTGCCCCTTCCTTGTACTATCACCATTCTCTTGATGCTTGCCCTTTAGATATTTGCAACCAGGGATAAGCTTCCCTCTCAATCTTCTCCAGGCTAGAGTCCCAGATCTCTCAGGCCCTCTTTGTAAAAGAGATGCTCCAGTTTCCTACTTATCTTCGTAGGCCTCAGCTGGACTGTCCCCAGTAGTTCTGTCTCTCTTGAACAGGGGAGCCCAGAACTGGACACAATACTCCAGATGTGGCCTCACTAGTGAAGAACAGAGGAGAAAAACCTCCCTCAGTCTGCTGGTCACACTCTTCCTGATGCCCTCTGAAACACCACTGGCCTTCTCTGCCTCAAGAGCACTCTGGAAGCTCATGGTTAACATGTCCACCAGTACTCCCAGGTCCTTCCTTACTGATAGCACAAGGGACAATGGTTTTAAACTGATGGATAGTATGTTTAGACTGGATCCTAGGAAGAAGTTCTTCAGTAAGAGGGTGGTGAGACTCTGGAATATGTTTCCCAGAAAGGTTGTGGATGCCCCCTCCCTGGAAGTGTTCAAGGCCAGGTTGGATGAGGCCTTGAGCAACCAAGTCTAGCTGAGAGATGCTGGAGTAGCACAGGATGATGATCTGTTACACCAGGTGTCTGAGCTGCAAGAAACATGTTGGAGTCGATCTCTAATGTCCATTCCAACCTAAGCCATTCTATGATTCTCTTTACATTAGGAGAAGAGGAGGAGGAGAGCAACCTACTGGCAGTAGGTCTCTAAGGCAGAGACCCAGCACAATTCCCTGGGCTGTGGACCTACAACCAGGATACAAGGTGCTCCCTGCACACAAATTGCCACACAAACAGCTGTGCCATGCTGTGTTTGCTCACCTTGTTCACAGCGCTCTTGGTCACTTCATCTCCCTAGCGATCATCAGCTAACCACTGGTGAGTCTCTGCTCTGCCTTGGGTTTCCCTGGCAGCAGGAACACCCTGTCCACCTGGATCTAGTGCTCAGCCACAGAACTGAAGACTGCTGCTGCTTGGCTTTCTGCTGCCTAATTGCCCAACCCCACTGATTCATGCATACACATAATTCAGGAGCACTGGTATACCTAGAGCCAGTAATTTATCTGCTGCTTACAGCTACAGATAGTCTTCAGGGTCAATTCAGTAAGGCAATGTCCAGCACCTCTGAAAACGGATAGGTTCTGATATACCATGGACCCATATCTTGCATTTTAATCCAGTGTGACAATCACTGTTCCCAAGTCCTGTGCCACATAGCTGAAAGGATTGCTGCCAAACCCAAGACACAGTTGCATCCCACTGTCCCATTACACTAACATGGTCAAAATGACACCAGTTTCTGTGGTTAGAGACACAAAAGGGGGTGCCACAGGGCTAGCCATAATGCCAGCAGGATTTGCATCCTCATCTCAAAAGATGAAAGAATTACAGTGGTGCAAGGGGCATCCTGTGGTTCACCAAGAAGTGTGGCAAGCAAGTTGAGGGAGGTTATCCTCCCTTTCTGCCCTGGTGAGGACGCACCTGGAATACTGTGTCCAGTTCTGAGCTCCCTGGTTCAAGAAGGACAGCAACATGCTGGAGAGATAATCAGGAGACTTTCCTCTCTTGTGAGGAAAGACTGAGAAAATTGTGTCTTTTTTAGTCTAGAAAAGACTGAGTGGAGATCTCATAAATGCTCATAAATATTTAAAAGGAGGGTCGGGAGGATAGGACCAGTCTTTTTCACAGTGGTGTCCAGTGACAGGACAAGGGGTAACAGTCTGATCTAAACATGAGAAGAAATGTCTTCAGTTTAAGGGTGATGAAGCACTGGAACAGGCTTCCCAGAGGTGGTGAAGCGTCAGTCCCTGGAGACATTCAAAACCTTCCTGCCCTTGTTCCTGTGTGACCTTCTTTAGGTGAATCTGCCTTTGCAGGGGGATTGAACTAGAGGCACCTTCCAACCCTTGCCATTCTGTGATTCTGTGTGATAACTCAAAGTATGAGAGCTGGTCAGGCTTTCACTTGGAGCCTCACTTGGATACATGTAACATCTCTGCCACTATACCACAGCCATAAGCAGCAGGAACTCAAACCAGCATACAAATTGGAAAATTCATTAAGAAATGACACAATTTTTTTTTTTTTTGTTTTCATATACAACAGTTTCAGTGTGGGGACAAAGATATACTTCACATACAACACTCAGTCCTGAGTTTCCTTAGCATTATAAAGACGTTAATAAATTGAGGGGAGTACAGGAATCACCAAGAAGCAGTCACCAATCTGGCAGAACAGGATGGTGAACAGCAAAATTTAAATGGGTTCAGATCACTAGGTATACAGAGTACGATGACAAATCAATGAGCAAATGTACTGGGTTTGTCCAAGATGGAATTAGTTCTTCCTACAGCACTTTCATAGTGCTGTGTTTTGTAGTGCTAGCTGTAACGGATGCTGGTAACACACCAGTGTTTTGGCTACTGCTGAGAAGTGCTCCCACAGCACCAAGACAGTGCTTCTCCAGAATATCCCTACACCCCCAACAGGAGGCTGAGGGGTGGGCAAGATCTTGGGAGGCAATGCATCTGAGCCAGCTGACCCAAACAGACGAAAGGCGTATTCCATACCATGTTGTTAGCTAGAAAAGCTAAGGGAAAGAAGACAGTGGTGGGGCATTCTTTGATCGTGTCTGTCCTCCAGAGCAAATGCTACATCTATTGAAGCCCTGCTTCCTGGGGAGCCACCAGACATCATCTGCTGATGGGAAGGAAAGAATAGTATTTTTGTTTGCTCTTGCATTCAAGCACAGCCTTTGCTTTCACTTTTGTCTTATTAAACTGCTCCTATTTTGACCCATGGGCATCTTGTTATATTCTTCCTCTCCCCTGTACATCTAAGAAGGGGAGCGACAGAGCAGCTTTGGTGGGTATCTGGCTCCCGGTGAGGGCCAAACCACCACAGCAAGTGTGGCAGGAAACATGATGATTTCTGAGACATATTTTCCAGAGTGTAAACATGAAGATGGGTATCGTACTCACATGATGGCCCATGGGAAATGGCAATGATACTCAGATGAGATTAGAGGAAAAAGTACAACCTGGCAAAAAAAATCAGAAACTGAGAGACTTGTTAAACAGTGAATCAGTCTCCTAGGGAAGTGGTAGAGAGTTAACCAAATAGTCATGGCCAGGATGCAAAAGGAGCCTAAGTAAAATCAAGTATGCTCCCCACTGATAGTTTCAGTGAGTTATGAGTAAAATGTTACTTCCCTTTCTCACTAGTACCTTAAAGAATGAAGTTGTAGGTTGCATACCATATTGATTTCCCTCAATGTGACTCATAGAAAAAAATTCAAAACACACCTCTGTACTGTATTTCAATAGTGTGCAGAATAATAGCAGCAGGGAATTTCAGTTTAAGGGCTTTTTGTGCATTTGTAGTGGTAGCATTGGCTAAGATATGAAACAGTTCTTCCACCAACTGATCATGAATTTTAGCTGTTTCTCAGTATCATACTCTCTGATTTCTTCTTCCTGACAGAATATGATGGAAAGCATAGCGCACTTTTTTTTTTCTTTTTCATTTAGGTGTATTTAGTAATAGCTCATCTAATAAGGAAATCTAAGTACATGGGCTGTTCATGGGCCAAAGAATGTTTCTAGATGCCTGACTGCTCACAGAACATTAATTTCATACTCTACCCAAACAGCCATACTTGAATATAGTGTTGCAGACATTTCTACAGAACATGCCAGGCAAACTACACAACAAATAACAAAAGGGAATTTCAGTACTCTACTCCAATATGTAGCCAAATTTTTAAGACCATTTTAATTTGTAAAGAAGCAATTAAAAAATCTTAATTAGATCCCTGTCTTCTCCAAAAAGTAATTACACGTCAGATGAAGCACTGGCTTAGGAAGCTCCTGTATTCTTGCAAAGGCAGATGTAGTTCTGTTCCCAGCTGTGCTACAGTGACTTGCTATATACCTCCCGGCAAGAAAAAATGCACACATTTTCAAAAGGCAATCAGTAATTACAAAGCTTTCTATACACTGATTTACCTTTCATGTGTCCTGAACCTCTACATCTCCACAGAAATCAGCAGAAGCCATCAGCAGTTTTGAAAAATAAACCTTTATAGTACAGATTTAAAAAATAATTAGGCAACAGTAATAGTGCAGAAATGGCAGTTAGACATCTAAATGGTTTATATTTCCTTGAAAATCCCATCAGCATCCACCATCTTATGTAAGTTAGTGTATTCACAAAGGTATAAAACCATCCATTTTATTGTGGATTTCTATAGATGTTTAGGTATCTTAAAACAGACTCAGCTACCTAAGCAACTTTTATGAGCCCAGCATGCAAACACCTTTCAGGAACTTGTTGAAGAAGATTCATGCTTAAGATACTCAAAATCGGCACATGCTTTTAACAAACAAACAAACAACACAACAAAACCCTGGCCCCATGAAATTCAATAAGCAAAACTCTCACTTAAAAAAAAAGTGATTGTTTGCCTTTGTCTCGATTTCCTAATTAGCAAATCTGCAATAAAAACAGTCAGAGGTTACATAATTCTCCATCCCTTCCTTACTCATTGTTCCATCCGCACAGTTTAATACACTCAGCCACCAAATGATTACCAAACTTTGGAAATCATACTGAAGATGGGTAACAATCTGTAAGTACAAGGTTTTTCAGGCATTCTATTATTGATTATTAATTGAGTCCAGTGATAAAATTAAACATCAATGGAAAACTTCAGTGTTCTGCTAATGTGAGATTAAAATCAGTAAGTCTTTCACTAGTACAGAATTTTTAAGATTAATATCTCCTCAGAGCCTTTAAGACACTGCTATGAAAACTAACATAAAGATAAATTAGATGGTATAAAGAGAACAAAACCAATTATCTATAGAATGAAATTACAAAGGATTAAACACTAGAGAAAATCTCATTCCTTCTTGATGTGTCACTGCTTCAGTGAAGTGACTTCACACAGTGACTTCAACTGTTCAGCCAGCAGTGACCCAGACTGCAGAGAAAGCATTAATGGAAGTAGTAGTGCAGCTGCAAGTGCTTGCCACCCTGTTTACTGAGGCTATTGTACCGAGGAAACTAAGTATAGAGACTAAAAATTCTGATTCAGATATCTACATCTTAAAATCTGGTCCAGCTTTATCAATTTCCAAACTGTCTTCTTGGGCATATTTAGATACATAAAACAGACACTGCACAGAGTAACTCAACTGCAAACAGTTCAGTTTAGACAGAGTCAAAATATTTTAAATATTAACACTTGGGAAGACATGTTTTTCATTTGAGGGTTAGGATCTTGCATTCTTATTTAGGGAAGAGAGTTCACAAAGAAAAACCCTTCAGTAATACTGCCCCAAGTGAGTGGGAACACTGCATTTCAATCTCCTCCAAAAAAAAATTCCTCTGAAAAACTGAACAGCAGGTGTGAGTCAAACCTTCTCATGCAATTGTTTATCATTAGAGGTATCAGAGATGTGAGTCATGTGAGCAACTCGATCAGTAATTACCACCATTTCTTCTACAGCCCCCTCGGGTGCTACAGGGCTACTGTGGAGGCTGCTGCTTCAGAACAGAAAGAAAGGAGTTTGGTAGTAAAGTGATTGTAGTTCACTCCATTTTGAAAGGTCACCACATTCCATCATGTGGTAGTGTCACTAAGCCCAAGAGAAATGGGATAATTGTTTGACATAACTACCTGGGGTGAAATGGAACAGTAAAGACATATCACTTATTTACCCCAGATAAATTAAAAGGAAAAATAGCATTCTCCTTTCACACCAGGACATGCATAGCAGAGGGCCTGAAAAATACAGCAAGATTTTATAGCTTAACGAAATACTTACAATGATATATTAAGGCACAGAAGTTATTACTGCTGGAGAGAGTCCATGACGTATTAATCAAAACACATTTGAAAAGCTTCTTCGTATTTTTAAATTATGCCAGACCAGATGAGCCAGCCTGCAAGGACCCCGTCACCTCTAGGGGCATGCTGTGGTCTCAGCTCCTACTGAGAAGGCTGTGGGAAGAGGATGCTTAGCACTTTCTAGGATAAGGTGCTCAGTCCCCAAAGGAAAATCTAACCTACAGTTAACCTAAATGACTCAGTTGGATCTAGCAGCTTTAATTAACAACATTTAACAAGAACATGGGTTTTTTCTTAAAAACAACAAAACCAACTACAAAAACCAAACCAAAGCCAAACCATAAAAACCACTACCATACGCTTAGCACTATTTCACCTCCCATGTTAATCATCAGCAAAGCTCTGACTGAGTTGAAGGAAACTGTTCCTCACTTCCCAGCTCTCTACCTGATGGACCACCAGAAGACACACCTATTGCTTTTGTTCTTGAATGCATTCTCTCTGGGCCTCAGCACTTGTGTGGATACACCATCAAAAAATCCTTGGTGGGAAACCCATTGATCACCCTCCTGTTTTATAGGTGGGACACAAATACCCAGAAATGACACTGAACTGTTTCAGCTCACATGGATAGTAAGTGGTAGATAACAAGAAGTATTTCCTGTCACAGGCACCAGTTGTGATAGATACAGAGTTCTTCAGTGCTGGCAAAAATATCCATAGGATATGCGTTTTTCGCATTGGTGACTTCTGCCAAACACAGGTATTTTCAATCCCAACAGAAGGTTTAGAATTGACTGAGGTTTTACTACATTTTTCCATCAGATACCTATAACCAAAATGTTACTTCTACAGCCTGACTAATTTAGCTGCATCTATCCAACCACGAGTATGTTGTGCAATGAAATTCCAACTATTGTGGTCAACAGAGCTTTGCTCTTCTGCAAACTGCAAAACCCTGCCACTTCCCTTTTTCAAGTAACAAAATAGAAAGACTTACATGAAGTTAACTGCTATGCATTTTCAATAAAATAAAGATTTTGAGTTTTACTTTTTGAACATCCACTGTATGTTTTTTTACCAAACTTTTATCAAACATAGTCACAGCAATTGACTATTCAATTGCCACTGCTTCCCAAAGCAAGGAGATTTTACTGACCTCACATTTGCTAAACTGTCTACAAATATAATTAGATTACTAGTAGTCAGTTTGATTTTTTACAAGCTTCAAAATTTTACTAACCTTATGTCCTGTAAATAGTACAAGACACAATGGGAACAAGAGGTAATTCCACTGCAAATAAGAAGTATAGCTATGCCTCTTGTAATTAGGACAATGAATTTATACAAGACTTGACTGAGTATGAGCACTCTTGCACAGTTCTACCAAAAGGATTGATCCTATCACTGCCACAGCTGATACAGAGCTCACAGATACAGCAATACTATAGAAAACTGTTGAGTAAAATTGGAAAAAAAAAAAAAAAAAAAAAAAGCCAGTTAGGTGACTCTAATTTACAGATACTCTAATTTACAGATAAACAAATCCTCTCCTTATAGAGTTTCTTTTGGTTTGTTTGTTTTGCTTTGCTTTGTTGGTTTTTTTTAGGTTGCTGCTTTGAGCGTTCTTGCAACATGGATCACATTGGAATATACAGAAGAAAACTGCTTTTGTATGGTTTACTTCACTAACGAATCCTAGCTTTAATGAGAAATTACAGTACTTCAAATTCAAATGGAAACAGCTTGTTCTTCTGTATATTCACCATGTCATTCTAATCTAATGAATATCAACATAATATATACATCTTTTTAACATCAAACCCCCATGCATCCCAAAATGACAGTTAGAAAGAAATTAAATTACAGAGAAACAACTCATGTTGTTTGTTTTAAAGATAAAAAGCAGATACTGTAGGACACTGGATTCACAACTGAGTAGGTGTGAAATGAAGCTAATTTCATTTGATGCATTATATTTACTTTATTAGATCAGGAGAGAAATTGAAATGCAGCAGCATACTGTAAATGTGCCTAATAAAGAAAGCAACATAGGCATCAACAACTTACATAATGTATTTCAAGTGAGCTATGGGGTCTTTTCATCATAGTATTTTAGTAAGCAGAAGCTACAGTCTAAATCTAAATCTGAAAAGGAAACCCAAAAGGGTACAGCTCACTCAGACAACTAGGAGTCTAGGCAAAAAAAACCTGTTTAACTTAGGAATCTAGTCTTCCTCCCAGTCATGCAATCCCCACAATGACCTCAGCAGATCTTATGCCCTCAGAAAAACAGGATTCTAAGTCAAAGGTTGCTTGTGTTTGCCTCTCCTTTTATACTCCCTTCTTTCAAATCCAAAGGCACAAATGAACCTTAAGCAAGAAGTGTAAACATGTCAACCTCTCTTCTCCAGGAGTGGGTGGGAGACGAGAGGGGTAAGGAGGTGGTATGCTTTAACCCAAAGAATGTGTGGGATCAAGAAGACAGGAGAGAGATGTGAACAACATTACATTTCTAAACTGAACTGCTTTTACAACTAACAGGAACCGCAGCATCCATTTTCATAGGGCAAAACTACCTACCTATGCTTACAAAGCTTCACAGGGAATTAGGCAACGAGCCTGATTACTAGCATCCAGTGAGCATCCAGTATGAGAGATATAAGTGAACCGGCTGCTTTGTGATCCATTAAGAGAAGTAGCCATATAGGAAAAAATGAGAAAAAAATATAATTGCCCAAATCAGTTTACATTCAAATTACACTTAATTTAAATAAACAGATGACAGTTCAAACTCAGCTCTGCCTAAGCACAAATTAAAGTAATGCAAGCCCGTTTATTAATAGACAGGGAAAACCGTCTGTGTACACACAGCATTTGAGGGAGATCTCCACAGCTTTTACACATGATGGGTACCTGTAACAACAACATCCACAGCTGAAGCCACTGGCAGCAGCACATAGAGCTGACAGAATCTTTGAGCAGCTGTAACAGTAATGGAGGCACTTGGCACCTCAGTTGGGTTGCTGGCACATGCAACCGCACCAGTGAAGATCTGATTAAGGGAGCCTCAGGGGAGCTGGGGGTGCCCCGGGGAGTTATCCACTCCATGGACTGGGGATAACACCCAACAGCGGGGGTCAATGACAGAGGTTTCCTGCAGCATCTTGCACACTGAGGAGCTGAGGGGTTACTGCCAGGGGGCACTGAGACACTTTACAAGGTTCCTGACAAGAGTGCTTGGAAACTGCCCAAGACTTAGGATGAGAAGGACCACAGGTGGGCAAAGAGAATACAGCAGGTCAATTCAAGTGAACACAAGAAGGACAGGGCAATAAAAGAGGCTGGTCCTCTGTCAATGGATCAGCATGTCTGTCTGGCCATATCCTACATTGGTTAAGTGTGGGTGGGCCTCTCATGAGCACTGAGACTGACTTGCTGGTGAGCAGGGTAGGAGGCTGGAAGGGCCTATGTATATACATAGGTGTATGTATGCATATGCGTATTTTGCCTACTGAGAATACATGCTTAACTAGAGCTGGATTTAGGGTTACAAAGCTGTGGTGGTAGCTCTGGCAGGCTACCAGGGTCAGCAGCTCCTGGCAGATACCATATTTGTGCTGATTTTACACAAGTAGTTGTCAACTCATGTGATATCTGAATAGGAACAACTATATACTCACCAACACACAGTATGGATATCCTTACTACAATCCTCACAGCTAACAAACTTCCAAACTTCAGCTATCAGGGAACAATATAGAAAGCTTTCCAGATGTTCTACTTGTGATATTTGAGAGTAAATACTAACAAATATAATAAAAGGTGCAATAATGATGTGGGCATTGTAATAAAATACATACAATTTTACTGTGGAAAAAAAATTAACTTGAAAGTCACATTGGCTTGCCAGAACACATGTTTGGGGTGATAAATGCTGGTTTGTGACTGTAGGCTTACACCTTTACATTCAGCTGAGATAGCAGTGCCTTTGAACAGCTGGGACTAACAGAAATGTGTTCCAGTGAAAACAAGTGAGTATATAGTCTGCACCGTGCACCTGGAAACTTATGATCCCCTTTCACATGGATTTGAGTCTTATGTGTCCTCCTCCCCATCCGCAAAATGCCTTGAAAACTACAGACAAAAAGACTGTATTTATTACGCATTATATGGCAGTCTTATACTACAAAATAAGATAGTAACCAAGACTAAACTAACAGACAAATTCTCAGACAGCAAACAGCAGCCTCCTCCTCATCCCAGCTGGTAATTTTCTCAAACCAAGAGGCCTAGTCACAAATCAGTTCCTATTTACTTCTCACCTGTTGACAGGAGATTTCTCAAAATCTGCTTGTAAATTTGTGATATGTCAAAGCTTGCTGCTACAAAAGCAACTAATGCCCCTGGTCTCATCTGACAGAGCAAAAGCTGAGCCAGCAAATGAGACCTGTTGTGGCAGACCCAGTATGCTACTGCTGGGCAGGCTGGGGCAGTGCTTGAAAAAGGGCCTGAGACAACCACTCTCTGCTGAGGATCTGAGCAGTTCTTCTAAAGACAGATTCAGATAGTCCAGCAACTTGGCACAGCCCTTGCATCAGCCATGTCATACAACTGCCCAAGTGGATGCCACATCTGATCTGCTTGTGATTTTTGGGTAGCTCACACTGATCACTTCTTGCTGTGATTTCCTAACACTTCCAAAGAAAATCTCTGTAAGCCAATGCAAGCAGGATCAGACCTTTTGACTAGTAAATCAACTGACACACTGTTTGTCTAAAGATCAACATTTCTCCAATGTCTCTGGCAAAGTAAAAATATCTTTTCTTGATGATTCATTTTCCACACTAAGGAACATCTGTAGGTGGGAGAACAGAGCTGAACTAATTCCATTTTTCTCCTCTTGTCACTATTGTAGCAGCTCTAAACTCCAGCATGAAATAAGAAAGAAGCACTTGCAAGATGCTTCCAGCAAGTGAACTGAGCAACACTGCTTTGTTACCTCTTTTGTCATCATTTTTATCCAGATAATTTCAGCACGGTTCTGCTCATCCTCGGATTTTGACCTTGCAAACATTGAGGTAGAAGTGAGCTTTTTATTGCATAAACTACTCAAATGGATGGTGTGTTATTTGCAGAAACTTACTTGCTGTTAGTGTCATGAGTTCACTCACACTTTAGTTAAGTTAGGACTAGAGTTCATATGAATTCAATAAGAATATATTTATCTCATAGGATCAGACGAAGTAACAGCCTTTCAGACCTCCATAACCAACTGCTGGACTCTGAAACTCTACAGAGCTCAGCAAATGCTTTTTCCTGACCCAGCACTTCCCTACTATACTGTGCTTCATGTGGGAATGATACATCATGCACTTTATTCTAGCTGGAAAAAGGAATGGGACACTGACACTTCGTATCAGGACAAGTAGGCGATCCCAGTATCCTCCTAAGGAAGAAACAACTTTCATACACTCAGCAGCTGGGCAGAAAACAGCCCACTGTTTCTGAACCACTGTGCCAAAAACAGCAATAGCAGGAAGTGTGGGAAGACATGTAATAAAAGGAGATTTCCTCGCCTCCTCCTCCTTCCCTTGAGCAAACTGACTCACACATTCTCAGCAGCACAAGCAATGGCAAAGCATCCATCCTGGAGTGGCTGTAACTAATCTCCAGTGATGTTTAAAGGGGACAACAGAAAATCTGAGATTTTTTTGAAAGATGGAGACAAGCAGGAGCCATTTCAAGGAAGATAAGAAAGCTATCATCAAGCAGTAAGGAGGACTTGGCATCTCTTGTTATTCAGTATGTTATGCTGCTCTCACACACATTCAGACCCTCCAGCTGAAAGACCTCCATGTTATGTTCTGCACCCTGAGCAGCCATTCTGCCTTCACCCTTGTGTGGCTCCCTGGCTGCTGCAGAGCGGGAGAGGATAAGGGCAGAGTAGAGGCTAGGCCAGTACACTTTGTTCCTTGCCACCACAGAAAAAACAAGCATTAAAAAGAAGAAACTTTTCTGGGTGGGGAAGGAGGCAGAGGAACCCTCTCTGTACAGAAGGCCGTACAAACACAGATTACCCGAACAGGTCCTATGCCTTGTACATAAACATAAATTGAGAACTACATTTTGCATAGCTTAAGACAGAAGCTATTTGTGCTAATTTTCAGTGAAATATGAATATATATTAATTTAAATGCAAGTGACTCTTACTATTTTGAGACAATTTTCTCTAATGGTTTGCTGTGTTGCAGGGGTCGTTACTTTACATAGGGTTACCCATAAGGACGCAGGAATTCCTACCCATGATCTTTTTTTGTATTTGCTAGATAAACTTACTTATTTATTCAGGTTTAGATATTACATAGCACCAGGTTCATTCTCTGCTAAAACCACTGAAAACGCAGGTGTCCATTTAAACCCATTCAGTGGTTCATAGATCTCCATCCGAGTTAGTTCAATCTTGCAGATTGACTTTGATTTTACATTTTAAAGGGGGAAAAGATTAAGGGTTTTTCATACAAAGAAAATGAGTAGGTGCTTCCAGGCAGAAACAAAGATGTTAATAAACAGCCACAGGTATGCTCAAAGAGAGTAGTGACTTCAGAGCATTTGTGTGAGCTCCCCTAAAGATACAGACATAATAATCATTCTCCTATGTGTATAAATTCTTCAACCCAGCAGCTGCTGATCTGAGAGCAGATCTGAAAATGCCTTTTCACATTCTTCATCTCTTAAGTGAGTATAAAATACAACTACAGAGTTTTTTTCACCAGATTTCCCAATATGTCAATAACTTAGTCATTTCTTACTGACTGCAGACCCACAGGTGGCTAACACCAAATCACTGATATTTGTAGGATGAGATGCAGAAACAAAAAAAGAAACAACAGAGGCACAAGTCCTCCTAAACCACAAAACTGTACATCAGAAGAGGCACTAAGGTTTTGTTTCACTGCATTTCATTCAAACATGATTCTCTTGAAAATGCTGACACAGTCAAAGCATTGACAGCTGTCATATAGGGACAGTTACTTGGCAAACAGTTTTCTAAAATCTTGACAAACACAGGTGCTAAGCCAAGAAGATCTAGTATGAGTTACTACTCTATACTGACCTCAGTGTTATCTCCTGGGATTAGGGATATAGCCACAATTAAGTAAATTCACTCCATAAATCTACAGTTACAAACACAGGACATACACTGTCCCTAGCTATCTGGGTCTGTAGCACAGACATACTAGCTAAACACAGATCATCTGCCAAACAAAAGAGAACTATCTTTGGACAATCTGTTCAACCCCAGAGAGACCAGGCTTCACTGAACCACTGACCAAGGACAACGTCTTCACTCAGGATTCAGATTTCATGTTAGTCATGAGTAATCATAACTCATCAAAGAATCACAGAATCGTTTAGGTTAAAAAAAAGATTTTAAAGAACATTGAGTCCAACTGTTAAACTAACACTGCCAAGTTCACTACTATAGAGATGGTGACTCAACCACTTGCCTGGGTAACCTGTTCCAATGGTTGATAACCCTTTCAGTGAAGACCTACTTCCTAATATCCAACCTAAACCTCCTCTGGTGCAACTTTAGGCCATTTCCTCTCATTCTGTTGCTTATTACTTGGGAGAAGAGACCAACACTCACCTTGCCACAACCTCCTTTTGGGTAGTTGTAGAGAGCAAGAAGGTCTCCCTTAAGCCTCCTTTTCCCAGGCTAAATAACTCCAGTTTCCTCAGCTACTCTTCATTTAAAATATTTGCAAGGTTATCAGATCTCTCCTTAGCGATATATCACTGAAAAACATAAGATTTGTCCTCACAGGTCTTAAAGATTCATCAGCCTTTCAAGGTTTGTATCATACTTTATTTTTTTAAAACACAGGTCAGAACGGAACCCTCA
Source organism: Indicator indicator (assembly GCF_027791375.1). Classification (NCBI taxonomy): domain Eukaryota; kingdom Metazoa; phylum Chordata; class Aves; order Piciformes; family Indicatoridae; genus Indicator; species Indicator indicator. The sequence goes on along the minus strand of NC_072053.1, from coordinate 24,959,496 downwards.
GGCACAATATGAAAGATATGCAAATTCTTGTCTCAGAAGGCTTTTAAATCCATTCATGTTCTACACCCTGACACAACAAGAATGAAGAAAGGTTTATTTCCCTTTCTCTCAATTTCAAACTGACCTAGATGACAATATTGTACTTTTGGTGACAACTTGTTAGCTCCTTTGTAGAAAGCTAAACTTTTCACCCTTAGCACTTCATTTAGATATGGTGAGGTCAGAAGTCGGATGGAAATATCTTTGCTAATATGTATTTCACAATGATCAGTAAGAGAAACAGGAAACAAAAGGCTTTGGAATAAAAATAGAATTAACGATAAACAGCACAGAATCTTATAGAGTCTTGGAAATTATTAAGGTAAAAAGAAAACAAACAAACAAACAGACCCAACAAAAAAAGCCCAAATAAGCAAAAAACCCCCAACAACAACAAAAATCCAAACCAAAAACCCAACCAACCTAAAAAAACCCTTCGTCCCTGTCTTTCAGTGTAACACAGCTTGTTTAGAGGAACTGCAATATTTGGCTTCATAATAATTCCAGATGAGTAGTGCCTAGGTGACCTGGGGCCTCTGCCACCCTTGACCAGGCAGAAGAACACTTGTTCTCCACATTTCCAAGTAATTCAATTTCCAAGACTGAGCAGCCTAAAACCCACTATTTTTATTCCATGACATCCAGCTTCCCCATCCTAAACCTAACTGACAATAAATTCAGGATTATTTTTAACTGTAAAATGTGTATGATACTTATTTTCAGCATACACATAAAATCTAGTGGCATTAATTTTACAATTTCTAAAATCTGAATTTCAGATATAACACTAGGAAACCACTGCTGACCATGAAAATAGAAGTCTATAGATTCTGAGGAAACCTAAAGTTTCCAAAGCGTTTTTGTAATTGCTTCTGCTTACAGTATTAAACTTCACATTTATTTATGAAAGAAATTAATAAAACTACTTTTGCTAAGGATTTCTGCACTTCCAATTACATTGACTTAAAATTACTAATGGGATCGTTTGTTTCTCTTTCTTCTATTCTTTTAATTACTTCCTGATACACAAGCTTCATTACATTCTAACATGGTGAGACTGTCAAATCCCCCATTCCCTCTTTCCTCTAAGATGTTTTTGTTCCTGATTTGCTTATTTTCTTCTTCCCAATTTTCTTCTGCATTTTACTGTCTCACCTGGTCTTCACATCCACTTCCTCTCCTTTTGTCTCCATGTAGCTCTAAAAGGGATATAGTTCATTATGCTACTGAATGTTATGTCTTCACTAAACCAAAAAATTCCATTATAATCATATGCATCTTACAGATGGCTTTTCAAATCAAATTGGTAAGTATCTTCCGACTGAGATATTTTATCTGGCCTTAGTGAATCCTGGAAATTGTGGCTGAGGAATCTTACGTCCTCTGTGGCCTGAATGGACTAAGCATCCTGTACTTAACACAATGTCAGGCACTCTTGCACATGATCAGTCACCCTAGGCAACCAACCAACCAACCATACATTTCATTGCAAAGAGATAATAAAAACAAGTCTAGAGGCAAAACAGACACAGAAGCTCCAAAAGCTTCTGCACCAAAACACAAAATGTCTTGGGTCAAAATAAGAAATATATCTTTGCCATGTTGAACTGCCAGGTAAGGCAAGTACAAGGGGCACAAGAGTATTAGTCCAGGTGTCACTAGGAACAGCAAAGTTCATTTGCTTTGCAATTTCCTTGCGAATCACACGGAAGACAAGAAATATTATTAGGCCAGTATCTAAGCTGAGGTATTTACAAACTTTTATAATTAGACATTTTGTTATCAAAAATCACCTCAACTGAATTTAATTGTGAGCAGCTCAAATTAATTTCTTGTACAACATTAACTCAGGCAAGGGTGAGACTCCCTGCATATTGCACAGAAGATATGATAAGAGTAGTTACTCAAGCAAAGCTACAACCTTATTTGATCAGGATATCATACTACAGAAACATATGAATGTGCAGCAAAACTGGACTACAAGTTATGGATCTAAATATTGTAATCCTGCATGTAATCAGAGAAGGAATGACCATGCCAAGACTTTGCAAAAATATCGTGCATTAGATGACGTGGGTTTTCTGACTTTAATGTAGGTTCACCTTTGTAAGTCAGGTGACTGCCCTAGACTTTCCAATTACATTCCATCCTGCTAGGGTATGTGACCTATGATGGTTACACCTATTCAAACTCAGTAGTAACATCCTAAGCTTTGGTAGGAGACACTATGATGATGTTTTCAAACTCCTGATAAATCCTCACCATGGTAACAAATACTTTAGGAGACAAAACTGTGAAAGAAGTTTAATAGCTTTCACTAAGCATTTCTGTACAATAAAAACTACTGTGCAGCTAGGCTCAGTTCTCTGCAAGTCTTTAGCTCATGCCAGTGACTGAGAAACAAGCTATTTGGTAAAGCAAGTTTGATGTAAATTGTCAGGGATGCCTAGTACCATTTGATCCCTTCAGTTTATTTAGTCCTTATAAGACTTATCTCAGCACCATTTCCACAAGGGACTTTTTTTCCTCTTGGTGTCAGAGCAAAACAAACTTCAGCTGAAAATTTCACTTCACAATTAAAATCCTCCCTGGGCTATACTTCCAAGTATTATAGAATATTTACTCAATAGCACAAAGGAGCCTGAGATGCATAAACCTCACTAGAAAATACACAGATGTATTAAATTAATATTCTCCCTCTTTTCCCCATTCATATTAGGGTACAGAATTAACAGTTCTCCTCTAAGTGTCAGTGGCAATAAATAATACAAAATAATAATAATGCTAGTGCAAGTACAGGAAACTCTCCACAACCTGAGGTTATAGAAGGTATAATTATTATTCCTCTAAGACTTGCCTCACAGGCTACATTGGTCAAGTAAAGAAATAAAGCACAAGACTCAAATCCCACTGTCCCCATAATAACTAAATTATAATATTAGTGCAAAGATATTAAGGGCATTTAATATGATCCTCCTAGAGTTCCAAACAACTGTTTCACATTTTGCCTCATAACAAATACATTAAAATGGATCCTAGATAAATTACTGTGTTGGTTACTTCAAAGCCCATTCATTAGCAAAACCGCCACCTTCTTCATGCATTATTAAAATTCCTTTCCTAACGAATCTTTCTACAAATGGAAATATTGACACAACTCAAACACAAGTATATAATCCGTCAACAATACTAAATTATCTTCATTACATAGAAATGCAGGACTGGAAAAAAAAAAAACAATAACACTGCACGATTTAATATGGCATGTGGAGATAAAATATTCTATTTCACTAAATAATCTAGAAAGCATTTTAAAGAGAAGAGCTCCCATTCGTTTAATACAGAAATCTGAAAGGCTTGCACTGAAAGAGAGATTTGTAACTCTGTGCTTTCTCTAAAATGCAGAAAGAGGGGGAAATCACAGAATGCTAGGGGTTGGAAGGGACCTCTGGAGATCAGCAAGTCCAATCCCCCTGAAAACCAGGACTGCTTAGGGCAGGTCACACAAAACAGATCCCTTCCCTGTGGAAAACAGAATACGTGAAGACAAAACATATGAAGAAGCTTATTTTGATCATTCGCCCCTCACATAGTCATACATCACAGAATCAAATGCTCCAAGCCAGAGGCCAAAAATGAGAGAATAAAAGCAAGAAAGAATAAAATGTTATACTAGTTCAAGAAAATTAGAGAGTTATATTAAATAGAATCACAGAATCATAGAATCAGTCAGGGTTGGAAGGGACCACAAGGATCATCTAGTTCCAACCCCCTGCCATGGGCAGGGACACCTCACACTAGAGCAGGCTGGCCAGAGCCTCATCCAGCCTGGCCTTAAACACCTCCAGGGATGGGGCCTCAACCACCTCCCTGAGCACATTCCAGTGTCTCACCACTCTCATGGTGAAGTACTTCTTCCTTACATCCAGCCTGAATCTCCCCACTTCCAGCTTTGTTCCATTCCCCCTAGTCCTGTCACTACCTGATATCCTAAAAAGTCCCTCCCCAGGGACTCTTCATATCAATTCATCCAAGTGGAGCAAAAGCATCAGTTCCAGGTAAGTACCCAAAGCCAGCTGGAATTAATCTTATGTCTAGGTAAAGGAACCCTATAAAACTTGAAAACATGTATTGAGGAATGAAGGTAAGCCCTTGCACAAAGACATGCACATGTGAAATGAATTTTGGCTCAGGGCCCAGACTGCAGCTCATACATTAATGTAGCTCCAGTGAAGCATGCAGAACCAACTTATGCCAGTTCTTTAATATGCAAACCAGAAGTCTGTAAACTCTAAATATAAATTCAAGTATAGCCTTATCATATATAGTGTATCAGGTGCAAGTACAAAATACACACCAACGGGGGGAAAAAAAAAATGGTGAAGATTTTGAATTTTTATCCTCAGGGGAAAAGTAAGTACTTCTACAGTCATTTTTAAGCTATGTCACACATTAAGACTCTCCACCAAGGTCAGAAAACCAATGATATGAATTACAAAGTATTCATCCATATTTGCATTTTTCTAAATTTTATCCTAGCATATCCCTTTTTTAATAGAAAAAGACAGTCATCTTTTCAATCACTAGGATAGATTTTCCAGATATAATTTTTATTAAGCAGAACCCAGTGCAAAGTATGTGTCAGCTAAAGAAGTGAGAAAATTTTTTCACTTCACAGATTCTTCTTTCCTCTACAACTTAGTAAATGGTATTTTAAATAAGTTGTTACAACAGAACAGCCAGGTCTAACAAACAAGACTGTTAGATAATACTAGGGTACATCAAGTTCTTTCATTTACACAGTTTTCCTATACTAAGAACAGATGGTTCAAGAGAAAATGCAAACATTTATTTATGAGACGCTGGGTTAATGACTGCTACTTTTTAAATGGCTGATTTTTTTTTCCATCTGAGCAGATTAAGTGAAACGCAACCATGAACAAGAAGGTATAGCCTTCAATTACAAACCTCTAATTTGGAAGTCTCTTTCTTGTAATCACATATACCTGTCAAAGGTGCAGTTAATAAACATTTACGATTGATTTAACAAGTCCTACCTTACAAAGTAAGCCAAAGCACAAAAAGAAGAGATTATTTTGCAGCCAGAAGTACGATGTCATGTCCTAGGCTCCTCACAGCAGCTTCCAAACTGAACAATGAGGTAAAGGGATCCAAGCAGGAAGGTCAAGAAAAAAAGAAAACTGAGATGCATGTAGCTTGTCTGACAAAATTTCAAAAGAAAGAGCAACTAATTAATGTAAAGAAGAGCACCTGTGTGAGAACAAGTGGACAAGAGCTGGTTCACAAGCAACAGGTTGGAAACAGGAAAAGGTTCTGATAATCAAAAGAAAAGTATCTGAAACTATCTTTCAGCATCATTAATTTACCTTACACAGACATTGATACATCTACCAGGTGGATTACCAGAAAAGGACTGCCCAGAAAGAGCTTGGATTCAGTATTACAGAATCTATTAAATGTTATATTCAAAGCTTCTGCCAAGTTTCTCACCAGAACATATTATCTTCAGAAAGTCCATCTCACTCTCAGTGGTAGTATTAGATAGGCAAAACCCAAAGCATGTCTTAATGTATATGCACTCCCTTCCCAGTTCTATCTTCATGCATGAGGACGTGGCTCTCAAGTTAAAGCAATTACCTACTTTAGTAGATACAGATAGCTAGAAGTCATAATACCATCACTACTGCCCTACAGTGATTATTATTAAAGGTAAAGAAATTTTCTAATAGCTAATTCTCAATCTGCCAGCTATAACCAGAGCCTAGTGATAGCAGAACTGATACTGAAGCCTTAAGTGGTCTGTGTGCAGGAAGCATCTGCCTGTCTCTGCCACTGCAGCAACACAGTGAGAGATATTCAATGTGCTTCCTGCATAAAAACTTGAGTCTGAAGAAGCAAATGTTACAATGAGCATCACCTCTTCTTGGGCTTAATGGGAGCTAAACATCAGAAAGTTCATACCTAATCAAATCCAACATGGGATCAAGGCAAGATGCTTATGGCTTTCTCTATCAGAACATGTGTGGCATACAGCTATGTCTGGGAGGGCAAATGCATAAATATATAGGATGAAGCAAACATGCTTGAAACTGGGGGAGAGTGAAATGTTCTGACTAGCAGGGCAGAAATGTGCAAACAAAGACGGTGAGTTACAGTAGTACAGTTAATAAATATTAGATCCCTGAGATAGCAGCTTCATACTGTGTTTAATTCAACCTAAACAGTGGGCTGTCACAAAAAAAAAAAAAAAATCCCCTTCATTGCCTCCTACTCACTGTTTTCACCACTCTGAAGGTCCAGCAACTCATTTAACCTCTCCCTTGTGCTACATGTAACAATTATGCAGCCATGACCATAAGTTCTCTAATAAATCAAGTCACTGGTAGAAGGGAAGGTAAATTAATATAGTCACAGATCCCTATTTATCAGGAGGCAGTGAAAATACTGCCTTTAGGCAGCAGTCTGGAACTAGGTTGTACTACATACAATGAGGCACTGAACTCTGGAAGAGCACAGCCTTTGCATCCATGCTCTCCTAAATGTTTCACCCATTTCAACCTTGAATTTTCATTATCTGCCTTGAATTTTTCAATCCAGACAGCTGTACACATGAGAGGCTTTTCCCATCTAGTCCTGCAACTATCATGAAAAGCTTTCAAATGTATCATGGGTTGTCAAAGCCTCCGAGAAAATAACAAGCACGGCCACAAGCATGAAGTGTGAAATTCTCTTCCTATAAATCATCAAGAAGCTAAGTACTGCAATATCAAGTCCTAAGGTACATATCCACAAAGGCTTAAAGCATCAACTGCATATGTAGCTTAAAAAAAAAAAAAAAAAAGAAAACACAATGGCATTTGCTAAGCAGATAAATGGACCACCTTATAATTTTCACACTAGCCACAGTAGGTGAGTTGAGGGAGCTGGGATCACCTAGTGCTGAAACTGCAACTGCTCTTGCGCCTTGAACCTCAGGTATCATCACGATGGCCAGCTTTGATACTTCTGATTTAGTATCACTAAGGCACCCTAAACTAATTAATCTCAGAATACTACTATGAAGTAGTACTGACCTGTCAGCCTCACCTCTGTACCTGGGAAGACCATGGAAGAGACCCTCCTAGAAGCTCTAATAAGGCACACGGAAGACAGGAAGGTGATGCAACACAACCAGTATGGCTTTACTAAGGGCAAGTCCTGCCTGACCAGTCTACTGCCCTTCTATGGAGTCATTCTATGGACTAAAAACATCCTTCTCTCTAAGTTGGAGACATACAAATTCAATGGGCAGACTGGTGGATAAGAAATTGGCAGGATGATCACATCCAGAGGGTAGTGGTCAATGGCTCAATGTCTTGATGGAGGTGGCTGGCAAGTGGTGCCCCTCAGGGGGCCATACTGGGACCAGTGCTGTTAAGTATCTTCATCAGCAAAGATATAAACAATGGGATCAAGTGCACCTTCAGCAAGTTTGCAGATGACAACAAGCTGAGTGGTGTGGTCAATATGCCAGAGGGACAGAATTCATCCAGAGGGACCTGGACCAGCTGGAGAAGTGGGCCCAGTTGAAATTCATGAGGTTCAGAAGGCCAGGTAAAGGTCCTGCACCTGGGTGGAGATAATCCTCATTATCAACACAGGCTGGTGGGTGATGAGATTGAGAGCAGCCCTGTGGAAAAGGACTCAGGGGTACTGGTGGACAAAAAAATAGACATGAACCAATAATGCACACCTGCAGCCCAGAAGACCAGTTGCATCCTTGGCTGCATCAACAGAAGCATGACCAGCAGACTGAGAGAGGTGAGTCAGCCACTCCACTCTCCTCTGGTGAAACCCCACCTGGAGCACTGTGTCCAGCTCTGGAGCTCTCAACACAAGGACATGGACCTAATGGAGACGGTCCAGAGGAGAGCCACAAGACTAATAAGAGGACTGGATCACCTCTCCTGTGAGGACAGGCTGAGAGAGTTAGGGTTGTTCATCCTGTAGAAGAGAAGGCTCTGAGGAAACCTTACAGTGGCCTTCCAGTACCTGAAGGGGGCCTATAGGAAAGCTGGGGAGAGACCGTTTACAAGGGCACATAAGCAACAGGACAAGGCACAATGGTTTTAAACTGGAGAAGGACAAAGTTCTTTACCATGAACATGGTGGAACACGGGAACAGGTTAGGTTGCCCAGGGAGGTGGTAAAGGCCCCATCCCTAGAGAAATTCAAGGTTAGTCTTGATGGGGCAACATGGTCTAGTTGAGAATGTCCCAGCTTACTACAGGGAGTTGGACCAGATGACCTTTAGAAGTCCCTTCCAACCAGTGCATTCTGTGATTCTATTCCATAATAAATAAAGCAGCATTATTCTCATGAAGTATTCATGGTGAAATTAAGGTAATAAAAAAGCTGATAATTAAACCACCATTTGCCTGCAACAAACAACTCACCACATTGATTATTTGTTCTGTGACCATACAAAATGAAGGATATGATAGCTGAGAGGCACAAAAAATGAAAAATACTATTTTCTGGTTTTGCTAACACAGTTAAATACTATATACTATAAAACAGGAACTCTCTGGTACTTAAAACTTACTAATCTTTCTGCCAAATCTCTGTGTTACAATTGGAAACATCAACATAAATGGAACAAGTAGCCTTTCAAAAAAATCTAACTCTGCTCACCAGATTGATTCTGTCAACACAATGAACTCCTACCCATACAGTAACCTCTTTGAAACAGATAGTTGCCTTCTCCAAAACTGCTACCCAGAAGTTTCATCTTTCCCACAAGTACGTCAGCCTTTGTTTCAAGCACTTAAACCACAGGACCTGTGCAATTCTATGAGGGGTTTCCAGTGCAGGCTGGAAGCAATTGCAGATAGAAGAGATGAATATTTCATAATTCTAGGTCCATATTCCCCAACAATTTTCATGTGTCCCAGGCACAAAAACCCCAAAGAAAGCCAAGCCAGCAGAAGGGAATGTGCAAGAAAGAAGGACTTTGACAACAAAAGTACCCACACTGAGGATCTCAAGCTTGTATTTTTTTACAGGGAAAAAAAAAAGTATGTTCAACTGAAACCATGACAAAAATTTCACAAAAAGAAGGAGACAACAGAAGCAAAAATTTGAAAATTACATCTGTAGTGGTATGATGAATCTGTATATATAAAACACACGAATTCTGTTTTGCCTTTGTGAACTGCCTCTATTTTTATGTCTAACAGCTGCTTTTCATTCTCACAGTGTAATGAACTGTGCTTCTTCCACTAAAAGAAGAGCAATAACAACTACCAATTTGTCAGGGAAAAATACCCACCATAGTAATTAAGAGCTAGTAAGTAATAAGTAAGGTTACTTCAACACAAAATGGCTTTTCTGTTTTCTCTGAAAAAGGTGTTAAGTTTCGAAATAAATAACTTGCACAGCAACTGAAAAATAGTCCGGGCTCCAACGCTGCTTTCTGCAACATCTCGGGAACTGAAGGGAATGCCAAGCTGAAGACAGGTTGATACATAGGGCTTTCCTGGAAGACAGGTGACCCTCAAGTTTCAGGGTCAGCCTGGACTATATGCACTTTTTATCACTGCATGCACTCAGGGAAAGTGGTTTACACAGATGACAGCCACCACAGATGCTGCTACTAGGTAAAGTGTAAATCCACCCTGAAGGTGAAGCTCTGAAAGCAAATGTTAATGACTAATGCAGAGCTTGAGGCAGTGGCAGCAGCAGTGGGACCTGCAGGCTACACTAGTGGTTCCAAGACTGGAAGGGTAACAGAGTGCCCATGCTTAGGGAACATGGACAAAAACAAAAAAAAAATAGTGGTAGACTCCACAAAACCCAAGGAAATGTGGAAGCTGCAATTACACATGGACCCAAGCTCCATCTCCCATTGACTGTACAGGAAGAGGCAGAAGCGATACCAGCCCTGCAGGCCTGCAGCTTTTCTTCTTGTGTCCCTGCATTCAATTCCCTGTCCTGGTTTACCCTTTCTCACTGCCACCCCCACCACTTCACTTTTGGAGGAGGACTCATAACAGTAAAGAGATGAAGCTACTAAGTCTAACCCATTTCTAGATGCCTCTACTTATATAAAGTGCATAGCCCAAAAAACTGCTTTGTTCTCTGGAAGACTGGCATCTAGCTAGGGAGACCTCTTAGGGTCTGCTCTGACAACAGTGCTGTTCAAAAACACCATGGGGGACTAGGTAGACCTGTAAATGAAAGCCAAGGACAAATCACTTGGGAAGATCTCACTTCCCTAGGGGAACACAGATGAATTTCCACTCTGAGCATCTTTAGGGTACACGATAACTGTTTCCTATCCAGCAGGCCCAGCATTTCTAACACACACTCAAAACACACTCTCAAAACAACAGTTGTAACATGCCTATAGATCTACGTAGACAGCACAGCAGTATAAACACTTCTGGCAAAAGAAGAATTATTCAGAATCAGGAGCTACTTTGTACAGAAGAGTCCCAGGTTCCTTAGAAAAAGAAGCCAAGTGTCTACAGAAGTTATCTATCTACAGGCATTGTAATATGTATACACACATACACACACACACAACACATATATGTGTGTATATATATAAGTAGACAGAGGCCACTTCCACAGCAGAATCAAAGCTCTTATGCTTAAATGGCAGCACTCTTAAGAGAGCCTAAGCTTTCATATTGACAGTGTTTGGTTATACATCTGGGCATCCTATGTAAGCCAGCAAAGAGCAGGCTAGGAGTTTGAAGGATCCCATCCTTCAGATACGACATTTCTGCACAGCAAAAATGCAGTGCTCCTGCTCTGCTTCCAAATGTGAGTATCTACAGACTTCAGTCATTGTGCAGTTTCAGCAGCAGATCTCAATGAAATAGTCAGAAGGAGTGCTGTTTAGAAACAGCATTGGCAGCAGGCATTTACATAAATCTTATTCCTCTTTCAGAAAGGAGGAAGTTCTTCAAAGAATCGGAGCCAGGGTTCTGATGTTTCCACCACCACCTCCAGAGAGTATACAGATGACTGGCTCTAACCCACAGCCCTGCGCTGCTCTAAGGGTGCACACCACAGAATCACAGAATCACAGGAATAGTCCAGGCTGGAAGGGACCTCCAAAGGTCATCTAGTCCAACCTCCCCACAGTCAGCAAGGACATCCTCAACTAGATCAGATTGCCCAGGGTGTCATCGAGTCTCACTTTGAGTATCTCCAGGGAAGCAACCTCAACCACCTCCCTGTGCAACTGGTTACAGTGTTCCACCACCCTCATAGTAAAGAACTTCCTCCTGATATCCAATCTAAATCTGCCTTTCTCCAGTTTGAAGCCATTGCCCCTCGTACTGTCACTGGAGCCCTTTGCAAACAGTCTCTCCCCATCCTTCCTGTAGGCCCCCTTCAGGTACTGGAAGGCTACTGTTAGGTCTCCCCAGAGCCTCCTCTTCTCCAGGCTGAACAACCCCAAATCCCTCAGCCTGTCCTTGTAGCAGAGGTGTTCCAACCCCCTAACCATTTTTGAGGCCCTCCTCTGGATCCTCTCCATCAGGTTCATGTCCTTCCTACATTGAGGACTCCAGACCTGTACACAGTACTTCAGGTGAGGTTTCACCAGAGCAAAGTAGCAGAAGCACCTCTCTGGATCTACTGGCAACATGTCTTTTGGTGCAGCCCAGGATGTGATCTGCATTCTGGGCTGCAAGCACACATTGCCTGCTCATGTCCAGCTTCTCATCCATTAGCACCCCCAAATCCTTTTCCAAACGGCTGCTTTCTATCACCTCATCCCCCAGACTGTATTGATAGTGAGGATTGTTCCAACCCAGGTGCAGAACCCTGCACTTGCTCTTGTTGAACTTCCTGAGGTTCACCTGGGCCCACTTCTACAGCTTTTCCAGGTCTCTCTGGATGACATCCTGTCCCTCTAGTGTATTGACAGCACCATTCAGCTTGGTGTCATCTGCAAACTTGCTGATGGTGCATTCAATCTCACTGTCTATGCCACTGATAAAAATTAAACAGTACAGGTCCCAGTACAGACCCCTGAAGGACATCACTTAGCACTGATCTCCATCTGAACTTCAAGCCATTGAGCACCATCCTCTGGATGTGACCATCCAGCCAATTCCTTATCCACTGAACAGTCCACCCATCAAATCCGTATCTCTCCAACTTGGTGAGGAGAATGTAGGGGACTGTGTCAAAGGCCTTGCAGAAGTCCAGAGAGGTTACATCCATTGGTCATCCCTTATCTACTGACATAGTCACTTTGTCATAGAAAGCCACTAGGTTGATGTAGCAGGGAAGAGTTAATTGGAGTTTAATTAGAAGTACCCAGCTGCTGAGGCCTGCCTGGGAATAATAGGTGTTTGTGCCCAGCTGCCTGGGGGTGTCTAGTGTTTGACCAGAAGCTCCCAGGTGCACGATAAGAGTAACGGATAACATGCATCTGTAGACTCCTTTGTTTATGGAACTGAGTGGGGATGGGAATGTATTGAATGTGTTGACATTCTGAGCTGACTGCAAAAGACCTTGACTGCTAATGGACCTCAGGAAGATGAGGATGAGGAAGGTTATTGCTGGGCAGGGGGCGTGTGACTCCCTGAGCGGGCTGCACACAAGAGCAGTAGGGTGAGAAGTTACATAACACAATTTTGAAATGTGGGAGGGGGCTTTGGCTCCAAGACCCAGCTGCCGGTGACTGTCCTGGGCAGACGACACAGGACGCAGGACCCTTAAAAAACCTGAAGATCCCTGTTGGTGTGCTGCCATTCCTCGGATCCAACAAGACAAGATTTGGTCTGGCGGGGACGCCTGCCTGGACGGGAGACGGTCAGCTCTGCCATTTCATGACCCTCGGTACCGCCGTGTTTCTCATAGGGTGTTTAGGGTAGGTTAGCTGAGCCTGGTTTGGGATCAGGCTCTGCTGTTGGGTTTACTGAGTAGCTTATGGGGTTGTGCCTTGCTTTCGGGTTGTGTGCCTTGCAGCTCTATGGCACAGCCTCGTTCACCTTTATACTAAATAAAGACATACTGATCGGCACCTGTGGTACGTGTAATGAATTAATTCCTCATCAAAAAGAGTCCACTGGAACAGTTGGTCAGGCACAACCTGCCCCTAGTAAAGCCATGCTGGCTGTCTTGAATCACCTCCCTGTCCTCCATGTGCCTTATCATGGCATCTAGGAGGATCTGTTCCATGATCCCATGTTCCCAGACACTCTTCTTTAAGAAATATCTATAGTAAAAAAATAGTCAGTGGGATCATATATTTAATGTGTCTTAGCACTCAAAGATTAAATACATGACAGTACAAAAGCGTCTGTCATCTTTCTTTCAGGCCCACTGAATATCTCGAGTTCCCACTGCTACTGGAAGTCTTAAAAAAAGAATCTGAATTAATTCAGATTCTTACTCCAGACATTTTTTACCATGTCTGTTGAAAAGAAGTGCTCAAAGGTTTATTTTAAAGCGAATCAGTGAAGAAAAGTAACTCAGTCACGTAAATACATCCTCTGAAGAATAAAATACAAAATACTATCCTGATCTGACTTATTTCCTTGAGCCCTGAAAAATGTCCTTGGTGTCACACTTTAACAAAGACTTCTGTTTCATGCAGATTTAGTTGCTACACCCATATGAAACATGAGGTATATAAATTAAGGCAATCTTAGGAACAGATATAAATGTTTGATCATTAACATGTTTCAATTATACTTTAAAACATTTTATGGATCCTATGCAAATCCAGGTAGGTAGGAATCGTTATGATTTAGGATCAAAGTGATCCACAGTCTGAGATGTGGGAAAGAAAGCATATGAGAAGATTGAAAGGGAATTAGTTTCTTCTTTTATTTTCCTTGATTAGAATTCTGTCAAACTTTTAGATTTCAAAGGAAATTATTACAATTTAAATGTCATTAGTGAGGGGAGAAAGGCACTTGCTGAGCTGTGAAATAATTAGCAACTTATATCCTTCTTCATGTAGGGCGGAAAATTCCCATAAATGCCACTGTCAGTACAGACTTACACACATCCTCTTAGTTTACGTGTTAGATATTTCTTGCATTATCAGTATGAAAGCATGATACTGTACTGGTTTTGTCTGGCATTGAGTTAATTTTCATCATAGTAACTTGTATGGTGCTATGCTTTGGCTATGTCATCAGAACAATGTTGATAACACAGAATGTTTTCATTACTGCTGAGCAGTGCTTATACAGCATCAAGGACGTTGCTTCTCATGCTGCCACACTGGCAAGGGGGAACAAAGCAACTCCTGCTGGGAAGAGGGAGTGAATGCAGTGTGGGGCTGAGCTGCCTGCTGGGATTAACTGCAACAGGTAGAGTGTTAGGAGGCAGCTCATAACAGTGTATGTTATGGAATTAGATTTTATTTAACAGTATGAATGTCTACAAATTCAGGTGTTTCTGTGAGTCTCCAGACGCATCCAGATCCCCTTTCCTTGTGTGCTCCATTACAATGAGTTAAAACTCATGCAGCTTCTAGCAAGACTGTATGTCTCCAGTTTAAAGGGAAAATACTTTGTAAAGCATTAAGGATATTACCTTTCCAGTGCTGCCCAGACTTGTTTCAAGGTTTTACTTTTGGAATGGTTTAAGAGCTGCTTTAAAAATACACAGAACAGGACCAGCAACAGACCACCCACACCTCACTGTAGCTATCGGTAGTAACAATACCTACCACAGACTCTACATACTTACGCAGACTTATGGATCCATACCTAAGCTTCTCCCACTGTAACCTCTTTATATGAGTAAACTTATGTGAATCAGGATTGCAATCCATATTTAAAATATCACTGACAATTAGACAGATGTTACAAACCGCTCCTTCATCTTTATGCAGGCAAATACGCAAGCATTTCATTTTCAGACTGCAGCCAAAAAGCATTTTAGTAAGAAACGTAGGCTGCATAAATCCAAAAAGTATTCTATAATTAACACAGTTTTAATTTGTTTGCCTGAAATGAAAATCCTAGTTCAGCCAGGAGTTAGATCTAGTGATAACTATATACAGTTTGCAGACTCATAAATTAAAGGGACACAAAGTAATTTAAATTCAATCTGATCATGGTACATAGCATGGTCACCACTAAAAATGTTCTGATGATTTCATCAGACTGTAATGTTTTACAGACAGTGTCCTCAGCAGACTATCTACCTTGAGTTTGATTCTCTTCAAAAAAGTCAAATCTAAACCAGGGCAATTATTTCTAAGAATGACAGCAGTAACAACATTTTTTACTTATATGAAAAAATATATACACCTTTGCAAAGATCTGCAGGTCTCAGGCTTTAAAATCAAGAACTTAATGGTTGGCAAGAGAGAGGCAATGTCTCACGTATCTGTCCATATAGACTTCTGTCCATAATAGCTACTGATAAAACTTCCCTTATTCCACGCAGCTGCACTGAATATGTATACAATTACACACGGCTCTGAGTTTTACTCTGTTCTTCTGTAGTGTATTTTGTCCCTGTAAGTACAACAACAAAATATACTTTTCTCTTTAATCCTAGCCTGTTTTAATAATTTTGATGTGTTGTGGCACATTTCTTCAGAATATAACAAGTTATAAATTCTCTTCCCTTTTCTCAAGGTTTTTTTTTTCCTTTCCAGACACGACCTTCTCTTGTATGCTTTTATTGGCAGCACTTTGACTCAAGGTCTCACCACCTGTCTTTCCATCTCCCCTTTCAGAGTATGTGTGCATCTCCTTGCCACTTCCTCTGCCCTTTCTATCCAGCCATCTTTGACCCCCATTCTTGCCCATTTTCTCCACCACTTTGTTCCCCTGTGTCTCTATACTTGTCTGGCTCTGAGTAAGTCTGCTCCAGCACACCCAGCTGAGGATTGATTTTGTGTATCTAGGTTGAGCTATGGTCCTGAGTTGGATTTTCAACCCACATAGCTACTGAAACGCATGAAGCTGGACACTGGGCAGTGAAAGAGCAGTGTCCTAAAGCACTTCAGTGAATCCAGGGACACCTCTTGATGTCACTAAATCTTCACATTTGTAGACCTCATATTGAAATGAGATGATAGCATTCACATTAGGGCAAGACATGCATAATTGTATAGCTTTAAACTTGATTTAACAGCTTTTCTCGTGGTTGAGGATCCACATATGCCCATGCAACTATGTCACCTTCCCCTATGCCATTAAACAACTTAAATATTTCAAATATCTGAATACAAGTATATACCTTCTTACAGTAAAGATGCTTCTGTTCATAAACTCATGACTTGGATTACATTTTTTCATCCATGCAATACCTATCTGTGAAAGATAATCTAATCTAAACTTTCTCTGTTATCTCTAACCTTTTTTAAAAACACCATCTGAGAGGGAGAACAAGAGCAGAAACTGGTTAAAACCATTTTGCACCAAGGTACCTTGACGGTAAGTTGTAACTGCGATCTTTTTATGTAGAGGCCAAAATACACAGCCTTTACCAGTCGGGGGGGGGGGGGGGGGAAGGGAAGGTATTATTCTTCTTTACTGATTAAATATATCCTAGATGTCAAGGGGTTCATGTGTCCTTCACAATCCACTAGCTTCTGAATCTCACAGATGGTATGCTGGAGCTGCAACCGTCATATTACTTGAAACACCACATTGAGGCAAGAATCTCACAACTGCTTTGTATTATAAGATGGATTTAGAGCAAAATTCCCTTGAAAAATACATGATGTCAACTGATATCAGACGAGTTTCACTTCACAAAAGGAACTCATTAGCTGACCCAGGAGACAAAAGATTGAATGCTCATTAAAAAATCTTTAGACATCTCTGTTCCTAACCAGTCATGTCCCCTGAGCATTTACATTTCTGCTCGAGTCTGCATTCAAGCTGCCAGTGTACAAGCAGTCTTACACAATTAGTCATAGAAATACAAAAGGATTTAGGGATAGTGAGACCACATTTTAGAAAGATCCACAGCTAAATGACAAATGAGAAGGGACTTGGTCAATGTAGCAGTTTTAAGAAATGCTTAGGCTCTGTTTTCAATCCAGAGTAGCCTAATTGTGGGGCTGGATGTACTGTGGGGTCTCACAGCTCAGTGTCCTGATATCTCCACCCCTGGGACTAGAGCAGGATCTATGATACTGAGGAGAAAGCAAGCATTACCACAAACATTTAGCTGTATTTTGGAACAAAAAGGGGTGGTGTAGATACATAAAGCTTCATGACTCTTGGACAGGAGGCAAGTGCTTAAATTCCCTGAGAGTGCATCTTCCGACACAAGCCTGACAGCTTTTCCTACTGGGTACCTCACAACATTCCTATTGCTGACCTTCTCCTCAACAGCCTGCCAGACTTATCCAAAGCTGGATCCCCATACTGATGGCTATGAGGCACACCAAACTAGATACAGGCCAGCATGCCCTGCAAGACAGGTGCTACAAGACAGAAATAAATTTCTTTCCACAGATACTTGGAGAATAATTCAAAAGGTCAATCGGCCTATGTTTCTCTGATGCACATGCTGTACTACCTTCTTACTAGGACACTGGCACTTGGCTCAGCATGTTCATCCATCTGCACTTTCAATGGAAAAAAGTTCTTTTACATTTTATTCTAAAAGATGAATGTCTTTACTATGCTCTTTCTCAAGACTCCTCTGCAGGGTCATTAGTCATTTTATCAGTGTAACTGTGTAGCAGCTTCTTATGAAATAATGAAAGCTGTAAATTCAGTGACCCAACATCCTGTCATTAACATTAAAATGTGCTTGTATCAGGAACATAAACATGGCATGTTATATGTTGGAGCATCCTGACGGAAATCTCAGATAAAAGCAGAATCCCTCACAAATTTATTAATGGATAGTCTCCCTGACCAGTTATTCTTCTTTCTAAATGCTATTGACCATGACATTGACTGAGTGGGATGACCACATGTGATTACTGAAAATAATACTTACAAAGGAATCACCAAATATCCGAAGTGTAAATAACTGCTTGAAGGAGGGGGTTTAGCTAGAGAGATGGCCAGACAGATACATAGGGTTAAGTCCTTTGAGTGTAAATAAAACCAGTATCATTGCTTCAGCTTTATGCAGATGACCACGGCTACAGGTTAAGACGGCAAAATGCATCAAAGCAACTCAAACCGTAAATGGCAAAATACAAGCACACCAAATTAAACTGACTTTAGTTAGGCTACATCATCTCTTCAGTTTACATTGTCTAGAGGTGGAGAGGAACAGCTTAAATGTAGAAATCTGTTGTGCGTTGTGTTTCAGTCAAAATCCAAATCAGCAGCAAAATCAAAATGTTTATGCAATAATCTCCTGAAACTTTTCAAGTACAACAGTAAAAAAAATCAGTAGATTTGACCAACTGATTTCAAAATAGAAATAATCTATGCAGGAAAGTCCTAGTATCACCCTAGCCCACTCATCCTTCACCTCCCATTTCAATAATTTTTCAGTGCAGCATATTATCTAGCTAATCACGACCAAATTGCAATTATTAGACATTGAATTCTCTGAAGTTTGAGAGCTGTAAAAGAGTCTCACTCAGCAGCAGCTAATGTCCCAATCAATATACTGCCCAGTACATCGGCAACAGTCAACAGGGAACTTCAAAATACTAGGGGCATAACAGCTCAACTGTTTTACTTATGTGAGCCTTGGATGCATGTCAGAAAGATGTTGGTTTTTTTTTTAATTTATTCATTTGGAAATATTACAATAAGGTGTGAAATTGGTCATCTTCAGTCCTTTGAAATAAAATTAAACAAAACCTGCCATTTTACCTCTGAAATACTACTATAATATGTAACATGCCTGACTTCAACCTCCTGCCAGATTATCATTAAAAATAATTAAAACTCTTAAGAAAAAAATACAGAGGTTAACAAATAATGAAACAGATATTGATATTGTGCTTATTGTCTTTTAAAGTGTTTTAATTGTAGTTGAAAGTAGGTGGCAACAAATAACATCTTATTCTGTTGTCACAATGTAATAAAGATGCCTTTTCACACACAGCCTGAATTCCACCTTTCACTGGTGTAACTCAAAGAGATGAATGCTGAACTGTACTCTTTTTCACTGCTCCCTCCAGGTTAATCTTCTATACTGCTTCATGCAACAGCAGCATCTACAGAAAGGAAATACTGAACCTATTGCTGTGACAAGGCTCTGCCATGTTTGGCCACAAATTAGCACTCCTCCAAGAAATCATGCAGAACTTCCGCCACCCTCCTGGCCACTGTAGAAACTTACCAGGAAACTGAGGGGCAAAACTTATTTGCATATATATTTTTGAAAATGTATGCAAATTTGAATCAGAAAAAAAGGAAAAATAATAATTCTTATTACAGAGAGCTCACATTATTCAGAGATATAAAATCTCTGAGGAACGAAAAAGAGAAGTTGACACCACTTGTCTAAAACCAGCATGCATGCATGCATGCACTAGATGCGGTCTGGAGGGACTGCACATGTTGTAGCTTTGTGCATTCTAGAGTACTATATGAAATTAGCACTGTAGAAGAGATACTCTCCGTTTAGCTCCTCTCCAGGAGAAAACATTTTATGCTTACCCTGAATGACTCTGAGCCCTCTGGGAAGCAGACACAATAAGAAAAGTCTGTGATCTATCTTCAACTCTTTTTCATTCTCCCCTTCACCTATTATTTCATTGAAGTAGTTGATTATTTATTTTACCTCACTTGACACCCACCAGACAGTCCTGTGGAGCCATGAGTCACGCTTGTCCAGAAAAGGAGAAGAGCAGTCATTTGGAAGCACATGCTCCCACAGCTAGCTACCAGGCTATACCCCACAGCCAGCAGAGTGCACCAGGGCACTCTGCTGCTCCACCTGGATCTGCTCTCTGGTCCCTCTGATCAAAGATGGTCACTTCAGGTAAATCTCAATGCTACGTCAGCTGAGGCGTGGAAGAACAGCCTTCAGGGAGGGTATATCAACCTCTCTCCATTTTCACAATTGTGCAGGGCACAGCCTGGGCTGGTGATCTGCACAACAAGGAAAGCTGTTTTACAAGCCTGATTCATAGAAAATAACACATACCCAAGAAGTCCAGCTCACACTAGTGGAACTCCGCTATCAGACCTCCAATAGGGTGTTTCATTTGTCACTTTTACCAAAGCAAAAGCTAACCAAGGAAAACCACAAATAGCATCAGAGGACAAAAAGTCACCCTCAATCGGTTATATTACTGGACAAACACAAGAAGAACATTGTAATGATCCCTACATAAGATACTGAACACCCTGGAAAGCACGGAGTGACAATTAATAGCACTTCGCACCTGATGAAATCTGCATTGTTACTCTTGTATATATTAGAAGGTTTCCTATATTCCAGGAAAGAGAATTTAAAAATAATTACTGACAAGGGGCTCCCAAAGGTCCATAAAGAGTGCTATTTAAAGAACAGGTAGCCTGTAAATAAAGAATTAAAAATTATATAAAATAACAGCTATTTTTTTAATTTGCTTTGCAGTTGCATTTAAAACACCTCTATAACGCATAAGCATATCTCCATAATGCAATGCTGAGCATTGTTCATGCTAAAACACATTGTTACATCTGTGTGGCATCTACAGTGGAAGATCTGAAATGAAAACTATTTCTAAACATCTCTGTTCTGTCTTACATAAGTACAATAGAAACCTCAAAAATATTACAGCAAAAAAAAAATTTTAAAACCTAAATCTGCAAACAACTCAGGCTGCAGCTGAAATTATTTCAGATTTTTTTTCCAGCCTTTTTTCTAGCCACCCACAGGTTAAACCACAAAAACACACAGCAATGAACATGCTCTGATTACCACAGAATCATAGAATTCATCAGGTTGGTAGGGACTCTCAAAGGCCATCTTGACCACGCACCCTGCAGTGAGCAGGGACAGCTTTAACTAGACTGGGGTGCTCAGTTTGAGTATTCATTGTTATTCTGGTGAACCACTCCAAGAGCCAAGGAGATATATATACATACATATACACACACACACACATATACATACATACACACACAGACATATGTATATATATATATATATAAAATATCTGAAGTGAGGTAAGTGATACATAGCTGCTCCATGTTGTTAATACTGTTGTTTAATAGCAACTATTCCATGTCTGTCTGCTTCAACAATATGAACAGATATGAACAGATACCAGTTTTTGTCAGAATAAATCAGTATGCAGAGCGCTTCTGGAAAACAAAAACTCAGAATAAGGAATGGCGAAAAATTAGAAGCTAGGAACAAATGAAAGGACAACTCTAAGTAGCCTATGTTATCCAGCAGCACAGCCAAAAAGGCAACAGCACAGTCAAGGCTGGTGTGAAACCTCTAACTTCTGCAGACTGACGTCATCATTATCTCTCATATGGGAGTACAGAGGTGATGTTTTGTGTGGGATGAGACCTTCCTTGTGCCAGAGGGATCACATGGTAATATCTACGTTACATACAGACAGGCAAGTATTCTGTCAAGTTCACCCCAGCACTGAATAGGGTTGCATCACATGCAAATCTGAGACTCAAGTGCCACACTGCTGAGAAGACCTATTTGCTATGCAGGAAAACTTCTCAAGTCTCTGTCACTTCAGGAATAGATTGAAGCATGATGAAAACATGCTTTAGAAGCTGCCATGCCAGACAAGATGTGCCACCTTTCAGTGACCTTCCAGTCAAAGACTTGACCCCCTCTGCTGATGGTTGACAATGCTTTAATAAGAGGGGAAACTAGGAAGGATTTTGTAGCCAGGGGAAAGGCTTTTCTGCACCCTAAATGATGATCAGTTTATGTCCTCCACAAGCAAAATCACTAGCTTTTGTAATTTTTATCCTGACTCATGGAACTGCAACTTGTGTTCCCTTCATGGACAGCAAAACCTAACACTTACTAGCACAATGGGATGCCAGCATGTTCCACAGAACCATGCCTGCATGGAAGCCAAGTAGTGCTGGATGCAAGAGGTATTTACACTCCATATCTCTGCATGTTTGTTGTCCTTGGCAAAGGTCAGGTTTTAGCCAGACTACAAGGTGAATGTGTTTCTCATGCCTTAAATAAAGGCTTATACTTCTTTGAAGTAGTATTTTTAAATCTCTAGCTATTGTTGTTTAAAAACAGAAATGGTATAGTAACCAATTATTCATCACAAGAGGGGCGATCAAAACAAGTAAAACCTTACCCGCAAAATATAAATTCAAGTGCAGAAAGAGTCTGGAGTTTCCCCTCCACTCATCTGCTCCCTGTAGAATGGTTCACAGGGAGAATGCATTTATTTTAATTCACTACATATAGCTAAAACTAAATAAGCTTTAAAATTTCTCACAATTCATCACTTTAAATATGAATACTGAAGCAAATAAATAAAGTGTAATAGTTGTAAATGTCCTTAGAAGATTACCAAGCAAAATATTTTAATAAACTGCTAAGCCCAGGCAATTTTACTTCAGTGTTTGTAAAGACAGATAAGCTTTAACCAACACTGAAGTTTGATGTAAAATTCCATCTACATCTAAAGGTGGCACAGTGAACATGTAGAAAGCAGAACTCTATGCCAAAGGCAACTGTATAAACCTGGAGTAATTCCACTGATGTGATGGGGCATCTTTGGTGGGTTGATTATTGTGCCTCTATGTCATATCCAGAGACCAATAGAAAACTGATTTAAAACTTCTGTTTGCTTTAGTTAACAAAATTAGTATATGCCCAAGGAGATTCTTGAAGAGGGTATGTTCCTCTTGTTGTCACCTAAACATATCTAATTTCACAGTTCTTATCATCCAAATAAAATGAGTCCTTTTTCAACATATAAACCTACAAAATCCTACCACTGAAGTTTTATGCCTGGATGTTCCTGTTCTACAGGATGATTAAAAGTCTTTATATATACATGATTTTCTAACTTAGAAGAATTAATAAGCTCAATTTTCAGCTGTAACTCCCTTAGAGCTACAACTTTGTACAAAATATTTCCTGTGATATTCAAATAACTGTGATAAACTAGTAGAAAATCTTAATTTATATAATCCCTATCTATAAGGAAAAGCTGTTGATAGTGTCCACAACCACTGTACTAAGGCATTAACCAGATCTGTGTTTTCCAGAAGTTTTTAATACTTGAAAGTTACACTTTTCTGTCTGAAATAATGTTTTTTTTTTTCACTATTTCCACTGTTTTGCACCAGTATACACAGAAATAACTAGATTTCACACAGTTTTAGTCTGGACAAAGTCAGTATATTCCCTTCAGATGTTTTCACAGAATTGCCCTAGTGAAAGAAATCACTATTTCTATTTCAGCTAACAGTTATACCTACAAAAAAACTCTAACCATTTTGGGACTCAGCTTAAGATTTAATACTGGTTCTGAGTGAGTGACAGATAAGAGGTTTCCATGTGACCTAGCAAACAATATTCCTAGAAGAGGACCCTGTGATAAACAGATTTTCAGATTCTAAGGCTAAAAAGACAGAAGAAAAGCATGGTTTTGACAGCTGTCTTTCTGCCTGTGTTCTCTGCAATGCCAGCACCATGGTAAGAATGCATGAAATCATGCTTTTATTCCGTGGATAAACTGCAGCTTTCCCAACATCCAAGAAAGCACCAGAAAATGAGGATGTATCTAAAAAGAGGGCAGGAGACAGAACTCTGCTTTTCAGAACTGCCCCCTAGTTGAACAAAATCACATGGGTTGCTGTTCACTAAGAGCAGTCAGGGACAAATAAAAAAACATCATTAGCATCACCATTGACCCAAGCGAGCCCCATCGCATCAGTGAAATTACTCTGGATTTATACAGCTGTAATTAAGATCAAGCAGTTGACTATCAGCAAGTACTTTCATGGCAATGAAGTGCTTCCTGATTTTAACACCTTTACCAACTCCAGGTCCTAATCTGACAGAAAACCTTCCAAATTATTTTCACATTCTGCTGTATGTATGATTACTACAGGGTGAGAACTCCTCATCAAAGATGTATTTTTCAATGTTAGGGAAAAAGAATAATCAAGAATGTGTGATATCACTAAAAGCTCTCTAAAATAAAATATTCTACAATTTCCAGGAAAGCTAATGACCTGGAATGCTATGTCTAATCCGTAGTTAATTCCTTCTTCTCGAAAGCAAATGTTGACTGCCACGAACACCTTATAGGATAGAAACATGACAGGTGAACAGTGCAAAGTAATCCTGCCTTCTAGCTCAGCTCTTAAAATAAGAAAAATTCTTATCTATAAACATAACATGGAACATTCATTTAAAACAACATGATGCTAAACTGAAATGCAGAATGCTACAATGTTTGAAAGGAACTTATTCTTTAATTATATACTGCTTTCTACAAATAATATATCACCATTATTTGCACTCTCTTTGGGCAAACGGTATATTTAATTACACAGGAGACATGCCCCTTTTATTTCTGATGTATGCCTCAAGGCTGGAAGGAGATATCTGGAGGGCTTGCTAGTTTCTTTGAGCCTGCTCTTTGCTCCAGACAGACTCTCACTGAGCAATATAGAAATTTCCCTCGGAAGAAGTGATTCGGCTCAGTCCCAATTGCCAGGGCACACCACGGTCTTCTACAACAGCCAGGAGAAGCCAAAGTTTTCTACAGGGCTCATACACATACTCTGCCTTCTGGCAAGTTACAGAAAGATACTCACCTTCCAACCTTCACCCAACACTGTATTCTGCGTTTTACCTTACATGAACACGTGCAAAACAAAAGGATTACGTAACACCAACAGCATGTATGATAGTGTTCAGCCTTTAGGGGAGGGGAACACAATGTCTGACATAAGTTCCATGGAGATAATGGGTCCTCCCAGGAGAAATCTGACAAATAAAAGCAACAATCTGGTCATTAAGCAAGGCTCTTTTCTGCTTTTCTTCCCATAGAAATAGTCTAGATGCTACCTTGTGTGGGCATGCAGAAGTCCGTCAGGGGAAGATGTTCATTCTGTACTTTGTTTAGTCCCTCTTCTTTCATTGAGATTATCTTGCTACTGCTGCACAGGATAGTAGGCTCATCTTTACAAGTCAGGTGTACCCTGTTAAAATTAGTTCCTTTTCCTCAAACGAGGCCAGTTCAGTGAAACATCTGTAAAAATCTTCACCCTTCTGTAGCAAGAAGGATACTAATTCTTAAGAGCTGTTATCTTAAGTGGCCTTTATTTAATGCCAAGGCAATATTATACATTGGAGTTTTTCTAGATTCACTCACATTTCATCCCTTTTAATTGCAATTAAAGTTAACTCTCCCAGCAGTTTAAAATTTACTTCTCCTCAAGGTCCTGAAGTTTATTAAAGTGTGTATTTTGACTCTGAGTGATTAGACTCTGACTCAAATGAGAATTCATATTCTGCACAGTAAGTAAATCATGGAAAAAATATGCCAACAAGAATCTTCATCTCTTTATTTATGAGCAATGAAAAATATGAGAAATTCTTATAGACTAAGATGAAAAGCCAGAAATGGCATTAGTCCCAGTACAGAGAAAAGTCATCTAAATTAATTTTGTCAGAGTGAACTCTGCTTTCAAATTTATTCATCTTATCACAGTAACACTTTAACAATGACAGCCTATAGGTCTTTTTGTAGGTACTTAGAATGTTAAAATATGTGATGAAAGCTAAGAAAAAAGCTAGTGAATATGTTTACTGTAACGACATTCCAGGACTCTTCCAAACTTGTGCTGTCGAATCATCCAAACAACAGTGCATACATTTGTACAAGAACACCTGCATAAAAATTGTGATGCATTTTAGAAGTGCTAAGGAAGGCACAGTAATACTGAGACCACTGGGAGCTCAGCACTTCTGAAAACTAGGCCATTCGTTTAAGTGCCTACACCCACATTTTTGTCACTGAAAAGACACTAACAATTTAAATATATTGTTCTTATTTACCACCATACTACACAGCTGAAAGACCACAGCCATTAACTTAACCAGAGCAGTAAGAGATCTCCACAAGATCATACCCTCCCTGATAGATGCGATTTTTACAAGATGCAATGGTGGGGATTACATTAATTTCAAATACTGATGATTTTCTAAGAGCAAGGCAAGAAGGATCTGTCAGACACAAAACCAACCAAAAAAAAAAAAGTGAGCTCAATAAGACTGTGAGCAGAATGCTGCTCATTTTGCTTTTCACAAACCCTCAACATTGCACTTAATGGCTTTTTTACTATGTTGTTCTACCAGTTCTCTTTTTAGGATGAATCACTTATTAAAACACACCTACTGAATTCCTTGTAGTATCTATCAA
The DNA here is from genome assembly GCF_027791375.1 of Indicator indicator. NCBI lineage: Eukaryota > Metazoa > Chordata > Aves > Piciformes > Indicatoridae > Indicator > Indicator indicator. Next base: position 24,933,155 of record NC_072053.1, on the reverse strand, counting down.
AAACTTATCAATAGGAATGTATAGGTAGATTTCATGTACATACTACACACTACCAAAATTAGAAGGTGATACGGAGTCAGAAATAGGTATGCCTATATAGTGGAAAATTCTTGTCTTAAAGAAAGATTTTTAAATGGAAACTTAATTAATACCTGACACAAAACTGTTTTTTAAAGGTACTCAAGGCTGTACTCAACATTACTTCATCTACAGAACCTTTAAGGGAGCAATTAAAATCACAAGGCTTGCCATATTTTAGCTAAACCACAGTCCTGTCTCATATCACAGATTTTTCTCCCAGGTAATGGTGCAGTCCCTAGAGAAATGTTAAGCCATATCTGATAGGGAAGTTAAAATTTAAAGACTATGTACAATCTTCCCAGAATTTTGAAAGAGCAATAAACAGACACCTAAGTACAGGCTGTGTATCTAGTTTTCTCCCTTCTCTTGCTGTATTAGAGGTGGATTTTAGGAATGTAATTACATATTTAATAACCTCAACACAAGGTAAAGCTCAGCCAACAGTAACAGAAGATGAACTGTACTTCCACTGGCCATTCCTAAGCCCTGTATAAAACTAATTTCAGCTATACTAAAACCAGAGCAGTGGATTCTGTGAAAATCATCTTTCCATCCTCTTCAGTCATACTCTCAGGGCACTTTTTTATGTTTCAATTTAAAAAATGTTTTCAGTTCTCTCCTTTTTTCCTACAGTATATATAATTTGAATATAAATTTTAAAATAAAACCACACATCTATTATCCCAAATCCATTTTTCTCCACAGCTTTTTTTGCACTCTAGACTCTCAGCATTATCAGAGTGACACCAGACTTTCAAATTATTCAACAATGGAATCTCTCATGTAGTTAGTTATTAAAGTCATGTTACGTAGCAATAGGGCATACCACTGAAGGAAAAAGAAAAAGGTTATTTCTATCTATTCATCACTAAGTGGCTAAAATGTGTGGTGAAGATAATGTGTGAGGATATCAAATAGTGGGTTTAGTTTCTAGCTACAGAAAGCAACAAGCAATTGAGTTACTCTTTCAGTGGCACAGCTCTTTTCAGCTCCCCAGCTGTGAAATATTTTACTGCCACAGTGAGGTGGGAATTAATTCATCAGCTTACAGGAGACTTTCTGATACTACAGTGCTAAGCATTGTGTATAACCTCTTGAAAAGAAACAAGAAGCCAAATATTCAAAATCAAAACAGCTTAAGTTAACAATTTTTCTTTGTCTTAAGCAAAACTAAACAACTGCTTCAGACCAAAATTCAACTTTTCTTGCTTCCTCAGTACTGCCATTGCTATTGTGTTAAAGTAGGGAAAGTACAATACAAGAGTCCACTGTTGAAAACAGATGAGAATTTTGCTCACAAAATTAATCTGTGTGTTCAGTTCTTACAAGTCTTACCTAATTTCTTTACAATCTGCTGCAGTGTTACATCTGTTCCCATGCACAGCCTTACTGTCATTGTCCCTTACTGTCAATAAGAGTTAAGCGCATGTCCAAAAGAAGATGTATTTTCAGGACTGATATGATATCCTTGTTTAGCCTCACAAAAGAAAAAAAAAATTAAGTGATGTGTGAGAAAAACACTGAGAAAAAAGAAACATCTTCTTTCGGGACAACCAAGCACTGCTTCTATGTAAACCATGTCAAATGACATTTAAAGTGAAGACAACTTCAGGGCAGATGACAGATCAGCAGTTCTGTTCTGGTTTCTGCATGGTTTCTGTGTGAGCAATGTTTCATACAGAGGCAGAAAATAGGAAAAAGGAAATGAGATTCTTTTCTTAAAAAGAGATAATTCAACATACGCACACTTTTATATGCTTTTTAGATCCTATAGTAAAAGGCATAAAAAAATCCAGACATTTCTGAAATTCTACCAGATGTAGATAAAGAGGAAATCTTGCACAGTCACAAACACCTTACTTTATAAGAATTCTAACACCCTACTTAACAGCTTGCTGACAATGAAATTAAAAAATACTACATTTATAAGTACTTTGCCCCATATTTAGTCCCCATACTATTCACCAACATGTGCTTCACTAATAAATTGCCAACTACAATCTTAACAAACCAGGAAGCATCTCTGCAATATCAAACAATTGCAGTAATTTGGAAGTGTGAACGCACTGACTTACATGGCATTACACTGCTCGATTGAGAATCTGGCTTTAATTTTATAAAGACAATTGGAAAACTAATAACAGGCACTATGGGCAACTACAGTATGCAGCAGAAAATACTAAGTGATGTTTAACTTGCTTGTATTGTCACCTGCCTTTATACAGGATTTACACAAAGATTAGTTATCACACAGAAAACATATTGTCTGCTTTCAATGGTTTCTGCTCTTGCATCCAACTGCTATAGCTAAAACAAAGCCATAATACACACTGACCTAAAGGAACATGTAAAGGAAATAAAGCATGAAAAAGACTGCTCCAAACATTGTTAAGCAGTGCTAAAGTACTGCAAGGTTCCTTACACACCACTTCTACTTTTACTCATTTGCATCTGTTTCTCAGTTTGAACATCCATCCAGTGAACAGCCACTCCTTTGCCCATTACTCAAAGGCTTGTGTTCCTGTCAGTTCAAAAATCAACACCTACAGGCTGACTATCTGAAGCAGCTGCACAAGGCCTGTTGGCTGATACTCAACTATGTGATTTTAAGAGGTTTTGTCATGTAGGGACAACTCAGTGCAGCAGTCAAAAAATGGGGTCACCACTTAGGAAGTCCACAGCTGCAGCAGTGGAGGTAAGAAAAAAAAACATGGCCAAATTCAAGAAAAAGGCCCTCAGAAAGTCTTGTGATCTTCTAAATTGTAACACATACAAACCATTGCTGTTGACCCTGCAGTGGAGATTTGCTCAAATGTTGCACAGACTGCTGTACAGCTGCTGCTCAGCCAGCAACTTCTCCAAGGAAAGAAACGCCAATTCATCTTTGAATCTTGGCTCTTAATAATCAAGGATTAAGGTTTTCATTTTATGTACTTCACAAGAGAGCTTACTATAAATTTGTCACTCAGGACACCACTGTACACTAAATGTCAAATGTCTTTCTAACTCATGATACAAGCAAGCAGGCAGAGAACATGAAACCTGTTATCTTAAAGGATGCTTTTTAGATGTCCTTAAAATGTGAAAAGGAAAGTGAAAATCAAGTATGCTCTAAGTAACAACCCACTTTCATGAATTTCTGTAAGCATAATATTTGTTTCTCAATTCAGTTTCAATTTTCAAGATCCAGAAACTAGTTTACAGTGAACAGTTTCCTAAGCACATGCTGACGCCAGTTAAAATTCGAGGCTGCAAGATGTAAGGTCATCTTCTTTCTCTTATTGTACAAGTGACAATGTTTCATTTCAACATTTATAGATGAGGTGGTTTCCCATCAGTCATGCTCTAAGTCTTTTTATTTTATTCAGCTTCGTAAACGGCAACAATAGACAGGTTTCACTTCCTGGTTTCTTGCCACACTGATTCGTTCAGAAAGCACTGGAAAGTAACTTTCAAATTCACTCATTTTAATTACATGACAAACAATATTTCTGTACCTTTCAAAACAGTCAAAAAGACCAAAACAAAACATATAACAAAACACTATATGTAAAAGTAAACTACAAGCAACCTAAAACCGCATCAGTTCTCAGCTACTGGGTGAACTGTTCTACTCCACTGATTTCAACAACAGAATTTGTTTTTTCCATTAATAAGAAAAGGAAGGGTAGTGAGGTAGGAAAGCATTTTTCAGACCAGTCTCACAGTCTTGGGACTATCTGGGAGCATGGTCCTGCATCCAGACCCTGAACATGCACAGTGGTGAATTGATGGCTGTGATAATGCAGTCCCTGCACTAAAAGGTTCACTTGCAAGGAGTACAGTACTTTAACCTGATGTATCCCAGGAAAGAAAGACAACTGTCAAAGTAATCAGATGAACTAAGGAGGAAAATTTTTTTTTAAAAAAACCCCACAACAACAACAACAACAACCAAAAAAAAAAAAAAACCACAAACCCAACCTCAAGACTGCTTGCCAAGTCTAACAAAATTCAGCTACAAGATAAGAGAATGATAGAGTACACACTGTTAACATCTTATTAAGTAAAATGTAATTAAGAATCAGGGAAATTGAAAGGATGCATTCAAGCTTTTATGTGCATTTCCTTTTGAAAACAAGCAAGTGCAACAAATGCTTAAGTATAATTTAAAAATGTATATATGCACAATCTATTTTACAACCAAAAGCTTGGAAGCACTTAAAAATAATACTGAAACTAACAGTTTATAAACACAATTTTTAGCCTTATGTGTAAGCTGAATTTTCATTTACATTAGGAATCTGATTTGGTCAGTTGCAGACAGTCTTGCATCTGTCATGGGGCTAAATATGGCTCTCATGCTAGCGAATAAGGTGCTGAGGTGAAATTTGGTGTGTTATTAAAATCATAACTTTGCCCATTTTTTAACATGGATTACCTTTATATCAAACAGATGCTTTATTGTGTTAAGTTTACATGCAGCAGAAATCCTACATATCCACATCAGTTACAAAAAAAGAGAAACACTGATGCTTCACAGAGCAGCACTCAGAGGACTAAGCCTCTGACAACTAGGATCACCTTTCTGATCACCTCCCTTGCCATATCCTCCTCAGTTTACGTTTGTTCATGCAGACGGTTTACCGATCTGCCTTGCAAAATGAAAGGAAACAAAACAGCCTGCCACGATATTGAACCACTGCACCTCACTGCCAGAAGGAAATGGAGTCATTACTGTAAAAACAAAGGAGTACCTTTTCGAACCTCCAATATAGGTGAAGGTAAAGGTGGAGTCTGAGTACCTGAAATCTGAAAGACAAGGAGCTATGTTATTACAACTTGTCTTTATTGTGGTTACAACAGCCGGTGTTTTACGTATCAGCAATGAGCTACCGACATGGGAGTGGGTGGAGGACAGTGTCAGGGTGAATCAGAGGAAATGCAGCATCTCCCCCCAGCCCCTCGCAACAAGTGCCTGGTGCTATGGCAACAACAGGGATTTCCATTGTCAGATACGGCAACAGGCAGCCGCCAACCGGGCTTCTGCGATGGCTCGTCACGACCAGCACTGCCAAGGAAGCCACGATATCCCGGGGATGTGTTTCACAGAAAGGGTGCACGTTCCTCGCTGGCCATGCCCCCAACCCTGAAGCCCGCCTGGGTAGGAGGATAGCAGGAGCCCGGCCGCCACGGTAACAGCCGCGCAGTGCCCGTCGGAGCCAACAGCAGCCAGGCTGCGTTCAGCTGGACGCTCGTCCCAGCAGCTAGGGGCTGCGCCAGGCGGCGGGGGGCACGCAAACGGTACACGTACACGCGCACCCGCACCCACCCGCTGCCGTGCTCCCTGACTCGGAGTGGCCACCGCCGCCTCCCTCCCCAACGTCCCCCTGCTCCCCGACCCGTTTCCCGCCGGCCCCTGGTCTCATCTGCCCTCACATGCCCTCGGAAGGAGGAAGCAGGGGGCCGAGAGCAGGCACACGTTGGCCCGGCAGCGGTCTCCGCTCCCGAGAACGGCGGCGAAGGGCACAGCCCGTGGCGGGAGGGGGGGGATCCGGAACGGGCGGCGGCAGCGGCGGCAGAAGCCGCCGCGCCGCTAACCAGCAGCCCGGGAGAGAAACTCACCTGCAAACAGGCAGTCCTTCTCCGCCTTGCACTTTTGGATCACAACGTCAATATCCTTCTGAATCCTCTCTTGTCTTGAACACATCCCCATGAAATAAATCCCAGGGGAAAAAAAAAGCAGCCTTTATTTCCACCCCACCCCGCCCCCCTGCTCTGCCAGATTTTAATATTCAGTCCGAAAGATGGACCCCGGGGCTGGCAAGCAGGAATCTCCCTGGCGGCCCAGAAGGGATCCGCTCGACCGGCTGGAGGACGGAGGAGGAAGACGGCAGGAGCCGATGTTGCATGCCCAGATGTGCCCGCCCAGATGTGCCGCCGCTGCCGGCGAATGGCAATTTCCTTCACAATGGATCCAGCGGAGGGTGGTGGCGGCGACACGGGATCCCCCCCCACCCCCCACGCCCTCTGGATTTTTGGGGTTGGTTGGTTGGCTGGTTCGCTCTTTTTTTTATCTTTTTTTTTTCTCTCTCTCTTTTTTTTTTTTTTTTAGGAGGGAAGGAAAAAAAAGGAAAAGGAAAAAAAAAAAAAAAAGGAGGGGGGAGCCAAGAAGCCGACCCGACCACTCACATCCCCGCCCCTCCCGCCAGCAGCGGCGATAGCCGCGCAGCAGCAGCGCGGAAAGCCGGCGGCGGCGGCGCTTGCACCCGGTCCCTGGCGGCGCGGCGGGGCTGACGCTGCTGCAGCGATGCCGAGCCGCAGACCCTCCCCTCGCTCCCGGCCCGGCACGTACGGCCCCCGCCGCCTCGCCGGGCGGAGGCGGTGCAGAGGAAGGAAGAGGCGGATGCACGAACCCGTACGAGCGGCCCGGGAGGCGGCGGGCTTGGATAGCTCCAGCCCGCCGCCAGCCCTCTACCCCACCCTCCCGCCCCCCTTCCCGCCCCGGCCCCGGGCATAGGCTGCCGCCTGCTCCAGAGCCGCGAAGAAATGCAAAGGGCAAGTGATCTGGGCGGCGGGGCGGCTCCCAGGCCGGCACCGGGGAGGAAGCGGGCTGCACCGTGCTGCGCAAGGCCGCCGCGGCGAGTCTTGGGGAGAGAGGCGCTTCCCGGTCGGGCGCGGGCTGCCGGGCGCGGGAGCGGGGCGTGCTCGCCCTTTGGCCCGAAGAGGGAATGTCGTCCCTCGGCGCCCTTCCCGGGCATGGCTGGGCCGCTCCTCTCTCCCCGGGCGTCAGCTCCCGGCCACCGCCGGCTGCCAGCCGGGAGGGTGCTGCAGGCGGCTCCCTACTGCTGTACCCTCCGCCGGTCCCCTGTGTCCACCTCCTCGCTTTTTCGTCCCCGCGGCTCCTGCCAGGAAGCGCCGGTGAGCGTGGACAACCGGCACTGAGCAGAACACCTCCGCCTGGCCCCTTCTCGGTCAGGAAAATCTGGCAGCTCACCTTTAGCAGAGTGCTATCCCCTGCTTGCCTATCCCTCCGTCCTGTCGACCATGTGGACTGTAAAAACAGAATTAACGGGTTTATGGGCCCTTTCTGATCACCGTGGGTTTTAATCGCAGTTCTCTCTCCTCAGACTCCTGCAAAGCTATCTCTGAAGTCCACCCCTCCGGTACAGGACTGGGACAGTCAGTACCGTGCCTAGTAGTCAGCACAGGTTCAGGCGAGAGCCTTCGGGAGCCAGTGCAATTCATGTCATTACAACTCGGAAGAAATGGTCAAATTTGTAAAATCAAGTTTTTTTATAAAAGTGCAGAGTGAGTAATTAATAAGCCGATGTGAATGTCGTAGAAACTGCTTTGATTTTTAAAAAGGTGAGAGAATATTCACATTATTTTTTACATATTCACCCAGCTCTCAGCAGCTCCCATGAATTGATCTCAGTCGCTTTAGTGTTTAGTATCATTTTCTTAAGTGGAAATAGCTAAAAAAAAGCATAAAAGATTCTATGTGCCTATCTTGATCAGATTTGGGGTGTGAAGGAGGAAACAAAAGCGAAATCACAAGAAGAGCATGTAGCATTTAAAGAGAACAAGAATCCTTCACGTGATAGGACTCTACCTCTAAGAAAGTAATTTAAAGGGGCATTTCCAGATGACTTTTCAGTGCTGTTCACTATGTTCTCCTGCAGCAAGACTTTCCCAAGGCAGGATACAGAACTTGTCATGGTAGTCAGAAATACAGTTGTAAGACACTGTTATTCTGCCAAGTTAATGACATCTTGGTCAACAAGTGATGCTTTTCTAGATTTTTATTCCTAGCTATTGAAGCTGGGCCATCTGTAGCCATATTTGCTGCCTTCCCCTTAATCACAATTAGAAGTTGAAATCAGAATTTAATTTATTTTGATGGAGTTTTGGTCCTGAATCTTTTAGAGAAACGTCTTTGTTACCATACCCACATGGATCTGAAAGGGGGGGAGATACTTGATAGTTACAGGATATTTACTCTGACAATTCTGCTGACAGCTTATTCTGACATGGAGTTCTTCTCAGTGTCATGTCAACCACTACAAGTCTTGACTGCCTTTTAAGAATCAGACTATTTTCATAGGCTTGGAAACAGTGAATTGAAAACTCACCTACACAGAAACACTGCTGTCTTAAAAAAAGCTAATATAGCTGATACCTGATTTCAACAGCTGAATAGAACAAGTCTGGAAATAGGGTTGGTTATTTTCTCTCTGTTTGTTGTTATTTATTTTAAGTGGCTCTCCAATTTTTAGATTCATAGCCAACTTGGTCCTTGATTTACCTAATGACTCCAGAACTGTAGCATCAGAAATGTCTGATTTTAGTGAAGAAAAACTAGATTATATTTTGATGTTACTGTCTTTATTAAAATACTGAAAATGGAAGTGTTAGAAAATCAAGGTAAATCTTTAGAGTTGATCCCTAAATTTGTAGAGATTGTCAAGCTGGTGACATCCATGTACCCAGTTACTGCAACAATATCTATATGCATACTGTAATCCCTATAGTGATGTGCATTACACCACCCTCTTGAAAGAACTTTCTGAAGAGTTTTACAAGTAATTTCATGAACAGTAGGACAGTAGGTCTTGGAAGCAATGGTCATGGATCTAGAGAATTCAACACATGCCCTTCCAGTTGTTTTTTTTCAGTCCTGCAAATTGGCTTCTGTCGTTTCCACTTTTGCCTTCAGTTCAGCTCAGTTAGATTGTATTGAACACGTTATTGCAACAAAACACAAGTAACCTGTTTGCATTCCTAGGAACCTGAAAACATTTATAGGTAGAAATCTAAATCTGTGGAGCTACATTATTATAAAATTTATGTGATTGGCTCAAAAATGTAATGGGGAAAATTATCTAAAGAGAGCAAGAATGAGAAACAACACAGTGAATGTATTTCAATAATGTGAGTATTGACTGAGAAAGTTACTGAGGAAATGCACAGGTTGGTTTCTGCTCACTGATGGGTTGTGCCTCCTTTACACTAAGCAAAGCGGACTTTTTTTTTTTTTTCATTTTATGCTAAAAGAAATCCTTTCCACTTCTTAGTAAAGCTGTTAGAAGTGTTTCAGTAAGCATCAGGATGGCCTATTCTGTCACAAAGTACATTCTTATTTTTCTAAACATGTTCCACTTACATCTAAACACATGTTGGAGGCCTTAAGAAAAATAAAAACATGCAGACTTAGCCTAGTAGGGAATATACGGAACTCAAGGCAATGTGATCTGACATCTATTTGATATTTTTCATACAGGAGAGCAATCAAAAAGGCAGAGAAGGAAAAGAATCCCAAACCCTCCAAACCACAATTGCCATCAACCTTCCAATAACAAAAATCTGTCTCGTTTTTTTATGGTCCAGATGAAATCCTAGTACAAACGAACTTCCCATTTTCTCTGATTTCAAGGACTATTCCTGTCACCAACACAGTGAAGCTCACTAACACCAGTAGACAGTGAGGTCTGGGAGGTAGAATGGTTAAAGGATCAATACCATTCCACTCTTAGACAATGCTACCCTTCCTGTAAGCTTCCTCAAAATGACACTGTTACCTAGTTATTTCTAAATGACACTGTGTCATTAAAGTCCAAGAATGTAGACACTGAGTTTTGAGAGATGTGGAAGCAACGCTTAGGGGTTCCCATCAACAGAGAAGTGACATGGAGCATAAAAAAAACACGTCTAAGCTTTAGTATAACTTTCACTATAGCTCTGTTATTAGGAGCTGTAATCTAATATTCTGATGTACTGTTGAACTAAATATTCTATTTGTAGTTCATTTTCTTTAAGCCAGTTTTAGACAGATACCAACTGTCCTGTACACCACTGCTTTGAGCTGTCCATCCAAGTATTCATTGCCACTCTATGTAGCTATAATCCTTAGCAAAAGCAGTCCACAATAGAATACAAAGCCACTCAGATCATGGTGAACATATAAACAATTGGCTTTTTTGAGTCATCACTGTAAGTCTGTGATAAGCTGCATTAAAAACACACTAGCAAATTTGATCTATAATGATTTAGCAGTAAAGATCACCATGAGTAAAGCATCTTAACTGATTTTTGGAGTGGGTTAGCACTGGTCCATTGATAAAAAGCCTTTGCTTATGACAGCTCAAAATGGAATTAATAGCAGGACTTAAAATACAGCTTAATTTTACTCTGTAAGCATTTTTGTGTGATAAAAAAAATGAAGTAATGACTTCATGATTACAGTGTTAAATGTTAGCTTAAACTATCACCAGTCCAATCCACCATAAGTTTAAAAAGTTTTTTTCAGCTGTCTCATCTAGACTAGGGGGTGAAAAAAACCCTTCAGCTAACATGTTTTAACGTTATGTATTTTATTTACATTTTTCTGGATTAGTGATGGAGTAAAACAAACAAACAAAAAAAAAACCAAGAATCAAGGTGCTTTTTTTTTTCCCCCTTTTTTTTTTCAGTTCTGTGTTGAAATTTCTGAAACAATTGGGGGCTTGGGGTTTTTGGTTGATTGGTTGGTTTTGTGTAGTTAATTGGCTTTTTTTGCTTGTTTGTTTGTTTTTTAACATATTAAACAGAAACAACAGTCACCTCAAACAAAATAAGAGGAAATACATACAGGTGCCACACACAGATATATGGATTGCTATGACAGCAACCTCTAACTTTTCATTAAAGACAAAAGTACTCATCCTTCCAGATGTCATGAGGCCTGCAATAGCTAAGCCTATGGCTTCTGGCATGATAAATGTTACATAAATATACAATCAGAGTTCCAAATGACACCAAAATTTGTTGTAACTCTTGACATTACACTATAATGACGGTAATTGTTCTTGTTTTTCCCACCTCAAAATCATCACCTTTCAGTGTGTGTGCCCCATAGCCTCATTTCTCTTATTCCTTTTTCCTTTTTCCTTCCCTCACTAGCTCTTACAACATTAAGATCTTTCTTTCATTTTTCCTTCATGCATCTCATTATTCTCTCTTTTCAACTCCTGTGTCTTTCTATCCCATCCATTCAGTTCTACTTTTCCACCTTGCTACTGGCAGCTCACATCATGAGGAAAAGGACTAAAATGGAGCTTTCTTTACAGAAACTGGAGTTGCATGAGAAAGGCAAGCAGGAGTACTTACAAACCTTTTATTCATGACTTTCTGATATCAGTCACAAACAAATACAGAAAGGGAACTATGTTTCCTACCAGCATCTTTTTTATTTCCATGAATTGTGGGTATTAGTGTCTGCACAGCAGCAATGCTCAGCAAGGCAGTGACAGGGTCTTCATCTTGATTACTCTGCAGCCCAGTAGCCAGAATATTTCTCTAGAAGTTGAGAGTTGTCAGTGTATACTCATAGGCTGACTAAGTTGACACTTACCATCTCTGCAAGTGCTTCTTATCAGAGCTGCACTCTAAGGTCAAGCGGTGATGAGCACTGAAGGTACACCATCCTGCCTACGCATAACAAATGGCTCGCCCATCAGCCTGAGGTGCCTTTCGCTGAGGTGCAGATAAGCACCAAGCGACAGGCGGAATTGCAGCTCCATTCTTTACTTGGCCGTGGGCTGTGCTGCCTTTACAACTATTCTAAATCTCCTTCCCAAGAGCTTTACCGCTCCCATTCAGTGCACTGGGAACCTGGATGGCTTAGCTATGCTCACAGAATAGTTGCATTTACAACCCGTAAATGCAGGCACATAAGCACTGCTTCTCCCACTTCACGTTTAGTACCAGACCATAATGTTTAGTGAATGGCTCGAGAGCAGTCAAGACTGTTTCTGAAATCTGTAGTATTACTGGTGTCATTTACCACAACTGAACTTCTTAACCTGAAAAATTTCTCAATTGCTGAGCAAATACACAGTTAAAAAGCCTTAAAACAAAACTCTGTTGCCTGTATCCAGACTGCATTTTCTTAATTGCAAATAGTCATACCAGAAAGTACTCAAACTGTAAAATATTTATCTTGCTAAAAATACTCCGTTTAGTTAATTTTCTGCAACAGTAAATATGATTCACCATATCACCATCTGTTACCAGGTACCGATGCTTTCCTGCTATAAAACCTGCACTGCAGCCAGCGTATGCCTGATCTTAACTAAGAACCCGTACCACCAAATTAAAAGAATTGTCGAGTACTCTCAGTTTAGCAGAAACTCATAATGTGGGAAGAACTCAGCACTTTACCAGATTAGCCGTGACAAAGTGAGGACTAATTCCAACAGTAGACCACATCTCATTTATACTGCAAGCTGTGCGGTACTGTTTTGATCTCTGAACAGATTCTAAATGACAAGCTGAAAAGGAGGGGAAATTAGCCCATGCAGAGTTTTGTGCCACTGCAACTACTCTGTTTCCAGTACCCAAGCAAACTCATTTTGTGTTTGCTCAGCTCTTGCTGCACAGCCAACTGTGTTTAACCTCACAGATGTAATTAGATTTAGGTGCCTGTATTTGTTCTTTTCAGAAGACTGGGACTGGGGGCTAATATAATGTTTAGTCAGTCTTCTTAAACCAAGGCAGTCTTTAATCTTAAGGAACTAAGCATAAAAGGAAGTGACATTTACTATAACTAGTGAGTTCATGCAACCGTCTTATCTAACTCTTGCAAAAGGCATCCCAAGCTTGCATACAGCAACTTAAATTTTAGAGTCCATATGGGTGTCTTCTTTAGTCACTTTCCCACAGTCCAGTGCCCCTGTAGCTGAGAACTGGCTTTCTAACTATTTGCAGACCATGTTCTGAGGTTGTTTCTCATCTGGTAAAACAATTGTGTGACCTGGAAGATGCCAGTGTGTGTTCTTTATAAATGATAGCTCGGACATTGTACTTAACATTAAACTGATACAGGGGAGTACGTTGTGTGGGGTTTTACTTATTTAGCTGCTAGGAAGCACAGACAAATGTTTACTGTATTCATTCCACTGACCTTATCTTTTGGTAGTTACCCAGATAATTTGTTTGCAAGCCGTGTTCATGATTATTACAAGTCATCCTGTTCCTTAGTTTCCCTGTTATCTTAACCCTGAAGTACAGTATGAGCCAGTATTATCCAGAACTCAGAAATCACAGTTAAGATAAATAACACCATAATCTAAACTAATAAAAATCTGCAGTCTCTACTCTGTCTCAAATAGAATGGAACAATTGAAAAAAAAGTGGGCAAAAAGTTTGTGGAATTATAAATAAAAAAGACACCAAAGTACTTGGAGGAACAAATCCACTCCTTTTCACATATTTGCTGCCCTGTGTAAACAGTCATGCTTACCATGTACTAAGTAGATGTCTTTCCTTTTAAAACTGTGTGGTAACTTCAGAGGACCTTTCAGTAGACAGCCGGATTCAGCTGTCCATTGGTGATTCTGGTGACTGTCTACGGGATAGGAAAAAGGTGAAACAGAAGAACTGGCAGTTAAACAAATTTGACATCCCTCAAGGATATAGATATAGATATAGATATATATAAAAATTTCAAAAGAAAGTGTGCAGTAATTACACTATCTGAGGCGAATCTACAATGTGGCAGGGGAAAGGCATGGAGGGATGGAAAAAGAGGAGTTTTAATAAAAAAGGGTTAGAAATAACTGTGAGAAAAGGAGTAAGATTGCTTTTACAGAAGAATTATTTAAGTGCTTCACGTTATTTTTTTAATCACATTATCTTTGTTTCTTATTAAAAGAACTAATGTCCCTGGGTATTAACAATAATGAAGACCTTGCTTTTGCAAATTGCATGAGTAGTTCCACTGATTTGAGCAAGACAAGTTATGAATTAAAATTAAAAGATTAATTAGGTTTTTATCATGGGTCTTAGTTGTCCCACATCCATGCTTTAACTTTTAAAACCCATAAGTTTGTTTGCAGCATATAAAAAACAAGATAATACATTTTCTGTAAGCCTAGTGAATTTTTGCCTATTCCAATAATACAATTTCTATTTCTAGTGACATTATTTACATTGATATTAAAAACAAGTCTTCTTAAATACAATATATTCTTGAATTCAATTTAAAAAATAATTCAATGTCATTTGTTGAAAAGAAAGGACACTGAGATGCTGGAGCAGGTCCAGAGAAGAGCAACAAAACTGGTGAATAGTCTGGAGAAAAAGTCTTATTCTCCAGAGGAGCTGCTTCCCTGAGGAGCAGCTGAGGGAACTGGGGTTGTTCAACCTGGACAAAACACTGTAAAAGGAGGTTAGATTAAGGTGGGAGTCAGTCTCTTCTCCCAAGGAACAAGTGATAAGACATCAGGAAACCATCTCAGATTGCATCAGGGGAGGTTTAGATTGGATATCAGAAGAAATTCCTTCACTGAAAGGGCTGCCATGCCCTGAATAGGCTCTTCAGGGAGGTGGTTGAATTCCCATCTCTACAGGTGTTTAAAAGACACTGAGATGTGGTGCTGAGGGACATGGTTTAGCACCATAACTCACTTTGTGAGGAAGGAGGTTGAGATATACACATTGATGAAGGAGTACCATACAGTGTATGGGTTTGAGCATTTACAATGTCCACCTTCTGAGTTCCTTCTTGATACACAAAACATGCAATAAGACCAAAGTTATATCTTATAGTAAAACAAAAATATCCTTTTCTAGGCTTTTTGTTCCTCTACTTTGGCTCAGAAGAGTGCCCAACACCACCTCCCCACAACACCTCCTTTAAAAAAAAATAGAAAAAAAGGCAAAAAGTTTCTGGATTGTGAGTTTTTCAGACCATCTATGTGACCTTTTTCTCTTTCCTCTTCTTCCTCAATTCTGCTTTGATTGTTTTCTGAAATGAGATCTAGGCTGCCAGCAGTGAAGTAACCCATTTTACAAATCCTGTTGGAGTCCCATCTGTTTTGGTCGAGCTTTATATTTTGTCCCACCTATTACCCTAAGTAGGTACACTACTAAGTAAATATATTATAAAATGTAGATGAGCTGTCTTATGACTGATGAGGTTGTTTCACAAGGCTTAACAGTTGAAACTAAGTCACTAGAAGTAAACCTCAGATATTTTGTATTTTTGCGTAGTGTTCTACATTTGATGTTTTCCTTTTTTTGCTCTCAAAATGGTGAAAAACGTGAGGCTAACACAGAAATCTTTCAGAATATTTCAAAAGTGAAAAGCAATTTCCTATGAATTACTCACTTGATAGTTTCAGCAAGTAATTATTAATTTGTCCATCACTGTCTTTAAAGTATTTAGGTTTTGTAGAGATACTCTGTGAGGTTCTGGTGTGTCACACAGTGATAAAATGTTACATAAGGAGATTTATCCTAGTTCTTGAGTCTTGGTAGTTGGGGTTTTTTTTATGCAGCTACAGAGAGTTCTGTATTATAAACCTTATTTTAATTTTGTTATTAAATGAATCATTCATCTTCCTACATAATTATCTCAATTCTGTAAACTATACAAATGCAGCTCATGGCAAAATACTGTTATTTTGAGAATGTTAAAAGTACAGCTGGATAGGCTCAGCACTGATTTATGCATTTCAGTAAACCCTGTCACAAAAGTAGAGCTGAATGAATAGTAGGAAACATTCATAGAGACATTTACAAATCCTTTACAGTTTGGCTATAGTCTCACAGCTTATACTTGCTTGTTTTAAAAACATATTCAGCATGATTATTTTATTTGATTATGTCAATATGCAGCCATTATAATTCTGATGCCAGTGTTAGTATTGACATTTGAGCTAGAAAACTATTTTTACATGGTCAAGAAACACAACAATATTATGTAACATAATTCCAACACATATCATAGCTAAAGTATTATAAATTAAAACCACTAGAGTCAACAAGCAATACTGTACTTGATAGCTGTTCACAAAAATATGCTTAAATAGTGAAGAAGTGATATAGGTGTTCATAAAAATGGCAAGGCAAAGGTCTTTCAATATTATGAGGTCCTTTCAACTGGGACTTCTGCTGCTGAATCAGAGAAAAAGAAAAATCGTATTTGATTTGTATGAAGCTAAACTTGTTTTTATCATCTCTTTCTGTGACTGAGTAGGAAATAGAGAAGTTCTGGTCTGTGTAAAACAAAACTGATGTTTTCATCCTGGAACAAAAAGCTTCCTTTTGGGACACTCATTTGAGTGAAGACATAAAACTGCACATGAAGAAATATCCTTTTTTCCTGTAGCTTTCAAGGCTTGAGGAGACCTCAATGTCTCACATGTTGGCCTCTCAACATTTACTGAATTATTGTATAGAAAGTGAAACAGCTTCAACAAGAGCTCTAGAAAATTCCCATAGCTCCCAGCTAGAATACTTGGCAGAAGCCAGGTATTTTTTCCTGCCTTGACTGGAACAGAGAAGTAATAAACCTTCTCCTACAGTGTTTGAAGAGTCATGCAGGAGAATTCCATGCCTTTACTCTCTGTGCTTTGGTTTACACAAAGCTTTACAAGTGCAGAGCAAGAGAACTCACCTTAGAGCTAGGCATTTATGATGCTATGCTTAGAAGTGCAAGATCTGTCTCCTGAAGAGGAAGGAACTCAGTCCAACTTTCCAAATGTGGAGTGAAGCCACTAGCCATGTTAGTCAATGAAGGAGAATGTTTTCTGCTGGGTAAAAAAAATATAAATAAAATAAATCTATTCATACATTTAACCAGAATAAACAATTCAAGATCTTCTCGAGGAGACATTTTTGTTACTTGATTGAAGAAGAATCAAAAATAATTCGTATATCAGTCTGATACTGTCCTAAGAAGGAAGAAGGAATGAGAATGAGGAATGTTTAGGGAAACAAGGTATAGTTTGAATATCTCTGATATTTGGAAAACCTTAGCTCTCAGAAAAATATGTGATTGACATAGTCATTAGTGTTTTCAAATAGTCAAAATATGATCAATGAAAATGGTTTTAAAATACAAGATTTTTAAGCATACACAAAAGGAAGGTAACAAACACAAGAGAGATTAAAAAAAAAAAACCCAGAATAAACTTTCAATATTAATTTATGTGTGAATGTAAACAACAGTCACTGCAACATACTGTATAGGGTAGTTTTTCTCCCCTCTTCATCACCTGAAAGAATGATGAAATGTCACAGATTAAGTTCAAGCTTTCACAGTCTACTTAGCTTCAACCTTTGGCTGTGTATTTTAAGCCACTTTGCTAGATCATCACTGGAGCTTGTGCAGGCTCCCAGTGAGCTAGTGTGGGGAATGAAACCAAAAATCAGGTATACATAAAATGCAATTTTAAACAAGATCAGCTCTTAAAACATCTTATGACAAAATTATATGTTAAATGATGTGCTGATTCAGGAGAGGGGATAGGACCACAACAAACCCCATTGATAGTTTCTATCTCTTCTGATAAGTTTCCGAAATTCAGATCTGATGTTGCCTACACTGATTACAGTCAAACAGTCTACTTAACTGATGCACAGGCAAGAATATAAATCTTCTAATCTAAAACACTCTCCTGAAGTACAGAATATGTCACTTCACATTACTGGTCCTAAAAAGTGCCATTTGAGCTGTTCTGCAAGAAACACTTAATACGTAAAGGGCACAATAACTACTCACAAAGTGGAGCTGTAGAAAACAGAAGGCCAAATAACATGATGCAATTATCTTAGCTACTTCTTTATCTCAGAGGTGACAAGGA
The DNA here is from genome assembly GCF_027791375.1 of Indicator indicator. NCBI lineage: Eukaryota > Metazoa > Chordata > Aves > Piciformes > Indicatoridae > Indicator > Indicator indicator. The sequence goes on along the minus strand of NC_072053.1, from coordinate 24,915,465 downwards.
CAGCCTGGCTCTGGAGAGAGGGAGGGCTACCAAGTAGGTATGTGGAAATACTAGGAAGGAATGCTCACTATGACGATGTAAAACACAGTGTCAAAAACACTGTCCAGGTAGTGGAACAAACCTGTAGGTCCCACTTTATGAGGGCACAGAGCCACAAGTCAAATAACTGCCTCTTCACAGCCTGGAATAACAAATGTCATTGTTCTACCTAAGTAGACATCAGCTTTTTAGATGAGGTGAGCTTCCCTACTGTGTGATCCATAAAAATGTTTGTCCTCCTACCCAGGGAGAAGTGGTGATACTATCCAATAAATTATTTTAAACAGTACTTGTGAAGAATATAATTCAGAAAAAAAAATCTGGAAAAAAATGTATAGTTACTCTCCATACAAGCATTTGATCACAAATTCAGAAACTTATTTCCCTTAGTAGCATATGGCTCATTAAACTCCTTCACATTTTAAAATTATGTATTGTCCTATGGTCGTTTTACATTTTAAGAAGTAATGTAGCGTTTCTAATTCCTCAGAAAGAAATGAGAGTGAAGTCCTATATATTTGTATTCATTCTTCACTCATTGCAGTACTCAGCTTTAGTGTTCAGTCAGTTTACCCTGGATTTTCTGAACTATTTTGTACTGGTAAAAATGGTATATTGTAAACAAACTTCTCCCTGTGAATACAAAGAATAAAGTATTTTATGTGGCCCTTTGCAGGAAGAATTCAGTGAATTATAGCCTTATAGATCAAAGAATGTTTTGGTTTCAAAGAAACCTTTAAAGGTCATCTAATGCAACTACTCTGCGATAAGCAGGGCCATAGAATCACAGAATTGTTAGGGTTGGAAGGAACCTCAAGGATCATCTAGTTCCAACACCCCTGCCATGGGCAGGGTCACCTCACACTAGATCAGGTTGCTCAGAGCCACATCCAGCCTGGCATTAAAAACCTCCAGAGTTGGGGCTTCTACCACCTCCCTGGGCAACCTCTTCCAGTGTCTCACCACCCTCATCGTGAAGAATTTCTTCCTAACATCCAATCTGAATCTACCCATTTCTACATTTGTTCTATTCCCCTGATGGGATTAAGAGTAGGTAGTGTTTTTACAAAGGAAGAATTATCTAAGAGTGAGTTAGAAGAGAAAGGGAAGAACCAGACAATTTACTCTATCTATGTGTTTGTGTTAACCACAAAAGGGCCTCTGCTAAGTACCTTATCCTGAACCTTGCTATAAATCAGTAGGGGGTCTGTCAGAAGATACAGACACTGAACACAGCCTGAACTTCTGAACTTTAAGGACAGAGCACAGGCTTAATAGACTACTGAATATTAACTTCTCCACCCAGAGAAATGAAGAACCTAATTTAAATGAACATAAAATATATGATGTGACGGGGTACATGTAATAGGCATTTTGGGAAAGACTGTAAATCCTGAGTACCTTAGCCAATGGGGAAAGGGAGAGGGAAATTTGCGTCCAGGAATTTAGGATAAAAGGGGAGTTGCATCTCCCAGCAATTTGAGAGACCCCACAGGGAACTGTCCCTTGGACTCCCCCTTTATTCAAATAAAGTTTTATAAGACTCTTCTGTCACCATTGTGTACAGAAACTTCTAAATCAGATGACTTTTTCCTTACAGCCCCTAGTTCTATCATTACCTGACACCCTAAAACATCCCTCCCCAGCTTTCTTGTAGGCCCCCTTCAGATACTGGAAGGCCACAATAAGGTCTCCTCGGAGCCTTCTCTTCTCCAGACTGAACAGGCCCAACTCTCTCAGTCTGTCCTCATAGGAGAGGTGCTCCAGCCCTCTGATCATCCTTATGGCCCTTCTCTGGACACGTTCCAGCATGTCCATATCCCTCTTGTAATAGAGGCTCCAAAACTGGATACAGTACTCCAGGTGGAGTCTCACCAGAGTGGAGTAGAAGGGGAGAATAACCTCCCTCGACCTGCTGGCTGTGCTTCTCTTGATGCAGACCAGGATGTGATTGGCTTTCTGGGCTGCAAGTGCACATTGACAGCTCATGTTGAGCTTCTCATCCACCAGCATCCCCAAGTCCCTTTCTTCAGGGCTGCTCTCAAGCCAGTCACTACCTAGCCTACATCAGTGTTTGAGATTGCCCCGACACAGATGCAGGACCCTGCATTTGGTCTTGTAGAACTTCATGAGGTTGGCTTGGGCCCACCTTTCCAACCTACCAGTCTTCAACTAGATCAGGTTGCTTAAAGTTCCATCCAACTTGATCTTGAATGTTTCCAGGGACAGGGCATCTACCTCTCTGGACAAACTGTCCCAGTGTTTCACCGTAAAATATTTCTTTGTTATATATGAGTTGACCCTCTTTTTGTTTAAAGTCATTATCCTTTGTCCTGTCACAACAGGCCCTGCTAAAAAAAGATTGTCTCCATTTTTCTTACAGGCCCCCTTTAAGTATTGAAAGGCCACAATAAGGTCTTCCTAGAGCTTTCTCTTCTCCAGGTTGGACAAGCCCAACTCTTTTTCATGGGAGAGGTGTTTCAGCCCTTCAAGAATTTTTGTGGCCCTCCTCTGGACCCACTTGAGCAGCTCTGTTTCCTGAACAGAGAAGTCCAGGGCTGGATAGAATACTCATCAGAGTGGAGTGGAGAGGCAGAATCATTTTCCTCATTCTACTGGCCATGATTCTTTTGACACATCCCAGGATGTGGTTGGCCTTCTGGACTGCAGCACACATTGCTGGCTGCTATCCAGCTTTTTACCTACTAGTACCTTCAAGTTCTTCATAGAGCTGCTCTCAATATTCTATGTGTTTACTTTCTGATTTATATCCTGAAATAAAGGGAGTCAATTCATGTTTGTGTGGTAGGTCTGTTCAAGATCTGTGGAAAATTTTGAAGGTACAGCCTAAAACTACCACACTCCTGTTATACTTTTTTATATTATTTTTTTCCTCATAAGAAATTGTCCTTTTATAGCAGAAGCTGAGTTCTAAAATATTTATTGCAAGAAACAGTGCCTTTGTCTTCTCATCAATGTGCTGATCACTGCTACAGGTAATAGCATATGGAAAAGTTTATTGCAACACTGAAAGCTGGGTGATAGCTAATTGCAGAGATAAGGTCCTGTATCCAGCTGATCAAAAGCCAGAGGCAAGCTCTCTGTATGCTAAAGTGCATACATATGTTCTGAAACTGATTTCTCCCCATTTGACTAGTTGCAAATGTCATGAGGTAACCATCCTTATCTGCTGTGGGCTGGGGTTGTCCCCTCAGTGTTCACTTGTTTCTGCCTGCAACTGGCTTAATTTTTTTATGCTCTTCACTGTTGTCTGCCAGGCTGCAAGCTCTGCAGGCAGTTCAGTTGTGGATAATACTTAAACTGTGGGAGATATTTCCTTAAGTATTGGGAGAAAAAAAGCAATGACAGATTTTTGCTGAAATACACAGTAAAACAAGGGCATGGATGATGTGAATGTACAATTTCCAGGCCTGTAGAAAATGCATCAGAGGAACAATTGCAGAAAGAGGCTACAATTACCCTTGTTAGCTACAAAGTCAGTACTTACAGGTTAAGGAAGCAGCCTTTCCTACAGACACTATATGGAGGACTATGTAGAATTTGACCCTATTTTGGTGGTGTCACAGTTTAACCCTGATGTTCTAGTTTAACCTTACAACTTATTTGACCATGTTTCAATGGCAAAGTATATTATATACGAAAAAAATAATATGGTTAAATATCTCAATGTAAGTAAGCACCTGCAGTAACTTTCCCCCACCCCTATTCCCCACCGATATAGCTTCAAATTCATGTACATATGCGACAGATACCAGCTTACTTTCTCATACAGATGACAGATTACTTCTTTGTGACTTAGTTTTAGCACACAGTGTTGTTTTCTGTTTTAAAGAAGAGAAAATATCACTCCTAGGTATTTGAAGAAACATAACCAATTGTAGTTTAAGCAAAAGCAAATAGGAGGAGTTTGTGTTAAACTATCATCTTGTGGTTAATAAACAGCCATCTAGATATAGACTGTGCTGTACTAGCTTGTAGTAACTGTTCCACTTCATAATGCTTTAGGGCAGCCTAAAATCAGATATAATCACTTTATCCAATTTTTAGGCACATGCAAGATTTATCCATGTCAACAGTTTCTGTATTTTAAATAAGGTTGACACTATATGTTGTTTACAATTTAGTGTTGCATTCTTAAAGAAAAACATTAAGATATTTTAAATATATAACACACCAAAGAGTTATAAGCCAAGAAATGTGTTGAAAGAAAAAATGGGAGAGGAAACACTGCAAGGGATAGGACACTACAGAGACTAGTAATAGCATAAAACCACCCATAAATTAAAAACAAGCAAAGGACATCTTGCTTATTTATTGCTTTATACTGCAGATGTCAATTTTGCCTATGCAGTTGTACTAGTATTCTCTGCTCCAAAAATGGGAATCTCAGATCTAATACCATTCTGTTCATCCCTAAAAATATACATGATTATAGTAGTTAGTTTACCAGCATTATTTACTCTGTCACAGTAGCACATACTTTATTCCTTTTCTAAAGTGAACTATATACCATTTTCTCTGGTGGAATACAACAGTCTTGAATCTACGGTAAAGATCATTTAAAAAATCTTCTCAAATTGCACTTTGATCTGAAAATGCATATAAATTTTTGCCACAACAATGTTTATTTCATCTTTGATGGTGGAAAAATCTATCCTCAAATGACTATGATGATTGATCAAAAGTGATTTATTCATGTTACTGACAATTCCCAAAGGAAGTGACTATGTGTAGATGAGTCAGTTCAACTCTTCTCTGTATCTTGACATTTCAATACTTAGAATTACTTACAGTCCTTGAGTTACAAGAGAGTTTTGAACATGAGCATTAGAAAGACTACACATATCCAAAAACATTATCCAGCCAAAGTCCTTACATTAGAGAATTTATAGACATCTCCAAGTTTCCCAGTTGGGAATGATGTAGGCTATTTTACTGATACTTTATTTATGTGGAAATCCTTCCTCCTGGAAAAAATCTGATTGATTTTCAACACAGTCATTCTTTTGTCCCTTTCGGGGCAAGAGACGATCTGTCTGGCCTCAAACCAGTACATGGGACAATTAACATTTTGTGCAAGCTTCATGATATTCCCAAAAACTGAAATGCCATTTGCTTGAGTTTATGATACTTCTGTCACTGTACCTTCTTCTTCTTTTTCCCAAGGATCCTCAGGAAGGAAAAATAATTTTTGAAAGGAGCACTGCAGCTAGAAGAGAGTGTTTAAGAAGTCATTGCCAAGCCGTAAAAAGGTATAAACTGAAGACCAATTATATGCACAAAAATATAGGCAAAACTTTGACTGTTGTACAACATAAGCAGTTCTTACTGAGGTGTAAAAGTAGGGGGTGAACAGAAATGTATGCATTGGTGTATTTTTACTTCAAGTAAAAAAGGGGTTTACTTCAAACCCCTGAAATTAGAGATAATATTGTTTTATGTCATTCAGTTATATGTTGATATCAAGAATTCAGTGCCTCAGAAAAGAAATTCACAATTAAAGAAATAAAATTTACTATATTTCTCCCTAGACTAAAATCCTGGGCTGTTATCCAATCTAGACTTTCCTGAATGAGAGCAAAATAGGACATTTAAAGTCTGAACTATGTAAAAGCACTTTGGTTTTGAGGAGGTTCACAATGACAATAACAAAAGAGTTTGCCTGTCTTGAGGCAATGAAAGATTACCTTTTTTGGGAATAGATTATTATGTAAACACTTTAGAGGAAATGTAATCCTTAGGATATAGGTTACAATCAAAGAACATCCAGTATCAAAGTGGGATAGATCCAGGGAAGAGAAAGATCCTTCATGTGGGCATTTATAGGGGAATTATCTACTCAGCCTGAAAACTCCATTTAGTTGACATCTTACCTTGGAGGCACCCAAATGCCACAGGCAGTGTCTTTGACAGACATCTCTCAAGAGGGCTAGTTCTGTACAATATGTGCTCATTTTGAAGGACTGAGGTGCTCTCAGCCTCCTCAGCCAGAGTGCACTGGAATCCATGCATGTGTCTCTGTGTTTTGAGGTGTTTTAGTCTTTTTTTTTTTTTTTTTGGCACTGCTAAGAACCATCTCCCTTCATGAGGGAACCCAGTTCCCTAATACAAGTTCCATACAGGACAGCCCCCTTGTGAGTCCCAGGAGGCATAGTTAGCAGTCACTTGGTAAGAGACTCCTGTAAGCAGGAGAAAGAGATGCTGTTCAAAGTCCTTCTGTGAGTTGTCCCCTTGCCCAGGGTGGTGTCCTGAGCAGCCTGAGGAGGCTGTCTCACTCCCCTGGCAAGGCCATCCCACTGTGTGTCCCTGTTCAGTGACTGTATTTCAGGGGCTGGCAGTAGCATGAAAGGGATTTAACTTCACAGGGGCCTTTTCCTGTTCTTTGCCCCAAGTTCTGTTATTAATTAAACTGTCGTTAGATGAAATGCTAATGTAATGATTGGAACAGGGCCTAGCACACAAACAGCACTGTCACCTGCTTGTGTTGGCCCTTCCTTGGCCTCTCCCTCCTCTCCTCTGCCTCTTAATGGACTCCACTGCAGAAATACCCCTCCATCCAGCCTGGCCACCTCCTCAAAATGACAAATAAAGATGTTTCTGAAAGAGGCAGATATCTTGGTCACAGCATCCCTTGGCAGGGCCCTCCACACAGCCTTGACAGGAGCATGAGCCTGACTGCAGGCAAGTCCAACAGAGGCCTAACCTCTACCTTGTGGGCAGGACCTGAGACAGACCCATGGAAAACATAGCCCAGGCAGGGATGTGACAGCCTGGTCTGGTTGGAAAGGGGGGCATGGGAGGAGGCCAGGACCAGGCAGGACCTTCTGGTGCCCTCCGGGTCTGGCATACACAGGTACAGGACAGATCTTGTGTGGGAAGGGAATATGAGGGCACTGCCTCTACAGCTTTATACTCCATTTATCTTCTGCTTTCTGACCTGTGAGGAAATGTTCATTTTCAAATTTGTACTCAGAGGTGCTGCAGTTACTAAAAGGACCACGAACACCTCAGGGCTAGGGCTTGGCACATTCCCCTGCCACTAGGGCTTCTTCTGCTTTGCACCACCCAGCTGAAAAATGTTTTCACTACAGGAAAAAACATGATATCTACTGGATAAGACTTTAATGCCAAAAACGAAATTTTAAATAAGTTATTAAATGAAAAAATTTATTCCCAATACCATTTCAAACACAGTTAATGGACGGAGTGCATAAGTGGGATTTAGAGTACTTCCAGTCACTTCCCAGTGATTGCTCTCACCACACAGCCACAGCTTCATACTCCTTTTCAATCTGTCTTTTTGGCCCAATTAATCTTTCATTATGATGTGACAAATGTTACAGGTGCTGAAAAGGGGATCGGGAGTGAAAGACAGTGTTGGAGCCTGTCTAGTGAAAGAGCATGTCAGTGTCACCTTGACATAGAAGATTTCACCTCAACATGAAGAGAAACTTCTTTACAGTGAGGGTGAGGAAGCACTGGAATAGGCTGCCCAGGAAGGTTGTGGAGTCTCCTTCTCTGGAGACTTTCAAAACCTGTCTGGATGCATTCTGTGTGGGCTACCCTAGGTGATCCTGCTTTTGGGAGGGGAGTTTGACTCTGGGAAGTCCCTTCCAACCTCTAACGTTCTGTGATTCTGTGATGTTATGCTGCTCTGTATGTTGAATGGATGCCATATTTCTCATTTGTCACCCAGTTTAGACCAGGTTCAATCCCAATAACATAGATCTCCACATCTGCTCTAATTATAATTGTAGAAAGGGCAATTTAGTTGGGACGTTGGTATCAATAAATTTTGCCTTGAGAATGAGCTTTCAATATGTATTTATATACTTTAAGTACTGTGTTAGAGAGGCAAATGCAGATTTGATTTATCTTCTTCCTTAAGGAAATCAATATATTCTGAAGCACCTGTACAAGTATGGCTACCAAAACAATGAAAAAAAAAATCACAAATTATGCCAAATAGGTACAAAAACAAAAGCATTGTCTTTATTCTTGAACTTGAGACAGAAAGGGCTTTGTTGAAAGAACAGAGCTCTGAAGACTGTCAGGACAAGCCTGAGGGGCAGGGAAAAGAAAGACAATCCCTTGTTGAAGAGAAGTGTGAGTCCTGAGAAAATACAAATAATGACAGACTACAAGCATAAAAACACGAGCAAATTGCTGACTATAGTACTGGATAGGCTGTCCTAAATTCAGCATAACGATAAGCAAGCGGGCTTTCACGTGCATGAATTCGTCACTCCAAGCAAAAAAATAAACAAACAAGAAAAGAAATTCCACAACTGAATATTTGGATTATAAACAGAGAAAGAACTTAATGCAAGTGAAGACAGGGGGAGAAAAAGGACACTTCATACTCCAAGGTATCATAGAATTATAGAATGATAGCGTTTTGAAGGGATCTCTGGAAATCATCCAGTCCAACCCGTCCACCAAAGCAGGATTACCTAGAGCAGGCTGCACGAATGCATCCAGGCAGGTTTTGAAAGTCTTTAGAGAAGGAGACTCCACAACCTCTGTGGGCAGCCTGTTTCAGTGTTATGTCACCTTCACAGTAAAAAAACTTCTCCTGATGTTGAGGTGAAACTTCCCGTGCTTCAGTTTGTATATGTTTCCTTTTGTCCTATCACAGTGCACCACTGAAAAGAGAATGGCTCCTTCTTCTTGACACCCTCCCTTCAGATATTTGTAAACATCAATAAGAACCCCTCTCAGTCTTCTCCAGGCTAAACAGATTCTGGTCTCCAGCCTTTCCTCATAAGACACGTTTTCCAGTCCCTTAACCATCCTCATAGCCTTCCATTTGACTCTAGTAATTCCATGTCACTGTTGAACTCAGGAGCCTAGAACTGGACACAGTGCTCCAGATGTAGTCTCGCTGGGGCTAAACAGAGGGGGACAAGAATGTCCCTTGAACCTGCTGTATGCACTCTTCTTAATACACTTCTTAATGAATAACTTTCTTGAGTCCCAGCTTTTCTCATCATGAAGGATAATGTGGGAAACATTTAATTCATGGAAGTTTGGGTAGGTTCAGCAAAGGAGAAAAAACCCAAACCAAAACCTTACCTGTGTGCTTACCTGCACACAGCATCCAAATAATTAACGAGTCACAAAACCACCACTTTTTTCCCCCCAAAGTAATTTCCTTATCGTTCCCACTGGTTATGCTAGATGCTGTCTACAACAAGAAGCATCTAGCATATAAAGATATTTAAGGTGCTGTACCAAAAAACCTTTAAGGACCTGACCCACAATTTTGCAGTTTCACAGTATCACAATATGACAGTATATCAGAGGTTGGAATGGACCTCAAGAGATCATCAGGTTCAATCCCCCTGCCAAAGCAGGATCTCCTAGGAATGCATCCAGGTGGGTTTTGAAAGTCTCTAGAGAAGGAGAATCCACAAACCCCCTGGAGAGCCTGTTCCAGGGCTCTGTCACCCTCACTGTAAAAAAGTTTCTCTTCATGTTGAGGTGAAATCTTCTGTGTTCTAGTTTCAACCCATTGTTCCTTGTCCTATCACTGTGTACCACCAAAAAGAGCCTGGACCCCTCCTCCTGACACCCATCCCTCACATATTTATAGACATTGATCAGATCCCCTCTCAGTCTTCTCTTCTCAAGACTAAACAGCCCCAGGGATCTCAGTCTCTCTTCATATGGGAGATGCTCAAGTCCCCTCATCATCCTCGTGGCTCTCCATTGGATTCTCTCCAGCAGGTCTCTGTCTCTCTTGAACTGGGGAGCCCAAAACTGGAAACAGTATTCCAGGTGTGGTCTCACCAGGGCAGAGTAGAGAGGTAGAACTTCCCTAGACCTGCTGGACACTCCTTTCTTGATACATCCCAGGATCAGATTGGCTCTCTTGGCCACAAGAGCACATTGTTGTTCCAATTTCCCTGTCTCATTAAAAAAAAAACAAAAACTTTCAAAAACTCCAGAGCTGAAATTTTTCATAATATAATTATCACTATCACTAGGACTCTGGATTTATCAACTGCAGTTAGATAACGAAGGCTTTCCTTTTGCAATCAGGAGATTACAGGGATGTCCTCAGTAGCATTTAGGCAGATATGACAGGATTAACTATAGCATTCAAGTGTTTGAAATAATGCCCTTTAATGTTCATGAGGAAGAGCCAAGGCACTGATTCTAAGGCCATCTCCTCCTTTTATGCTGACTGAAACAAAAAGAATTCTTTGCCAGCATTCAGTGTGTCAGTATTCAGTGTCCTCTCAGATTTGTAAGTTCTGCAACAGACCCAACACTGTCACCATCCAACCTTCTATTATAATAGGCGTAAGAGAGAAGAATAATGATTTGAAAAGTTGAGATGATGTGAATGTTATCAGAAACAGAAGCACAGATTATGCTAAAATATTTACATTTCTTGACCTAGTTGTATGACCAATATTTACCATCTTGCAGCTTGCAACTAAGAGAAACAAGACATTCTTAGAAGCAATACTGCATACTTACATAATTTGTCTTGACTGAGGAAAAAACAGGAGTCTAATGCACATTGTTCGGTGTCAGCTGAAGGTCTTTCTCCTTTCAAAACATTTGTTGAAATACAGTTTAACAAACTTTGTTTCATTCCTTCATGTTTGTGCTTGTCCTTCAACACTGTATTATTTCTGCTGCTTTGGTGAAGTACTCTATAAACGTACCTGACAGTTTTGTTTCTTTATTAAAGCTTACTGTGGAAGTAATCAGTAGTGAAGTGACATTCAAATCTAGGAATAAAGGACCCCTATAAAAACACAGAGCCCATTTCTTATTCTAGCCTTTTCCCTCTGTTTTGACCATTAACTTTCTACACCTTTTAAAACACCCATACAATAAAGTACTCCCTTTTAATACGTATTTTTATGCTGTATCATAGATTTATTTATTTTTCTATAGTCAGCAGAAGAATATAATGCAAATCAGAGACACTTCAGCAGTTCAGTATTATCAGTAAAATGCAGTTTTTAGGAATGCTGATGTTACAGCTATCACATTTCACAAAATGTACAATTTACCACAATCAGTCTCACTGAAGTCCTGTCATCTCCACTCAAAAACCTCCAAGATCCCCCAAAACAACCGAATGTACAGTATCAAGGACCAATGAATATCTTTTTAATTTAAAACTGCATCTTTTTAGGTGTCCCCAATTATCGCCTCTCCTTTTATATTAAATATCAGCAGTTCAAAACTAGCTTGTCTCAGCAATGAGTGAATGCTGTTACCTCATAAAAATATTCAATACTCTATATAATGTACTGAAAATCTTATCGCAGTCTGAGCTTTTTACACCAAAACATTACTGCACTTTACAGTGTGCAACCATATTTCACATATAGAACGTTTTAAAATAACTGAAATACTTGCTTTTTAAGTATGTCCTACATAAAGGAACAAATAATAAGCTCAGAAAAAAGAAAAAGAAAACAAGAGTAGGCTGCTCATCTCTTTAATGGCTTTAAAAAGAAAATATAAAAGGACGTGAAATAGTGGAGTTTTCAATATGCAGGGAAACAAGGAGGAGCAACAAAAAAACCCTTACTTTGGACTTCCAGAAGGCAGACTTCAGCTTGTTTAAGCAACTAACCCAGAGACTATCTTGGGAAGCAGCCCTTAAGAACAAAAGGGTCCAGGATGGTTGGACCTACTTCAAACAGGAACTCTTGAAGGCACAGGAAAAAGCTGTCCCAATGTGCCAAAAGGTGAGCTGATGGGGGAAGTAACTGGCCTGGATAGGCAAGTGTCTTTTGAAGGAATTAAGGGGAAAAAAGAGGGTGTATCACCTTTGGAAAAGAGGAGAGGTAACTTGAGATATGTTTAAGGATGTTGTTAGATCATGTAGGAGAAAAATCAGAAAGGCAAAAGCCCATTTAGAACTTAAACTGGCCACTTCTGTGAAAGACAATAAAAAATATTTTTTATAAATATATTAATGCTAAAAAGAGCGGCAAGAAGAACCTCCACTCTTTATTGGATATGGAAGGGAATATTGTAACTAAAGATGAGGAAAATGCAGAGGTACTAAATACCTCCTTTCCCTCAATTTTCAACAGTAAGACAGGAGGGCTTCAGGATAACTGGCCTCCTGAACTAGTTGATGGGGTCTGGGAACAGTATAGTCCCGCTGTAATCCAGAAGGAAGCAATTAGAGGCTTGCTGAGCCACTTGGATACTCACAAGTCCATGGGACTGGATGGGATCCATCCTAGGGTGCTGAGAGAACTGTCAGATGAGCTCATCAAGCCACTGTCCATCATTTACCACCAGTCCTGGCTCAGTGGAGAGGCCCCAGATGACTGGAAGTTGGACAATGTGACATCCATCCACAAGAAGGGCTGGATGGAGGATCCTGGAAACTACAGGCCTGTCAGCCTGACCTCAGTACCAGGCAAGATTATGGAGCAGATCATCTTGAGTGCAATCACAACACACCTGCAGGATGGCCAAGGGATCAGACCTAGCCAACATGAATTTAGGAGGGGCAGGTCCTGCCTGACCAACCTGATCTCCTTTATGACTACGTGACCTTCCTGGTGGATGAGGGGCAGGCTGTGGATGTAGTCTACCTGGACTTCAGCAAGGCCTTTGGCATAGCAAACTCCTGGCCAAGTTGGCAGCCCATGGCTTGGACAGGAGCACTCTGTGCTGGGTTAAGAACTGGCTGGAGGGCAGTGCCCAGAGAGTAGTGGTGAATGGTGCCACTGCCAGCTGGCAGCCTGTCACTAGTGGTGTTCCCCAGTGTTGGGCCCCATCCTGTTCAATATCTTTATTGATGATCTGGATGAGGAGATAGAGGCCACCATTGGTAAGTCTGCAGACAACATCAAGTGGGGGGCAGGTGTCAATCTGTTGGAGGGTAGGAGGGCTCTGCAGAGGGACCTTGATGGGCTGGATAGATGGGCAGAGTCCAACAGAATGGCATTCAACAAGTCCAAGTGCCAGGGTTCTTCATTTTCACCACAACAACCCCATGCAGTGCTACAGGCTGGGGGCACAGTGGCTGGAGAGCAGGCAGGCAGAAAGGGACCTGGGGGTACTGGTTGACAGCTGACTGAACATGAGCCAGCACTGTGCCCAGGTGGCTAAGAAGGCCAATGGCATCCTGGCCTGTATCAGGAATAATGTGGCCAGCAGGAGCAAGGAAGTCATTCTGCCCCTGTACTCAGCACTGGTTAGGCCACACTTTGAGTACTGTGTCCAGTTCTGGGCTCCTCAATTTAAGAAGGACATTGAGATACTTGAACACGTCCAGAGAAGGGCAACAAGGCTGGTGAGAGGTCTCGAGCACAAGCCCTGTGAGGAGAGATTGAGGCAGCTGGGGTTGTTTAGCCTGGAGAAGAGGAGGCTCAGGGGAGACCTCATTGCTCTCTACAAATACCTGAAAGGAGGTTGTAGCCAGGAGGGGTTTGGTCTCTTCTCCCAGGCAACCAGCAGCAGAACAAGAGGACACAGTCTCAAGCTGCACCAGGGGAAGTTTAGGCTTGAGGTGAGAAGAAAGTTCTTCACAGAAGGAGTAATTGGCCAGTGGAATCGGCTGCCCAAAGAAGTGGTGGAGGCACTGTCTCTGGACATATCACAGTATCACAGGTGTTCAAAAAAAAGATTGGATGTGGCACTTGGATCCATGGTTTAGTTGTCATGAGGTGTTAGGTATTAGGTAATATGTTGGACTTGATGTCTGAGGTCTGCTCCAACCTGGTTGATTCTGTGGTTCTATAATTGTACAATGTGATAAGGAACAGTAGGAATCTAGAATTGGTTGGAAACTGCAAAATAAAAGCACAAGAAACTTCTTTATTGTGATAGAGGAATGCTATTAGATTCTCAGTTGTGTTTAAAATAGTATGAGTTTGAAATAGTATGAGACATTGTAGGCCCAGGAGTTTCTCTACAGTTTCAAAGCCAAATAAAACCAAAGTAACTACCATGTATGATTAGAACAGAAGACTTACAAGGGCCTCATCTCCCCACATGCTGGTTCCTGGTGTACAAACACAGCAGGGCTGCAGGGATGTTTGCTGCAAAGTAGTGCAGCTCTCTCTGTTGTTCAGAGCTGGAATCCAAGAGACTCTCAGTTTACACTGAGTATCAGCAGAGATCAGTCTCCCTCAAGAGGGCTGGATCTACTCCAAGATTTCTAGTTGGAAATACAGGAGAAACTAGATGGTGTACTAGTTATAAATACAGGAGAAACTAGATAGCTTATTAGACAGAGCTGAGGTTCAGACATACACCCAGTTAGCCAGAGAGCATAAATGTGCCCTACGTGAAGCGTAGCAAAAAAAATGCAAAGAAGTCAGAAGAAATCCATTTTTCTTTTCTAATTTCCTAATGATAAATATTTTGAACAAGAATGGCTGAGAACTCAGAGAAGGGCAGATTCTGGTTTATTTTAAGATGGCCTTGGCTCTTGTTTGTTTTCAAAAGGGATAGCTTTTTGTTAATATGCTTCACTGATTTATGTTATACACATGTTTAACCCACCACTGAATTGTTGCAGATATTTGCATTTCCCTTTTTGTTAGACTAATAGAGTTTACTGATTTAAAAAACAGAGACTGTGATTTAAAAAATACATCTAGTGAGAGGGAGACTGTGATAAAAGTCGATTTGTCTCCCAGATGAGCAAAGATCACCTTTTTCCCCAAAATAAAATATGCCACCACCCATCTACTCTCTCTGTGCTGTTACTGAATCTAGCATGTTATCAAGTCAGTATGTCTGTTGCCTAGTGAAGTTGCCTAGGGATTATGAGGCAGAAACTATAAAGAGGAGGCTTCCTTTTGTGCAGAACTGTACCCTAGGGCAGATTACTGTTACCTATGAAAGGAATCTAATTACTTGTATTATCATACAAAAAGTTAATTTTGCATTGGAGAGAGGTTTCTTATTTTAAGCTTTATTTGCATATTCCCTGTTTGTTGCATTTTGTATAAACATGGCTTCTTTTAGATATGTCTATACTGCCTTCCAGATACGGACCCAAACCTGCACTCAGGTCCAGGTTCAACCATGTGAGAAGTCAATGGACTTTGGGTGAGATTTAACCATTCTTAACAGGGCAGTGAATCACATGCTACTCTTTAGTATGCACATTCTCGATGGCTCTCTGGTAAGTGCCTACTGACAGTAAAACCGTTGTTTGAAAGACACTGTGAAAAACGTAATGCATGTTTCCTTTTTTTGTGTCTGTAGTTCACAATCTGGCAATATTCTGCAGAGAGCACTTTCCCTTTATGTCTATATAGGAAGAAGAATGATAAAAAATACACTATATAATTTTAGTTATTAAGGGGATGACACATTTCTTTTTCCACCTTCTCCAATGAGAAATGCAATTGATGACTGCATTTCTTCATTCAAATTATACTCATATGAACACTCATAAAAAAATGGGAAAGGTGTGGCAGGTAGGTAACACCAAGAGAGTAAGAAAAAAAACATGCATTTGGTAAACTTTCTCTGGCTTCTGCTGTGAGAGTGCAAAAGTAGCAAACACTGCACAAAGGCATTACCTGAACAAGAGACATAAAAGTGCTACTTGATAGCACTGCTCTTCTCAGTAGTAATCTTCTAGAAAAATGTTTGCTCAGTTCCCAGAGAAATTCAGTCCTTTTGTAGAGATATCTCCCTTTTGTACCTTGCTTCCTTTTTAAAAGCCCAGAAGTTTAAGTTTTTGAGCTACAGAGGATGCCTGTTTAGGACTAAATGTGGACAGTCATACTGTGAATCAGATAAGCTGCATACTTGGCACACAGACAAAGAATTGGGTGATGTTTCCGGCTTCAGTTGACTTCAGTTTGCCATTACAAGATCCTTTCTTTTTTGAAAAGTTCCTCTTTTGAAAAGCTTTAAGTGAGGGTGTTGTTTTGTGCATTATACAATGTTATGCAGTATGTGTTTTAGGTGAATATAGACAGTAAAAATTACCTCCCTTTCTTCTGACATCAACTTAACGCTATCAAAAAGTATGTGTAAAAATTCAGGGTTTGGTTTCGTTTTGCTTTAAAGAAAGGAATTTGAAATGAGGTAATTGAAAGGTCATCACTCAACGTGTGTTGCACGGACTATATCATATTCCTTGTTACAAGCCAATCTAGAAATGGACTTTCCTTGCAAGGATTTCTGTTTCTCCAGCAATGTCATCTGAATTGCTTCTACCTGAGACCTCACAGAGTATGCTTTCAAGACCTGCAAAAGAGTGCAAATGTTTTAAATAATGAATATGTAGCCTAAAGGGGAAATTGCCAAAAAACTAATAAATGGATATAAGCAATTTTTTCCTGCTTAGGAGTGAAAGGTGCAATTCATGGAGTTTCAGTGGGCAGAGAAACTTCTGCAGCACACAAGTGGAAAAATTACTGCACTGTCATGAGAACTGTCTTAGAACCATTTTCTCTTTGACTGTTCAAGAATGAGGCTGCAGAACAGCTGCAGAAATAGTGATGAATTATGCTGCACTGATAAACTGAGATGTAGTAGATGATGCAGGAGGTTTGTCCATACCCATTTACAATCACAGAATGGTTTGAGTTGGAAGAGGCCTTTAAAGATCACCTAGTTCAACTTCCCCCAGCTCTTATCAAGATTAAGCAGAACAGTGACTAAGAAAGGCATGTGAAAAGAAGACCGTGTATTTTCCAACCACTGTTGTCACAGAATTTTGGCAGTGACTTCCGCAATCTAGATTTATTCTCCTATTTTCCTACTACTACGTTCAATTAAATTACTGCATGAAGGTCACAGTGTTCGTGGGATGTACAAACTATTTAATGATTACTTTAAAAAATGTAATTAACACCAACACTGTCCCAATTTGATGCATTGTAGTAGGTGAGACACCATCATTCTCAAGGATGTATTATCAAGAGAAGAAGAAAAAAAGCCTTAAAGCAATTTAGAATTAATAAGCTTTGTTTTAGGAACTTTGTGTGAAGCTTTAAATAACCTTATGAAACTTTTGTGCATGTTTAGAAATGTGTGTACCAATATGAAAGAGTAACTGAAATTTTATTTTTGGTTTGAATATCTCAGGACAGTTCAAGCATAGAAGTGAGCACATCACTTTTACAGTAAAGCTGGAGAGTATTTATCTGTAAATCCAAGAAAAGACAATTCTCTAAGAAGATGAGGCTTGAAATTTTTCCTCATTGATATACTACACTAGCTATATGTCCAGGAGACCTGTAACCATCAAGTCCTAGAGATCTATAATCAATTAAATCCCTTGCAGAAGTCCTAGAGTATAATGAGCTTGTTACACAATAGCAGTTTTTTCAGGTCACTTGTGCTTGGAATCTAATTTCTAACAAAATGCCAATGTGTAAAAATGCTCAAACAATTGCTTCCCTCAAAATGACCATGTTCACACTGCTATCTGCAGTCCTGGATACTCACCTTGCAATCTCTGCTGTGTGTCAGAGGTGGCAACTCAAATTCTTCCCAACTCAAGTTCAAACATGCTTTCTGTACAAAAGGCATGGAGGAGTAATAAATCAGGACAGCAGGAAATGCCTCTGACTTTTTTTCAGTGCAGTCCAAGCATCTATTTGGCTTTATCCTGGGGAATCAAAAAGAACCTCGTACACAGCAGAAAAAGCGAGACAAGAACAGTCAAGTGTGACACTCTTCTCGGGTTATCTCAGGTGAGCCACTTAGTGTCTCACTAGAGTTAACGCTACCCATGAGCTGATGTGAGGACAAACACATTAAATGTCAAGCATGGAAATAGAGTCCACCTGGACTCTATTTTCCTCTGACAAATTTGTTCCAAACACTATGAAAAGTCATTCAGAGAAATATGTCCTCTAAAGAGTTAGAATGACCCCACATCCTCATACTAGACTGATTTACGTTTTTCTCTGAAACCTTGTGTTGCAGTAAATAATTATGCAACCTTTAGCAAGACATTTTCTAAAGTCTTACTGATGTTAGTTTAGTGTCAGTTCCAGTAACTCTTATAAACAGCTCTTATAACTAAAACAAGGTGAAACAAGCTACAGAGTAAGCTAGAACAACAAAGAATTACTAAAGGGAAAAAAGTGTCGAAAGATGCAGTTAGAGGTAGTTTCTAAAGTTTACTGAAATTGGCTGACAAATATATGGAGTGGTGTTTAACTTGAATTACTTCCCTCTACCAGGAATATAATCAATAAGGCTAACTTGTTACTTATTTTATGCTGTCTTATCCTCAGGTCTTACCTTCAGCATTATGAACACATTTCCAAGTTAAAACAAAACAAAACAAAACAAAACAAAACATCAACCAAACACCAACCAACCAACCAACCAAACACCCCCGCCCCTAAACTACCACCCAAAACCCAACCCAAAACAAACAACCAAAAATCCCCCCAACCAACTAACCAAAACCAACAAAACAGAGGAAATACATTTGTGTCAACTACCTGACCAAAAAAAAAAAAAAAAAAAAAAAAAAAAAAAAAAAAAAAGGAAAAAAACCTAAACGGACACACACACAAAACCACAGGGCAGGAAAACCATAAAACAGGTCAGTTGATTGAGACAAAGTCTACACTCTGTCACCACACTCACAAAAAAACAGAAAGCAATTATCTCATCCCCATTACTTCCTCAACGGCAGAAGCCCCTCGTGCCCCATTTCAATGGTGCAAATAAGGCTTGTTTCACCTGATGACTTAGTGATCCTGCTTAAAGCAGCTAATTGAGCAAGTACAGAGGTAGAATGAAGGAAAGTTTTCTGCACAGTTTACTGTATACAAAAGCTCACATGAAATGTTCTATTTGCAACAGAAGAGAAACTATTTTTAGAGTGTGAAGGGTTGGAAAATGGAGACGTCATGAAAAAGACTTATTAAAGGAGATTTCCTGACATTAAAGATGTAGGTGAGACTGCATGTCCTCAGCATAATTACAGTTTCACAGATCAGACTAGAGGCTGGCTTACTTTTCCCAGCTACATTAATGTAATGAAAGATACCACCTCCCTCAAAGTCTGAACTTGCTTGAGACATCTGAAATATTTTCTCCACGTTTTGAAGCAACAGCTTGCAAAACTGACTCTATAATGGGGAGGCATGTTTGACTATTACAGTGAACTTAATATTTCCATTAAACTAACAGATTGTAGAAAATTCTTTAGATGTCTGTAATTTCCTTATAAACTGTGGCGTTTTTTTTTTTAAATACCAGGTTTTCATGATATCTTCAATTAAAAAATAATTGATTTTGTTCAGGCTTTGGAGAGTGTGGCTGAGAGAAAGGCAAAATAACTGCCAAAAATCTTACTTGCCTGACTTTCTGTTTGCCAGTTCTTGATGGTAGTGTGTTTGCCATGTGAACAATGCCTTTTCTGATCAGAGTCATATGGCATAGCCTGCAACCCTGCGCAAAATCAAACCCTGAACAACAACAATCAATACTGCATCTTTTATGATCAGTATTGCCAATCTCAGTAATTGGCAGCAATCTAAGATTTGTCAGAAGTATGTTTCTAAAGCACTACAGACAAATTTTTGTTTGATTTCCAGCTCAGCTCTTAGAACACAATATAAAAATTGGAAAAATGGCAGAATTCTCAATGTATATTATATGCTTAATCTTGAAAATTGTCTTTGAGGAGATGACAAGAGATACTGGGATTTACAACCACTCAGCAGGATGCACACATTGCAGAGTAAGCAATTGTAAAGTATGCAGATTGCATAATCTGGCCTGTAATTTTAAATCCAGACAAGAGGTCACTTTAGTTAAATCGTTCAAAGAGAGCAAGCAAAAGATAAATGTTTGGGGAAGACATACAGCTCACAGCTGTAGTCTTCCACTAGCACTCAATTTAGTGTTTTGGCCTTCTGCACTGGTTTTTATTCTATTATAACCTGACTGTTAAGCCTAGCCCTGTTTATTTTCATGCTTCTTCCATTAAAAATTTCACAGCCATAAACATACACCTCCTCATTAAAGTTCCTTGAATGTTAGAAAAATCTAGCTAAAATCTGGTAAGATCTTAATGATTCGTTTTCAGATAATCAAACACCATACCTGAAACACATCTGAAGTACTACCTCAAGAGGTTTTCAGTTCCTTTTGAGTGTTTCTTCCTTTTCTCAAGTTTTCTCATATACGCATTAGTTACCTCTTCACAATTTCAGTGGATTTGATAAAAAAAAAAAAACAAACCTCCACTCAAGAAAACTTCTGGATCAGGTATGTTCTTTGGTTATTTTACTGTTTCAGTTATTAGCAGAAATAAATGAATGCTGAAGACTGGGCTTTGAGACTTGGTTGTTGGAGAAAAGAAGCCATAAAGGTACACATCACTATCCAGATTTTTCTTCATTCAATAATCAATATCAAAGCAATTTTCAGAGCTTCATTTACTTTCCTTCTTCTGCAAACAATTTTGGCAAAGATATTCCCTCTGAATAAACCAGCAATTTCCCTGGTTTAGAGGGTTTATCAAATGTAAAAAGTTCTCTTATAACCCAATTTAACATATGAATCCTTCTTCCAAAATGACTGTCACATTTGCCAACTAATTACCACACTATAATAAATCAAAGTTTCTCTCTGAAAGTGAATTAGAAGAATTGTCTTGAGAGAGGAAAATATGTTGGAGAAGATTAGTCTTAGTATGCAAAATTTAAATAAATATACTTTTACTGAAATCTCTAATTACTCACCAGTCATTGTTCCCAAACACAAGGAAATACATTAGATGATTTTTTAAATATCACAAATATTCTATTTTTCTTAGTTTGTTATCACTAACTTTATAATTTCTGAAATCTCTCACTCCTGCACTTTCAATCATGTACCAAATCCAGCAGTAGGACTTGGGAAATAATGTAGCGCTACCACATTGTTATGGCAAGACAATCCAGAGCACTGAAACCCTAAAAGGACTGTTTGGTTCTTTGCTTGATTGTTGCTTTGTGGCTCCTGTATTTCATGAGTATAGGAAAGAACGGCTCCCTCAGGAGCAGTTTAATAATTATTTGTTTTCTTCCCACTCATTAGGTAAGTGTGGGATGTACCATTATCAGATGACAAGCCCTAGAGCTGTGAAAGAATACTGCAAAGCTGTTCGTCATATCTTCAGGATGCTTTGATGATCTATTCAAGATGACTTGGTGGAAAAGACAGAAGCCAGTTCTCCATAATATCAAATAATTCACATAATCTCTGTCAGAACCTCTACAATTTCTACTGAGCCGTATCCTTATCCATCCTCATAAGATCAGAGCTAGGATCTAGAGCAGACTGTACTAGCCAGCTTTTCTGCCAGCTAACAGAGGTTAGCCATAAATTTCTACTTAAGCTTGCCTCACACTAACCCATCCAGGTGGATAAAATCTGAATCACCAAAAGATGCTGCAGACTGAACTGGTAAATCAGGTGAACAGATGGTTTTCTTCTCACACATTCCAGCCAAAGCTAACTGGAACTACAAACCAGCCCCTTCATATGTAAACGCAGTTGACATACCTTTTTGTTTTCTCTCTCTTCCCCTACCCCCCACCAAGAGATAAGTCTCTTCAGGCCTAAGTGGTTCAGATAAAACAGGTTTCAAGCTCCAGCCATTTTTTCTTCTATTAAAAGCTGAAGATCTTCTACCATTCTCAAACAGCCTTATCTGAATTGGATTCTCTCCCTGAACCATAACACCCTGTGCAGTTTTAGCAAACTGGCAGATTAAAAAAACTCTGGGTGTTCAGTCTCTCCTTAAAACACACTGCTACTGTCTGTTTATCACACCACAGATGTAGATTTCAGAGAAATTTCAGAAGCAGTGAATTTACACCTGTATAGGCATCACCATGCATTGACTACTCTTATATACATGACTTCCTACCTTTGTACATGATCTAAACAACCTTAGAGCTGGAGCACAGAAAGCTCCATCCCATTGCTCCAAGTATATAAAGGATATTTCATTCTTTCAACAACAGAAAACACTCCTATCTCTACACGGTCCCATTTAGCCAGCAGGAATTCTGACTCTTCCAGTGACACAGAGCAAGGGCTTAATAGAACAGTCCTGTTCCCAGTCTTTTGGCATTAGTCATATTTATTGAGAGTTTTTATGATGGAAATTTTTAATCTGAAGGACACCACAGTAGTATTGGGGGATACAAATAGAAGCATGATCATGTACAATGCTGGAAAAATCAACACACAGGGCATTTCACTTCCGCTTGGCATAAACTCCTACAGCTCTGCCAGCACAGGAAAATTAAGATGATGTAAAGGCTTACTTGTAATAACCTTTTTGCATTATTGATGCAAACCTTATACACAATTCAACTTTTGCATGAGCTGAAGTAACTGCATCTTTATATGAAGGAGGAAGCAGCAAGCACTCCATCATGGAACATCTCCTTCAGAGCATACCACTCTGACAGGTTTCGTACTGCAAAATCCGAATGTAGTTATTTACCAAGTAACAAATAGAATTCATGTATAGATATGCATTTTTATATATCTGTGTGTGTATGTATAGGTAAGAAGTAGCAAAGTCGTGATAGGCATTTGCTAGAAAAAGTGCTCCCTGGGCACTGCTGCCCAGAGTTGTCAAAAGCCTCAACTCTTGCACAGTATAACCCAGCTGCCCTGGAGTCACTGACCCTCAAAGCTGGGTTCTCCAGAAGATCACCAGCTGCTCTCTGCCCTAGGCAACCTTCTGTAGGCAAACCCTACCAAAGCCAGCTGCCGGGAGAGCTGCCGGAATCCCAACGCAGCAGTTGCTGGTTTTGTCCAAAAATCGAAGCCAACCCAAACTCCCTACGTGCTGTTACAGCTGTCCCCAGCGAGGCTGATGGCGGATCACCTGCGAGGCCCCTCTCCAATTAGCCCCCGGTGCTCACCCACGCCCTTCCCACTGCATAAAGCCCGGCGGCGCCGTCCGGCTGCTACCATGCTAGCGGTGCTATATCCTCCCTGCGAAGAGGAAAGGTGCTGCCTGTAGCCGCTACTCGGCCTTTTTCTGCTGATGACTGCCTGACGTTTGGCCTGTTTGCGGATTTGGGGCTGTGCTGCCCTGATTTCGATCACTGTCGCAGCTGCAGCAGCCAACTCTCCCGCGCTCGCTTGAGGCTTCCTCAGCAGCAGCAGCCGCTGCCCGCGGGCGGTGCAAGGACGAACCAAGCCAGCTGCTTCTGCGGCGGTGGGGGAGCGGCAGTCGGAGTGGGGCGGCGGTTGTGGGACCATGCCTGTCGCCTTCTCGGGGAAACGCTTGGGACGGTGGCTGCTGCTTCTGCTCTCCCTCAGCCTCAGCCCCTCGGGAGGGAGCCCCGCAGGTAAATATGCCTCGTCTCGCGGGTCGGCCCGGGCCTGCCGGGCCGCTGCCGCCCTGCTGCTTGCCCTCAGCGTCGGGGTGGGCTGGGGCGAGGGGAGCAGGGGCAGCGCCTGGGAGCTACGGCTGAGCAAAGGTTCTCTCTGCCTCGAGCGTGTCCCTGCCTCCCCAGGAGGGTGAAGCGGTGGCCTGGCAATGCGACTGTTCTTGGCCCTGCTGAGGCGTTTCTTTTGAGCGACCCCAGCGCTCGTGGGGTTGGAACTCGCCAGCGCTGCCTCCTTCTCGCCCCCGCTGCGCGGGCAAGTGCCGCCCCTGCCTCTCCGTGCTCACTCATCTTTAACTTAAAAAAAAGTGTTTGGGTCTCGTGTAGGATTCTGCAAAGCAGGATTCAGTCTCTGCTCGCCGGTGATGAACTATAACGTAGTCGCTACCGTTGCATTCCCGTGTGTGCGGGGACGCAGGTATGCTGGCTGCCCCCTATCATTTTCCAGCCGGTACTCTAACGCTTCTCCAGCGTTTTGCCTCACAAAGGGGAAAAATTATTAGTTCATAGGTGCAGGACTTGGAGATTGAGGAATGGTGTTTTATTGCTGCCCTATCCTTTATCAAGTAAAGTATTATTTAAGTCCTGAAAAATCCTAAATCTGTAAGCTGCAATACTAAAATATCAGCGTGCCTAGCAAGCTGTGCAGAATGTTTCTCGTGCGGTTTTATATTGCTTGACTAAATATGACGTTTGAAATCTATAAAGGAAGGGGTCTTCAATCTTCGGGACTCTGTTCTTTCTCTAGTGGTTTTCAGTGGTCGAAGAGTGGGCCAGGTATTCATATGGAAATAAGAGTTTGTTCATAAAACTAGCGGTTTCTGCTATTAATCGCTAGTTTTGCAGCATTTCAAAGTACTATAGAATAGTAATAGAAATACCAGGCTGTTGGTCTTTGCTGTGTGAGATATGACTATTAGAACGTGTCTCGCCAACGCAGAAAGTTCTTCCAACCAGACGTATGTGAACATTACTCTTGCGATTAAACCTTCAAAAGTTTAGCTGCATTTTCAGTATAATGTGTAAGTAGTGACATGCTTGTTCTATCCTCTCTTGGTATTCCTAAAACTGAGAGGAGCAATAATGCACCCTGTGTGGTGATACCTTCTGTGAAATTTGTGGTAGCTTCACATGATGCGAAAGGACAGAAAACGTGTTCTGCAGTTCTCAAGGCTTGTTTAAAATACATGTATTTCTGTGCACACAGAAGAAAATCCGCTTTGTAGTTCTTAAAGCTTCTTTAAAATGTGTATTTATGCGCACACAGAGCTTGCAGTCCTTTAACACTTCCATTGATAAAAAAGCTGTGACTTTAAATGGTCTGATGTTTGTAGCAATATGTGATTCACATAGTGGCAACATGGTATTTTTGACTGTTACTTCTGAAAGCTTTACCCGAAGGTGTTTGAAACAATTACTAATTTATGTAAAACTATTAGTGAAATCATAACCTCATGGGGGATCTTGGGTGTTGTGGACCTAAGCAGGGAACAAGAGAAAAACAACCCTAAATAAAAGCCCCAAACCCACAACACAACTTAAAAACCCCCACAACAAAATCCTGTTGGCCCTTCCGAAATTTCCAGTTACTTATCTTCCTGAAAATGTTGTGCGTGTTTGATTTTCAGCAGACATCAGAAATGAGCCACGTACTTTAGTACCTCCCTTTAATCTGTAAAATATTGAGACTGAAAAACCAACAGACTTCTAGCAAATGCTTTTATGCTTGTATGAACATAAGGGAGGCATCATACTCTGATTTCCATGATAAATGTGAGGAAGAGTGTTTTAGTCTTCCATTGATTGTTAATCAAATGCGTGAAAAGCTAGTCGAGAAGAGAGACTACCTGCACAAGTGCAACACAGACAAGTTCTCCTTGGAGGAAGAACTAAAACTGTCTTCTAGTGAACACCTGTGTGTTCTGGAGGTGTGAAAATTAGTGGTTTTCTTCAATCAAAAGAAAACCTTGCAGTAAAAGTGACTGGAGGGAGGAGTTTGGTGCACAATGGCTGAGCTGCAGAAAGGTGGGTTGTATAGCTTTCTGCAGCTGGTCAAGTAGATACTACCAGAGGCCTCTTAGATTTTAAGTACCTAGAAGTGAGTTCTTACTATTCTGTTACTCTTGTATTTTCCAGAACAATTAAAAAGACTAAAATTTAAACCATCACCTTTTTTTTAATCGATTTGATGGTAATTTTAAAGTGTCTTAATGTTGTTATTCTGCCTAATTTAGTTGCATTGCACCCAGATTGTTTTAGAAAAAATCAGACTTACCACATGTCATCTCCCATCTGCTGCCCCTAATGATACCAAGGTGTTATATGAATAGAGGATGCATATAATTTTTTAAAGAATTGCTTCCATGTTGGGTTTTTCTGGTTTTCCCTGGGGGAAGGGCTTTTATTAGATTATTTGGAAGTCCTTCATGGTATTTCAGGAGAGAGAGCTCACTCTGCAGCTTTTCCCTGTTCTAGGGCTGCTTAGGAGATTGTGGTGGCTGAGTTTGAATAATACTGAATGTCTGTGTGCTTGCACAGAGTATAAAATTGGTATTAAATTAATTGACATTAATGATGTTAAATTAAACCAAACTGTATCTTAACCTTTTCCTGTTCAGTTGCTTTTCTGGCTGAAAGTGTGAGTAGTTTTTTAAAAACCTGAAATTGCTCTTCTGATGTCAGGTGTAAACATCCACACTTTTCCTTCAATATTGGCTGCAGTATGGAATAGAGATCAGTTACAAAAATAAATTAACCTCATACTCTCACCTCATCAAGGCAACAAAAACTCAGCATGACACTGCATTATTGATTAAATCTAACACAAATCTATTACAGGGTAGGGCATGCAGCCATGACTCAACAGCTTGAGATGTGATTCCACCTGACTTGCTTGCATCACTGCCTGGCCTGATAATACTAATCATGCTGTGCTGGGTCATCCTGATCCCTGATACTATTCAGTAGGTGTATATGAGAGAACAGAAGTGCAATGTTTTTCTGTTATGTAGTTTGATATAGGGACAGATAAGAGCCAAGATATGGAAGAGGTAGTGAGTAGAAATAGCACTACATGACTGCTTTCACTTGAAGAAAATCGAGATGGGAACCACAATAGTATGCAAATCATGTTGCAGGTTATCTGCCTTCCCTGCAGGGAAATAGAACTGCTGCATAGTTTGGCACCTAGTACCTTCTACATTTATCGTCTTTGAGGATTTTAGTTACTGTGCAGGTGATGCATCTACTAAACTGACACAGTCGTGTCATCCATGACATCCATATAATGTCTCAAGATGCTGCAGGTATAAAAATCTCTGGGCTTTTCTTCAACCTCACCACGAATATCAGATGCATAATAACTTTCTGTGCTCTCAGCACCTCTGTCAAGTAGAGAATAAGACTCGGTCATCTCAGTGGTTGAGTCATGAGCCAGCAGATACTTAGAGCAGTTTTCCTAAGTTTTTTGCTTGGATGAAGGGCTGGAAGGCAATGCCTGTCTGTGGGATCAGGGCATTAGTATGAAAAAGTATGACTAATAAAGAATCTGTTGTTAAGAACCACTAATACTTAATTTTTAATCATATTCTTTGATTGACTTGATTTACTTTTGATCTAAACTGGTTGAAATATCATGGGCAGATTGCGAAAGGGGATATGGTGCAAGCTGTACATGACTGATGTAGTCTGGAGTAACTGTGTCCTGAAGGTACCAGGGGAAGAGTCTGTAGGTTGTCTATGGTTGTAGTGCTGAAATGGGGTGTTAGAAGTGTTGTTCAGTAGGAACTGGCAGGATACTTTTCTGCTTTCTAGCACTTCATTCCCCAGCCTGTATTGATAATGTGGATTGTTCTGGCCCAGGTGTAAGACCCTGTCTGATGCCTGTTGTTGTGCTCGCCACAGTGATAACAGAAAGGGGGTTGTTCACTGCTTCATGAAACAGGGTAGGCATGTAAGGTTGTAATGAGGTCCTTTATTCTATTAGTGAATCTCTAATGTTTAAAAGTAATCGGTGGGTGTCAGCATCATTAGATATGATAGTCTTAAGCCTACTAACAGAACAGAATTTGATTACAAGTCAAAGTTTTTTGTTCTACTGGAATATTTGAAGAATGGCTGTGCCTGACTACAGCAAAAAAAATCTATATAGAGAAATGTGAGATTAAATAAAGATACTGCCTCACTTGTTTAAGCTTTTCTTGCATAAAGTAAGCTAAAGAGCTAATGAGAAGTAGTTATTTCACGTTTTGCATGTTCTTGGGGGGAAAAATGGAGGTAGTAGGCTGAGGTGTGTAGGTTCTGTTTGAATTCTTTTAATGAACTAGATGCTGATTTCAATTTAGTTCAACCAAAAAAAGAATAAAGTTTCTTTAAACTGTTTTTTCTTTGTAGATCCAGCTATGACAACACAAGATGCCAGTCAGTCTCAGGCAAACTCTATGACTAAGATGCAAGCTGGACTTAATGAATCATCATCTGGTAATTGTTTTACTTCCATACACTGAAAGTTACTGAATTTTTTCCCTACTGATGTTAAGCTACCATGTAGAGTTTACTTTTTTCATACTAAAGTCTTTGGTAAGAAGATAGAATGAAGGTAGGAACAGAAGTAAGTACCTCCTCTAGGCCTTTTGAAGCCATTTATTGCAAGTATGTCAAAGACTGTTGAAAACGTTACCCAACTGCCGGCTGCATGATCTTTTGTGCTTATGCATAAATGCTGTAATACCAGGCAATGACCCTGGAGATGGGACAATTTCTGAACTAGAACCATTTCAGGAGCTTGTGTTCTAGCACTTTTGACTGATAAATTTTTATGTCAGGAGTCTTCTTTATGTTCTTATTAGCGAGAGGTGTAATAATGCCCTTGCATCACTGTGCTGGCTTTATTTATTTATTATGGATGTTTTAATACCTGTTGTGCCCACACTTTTCCCTACCGTATTCTGGACTCTACTGTGCTTTTGACAGGAAGCAGAGTAGGTTCCAGGCTGGAGAAGCCAATTATTCATTCTACCTCTCCTTCCTCCATAAAGATCAGAGATACAGGAATTCAGTGGTGTACCAAAACTCATGCTGATTAGTGCAAATGAAACTCAGGCTGAGGTTATAGATGAACTCAAGTAAGTTCTGACAAGTTATTCCATCTATGGTTTTGTCATTGGAGATGACGATGCTATTTAACTGGCATTCAGCTTCAGATCTCTTTAGCAGAATGTGTCAGAACTGGAGGGAGTGCAATAGCTAATAGATTCAGTAACTATTTCCACACATAAACATACTATAAACATTTTGTATAATATGAACCCATCTGACTGTTTTCATTTGATATGTGGATTGAGGAAGTCAGTATGAGAATCCTGTTAGTGTGCTAGACACTTTAAAGGGTAACTAGATTTTTTTTTTTGTGTGTGAATGAGTAACACCTATCATACGAACTGGCACTGGTGTCTTCTGAATGTATTGTCATGAGGGATTTCAATTACAAACCAGGAGATGCATGTGCTAGACTGACAAACTCAGGTGGTCCATGACAACCTTGATATGTTGCCAAGATGTTTGCACACTCAGAGGAAGATTCCCCACAGCTCTGTCAGCCTTCATGTGTTATTTCAGGGTAAACACTTGGACTAGTTTGTTTTGTCACAAGGCAGAGACCAAGGTTTGCTTGTGCTGTCTACAACTACATGTTTTTTGCTCAAAAAGCAAAACTTTGGTCTAAAACTATAGATTTTTTTCTTTCTTAAAAAAAAACAACAAAACCATTTTGGACTTGAGATTGTCTACAATCACTAAACGAACTAGCCTGAAATTCTCTTCTGCATCATCCCCTTAATATAGAGGCTTATTGTTAAACTGGTTAAAGCATGAGGGAAGGTATTAAAGTGCAGGTGAAACAAGCTAGGGAAAAGGCTGTTTGTCTGTAGCACAGCATTCCTTGTGCTGAGCTGACACATAGGTAAAGAAAAATGTTAGTTTTACAGAACAGGCCAGAAATTCAGAAGGTGTGGCTTAAACTTGCTCAGAGACCTTTAAATGTAATCCTCTAGCAGGGACCTTCTTCAACAGAGCCAGATTCTCTCCACTGTAGCAGAGAGGCATGTGTTTAAGAACTTTACCTCCAAGTTCAGTTTATGTAGGAGAAGGGGCAATTCTGAGAAGATTGAGGTTTTCAGAGATACTGTTTCTGTTTCAGTGTACAACTGTCTCCCAGTGCTTGTTTTAGTGAGGTAATTGAGGATGTTGCCCAATTTTCTGTTTTTCAGCAGAGTGCAACCTTTTAAATCCATTGACAGGGAAGATAATGAAGCCCTTTTCCTTCTATGAGAATCTAGAATAATTTTCTCTTATGCTGTACAATTAGGCAGATTCAGTTCATAATTACTGTTTACTTCTTAAATGCTTTATCAAGTAACTGATGTTACGTTGAAGTCACATGTTTTACATGCTTACAAATATTTAGATTCTTTCACCCCAGGATTAATTCAATATACTTTCTTTGGTTTCATCAGTAAATTGAAAGAATTTTTTGTTAATAAGTTTGGGTTTTTTCACTTTTCAGAACCCATGACAACTACACAAACTGTCAACTGGCTAATTCAGAGGAGTCCTTCAGATCATTTGAGACTTGAACATACTGTATCTACTCCTGGTAAAAGCAATCAC
Organism: Indicator indicator; assembly: GCF_027791375.1. Taxonomy (NCBI): domain Eukaryota; kingdom Metazoa; phylum Chordata; class Aves; order Piciformes; family Indicatoridae; genus Indicator; species Indicator indicator. The sequence continues at coordinate 24,885,403 of NC_072053.1, read as the reverse complement.
ATGTTACTTTTTTTAATCAAATGGTTATGAAGGATTTATATTGTTTGGGAACTGCCAAGAGATGTTGACAATTTCTTTGCACTATTGAATCCACCTGGAGAGACCATGTAAGCTAGGGCACTTGTTAACCAGCAGGTGTTAGTCAATTTTGCAGCATTAGAGGAGTTAAAGCGAGCATAAAACACAAGATCTGCCTCTTCCTAAAGCAGATGTGAAGTTCCCAGTTGTCACATAATAACTTATAACTAATTTCTTGAACAAGGGGAAAAACTGATCTGACTGAAGTCACTCACAACTGGAGGAGATCAGTGAGAACTCTTTGCAAAGCAGTGGTATGATATTTTAAGGACACAATTGCACAGCATTTATGCTGTGTTTTCATCTATAAGGAAACTTAAGGCTTAAATACTTATTAATATTTATTAATGCAGTCTCTGGAAAGGATATTGGTAGTTCTCTGTGGAAAGCTATTTCTGCAGTGTAACATGAGTTTTGTGAAGCAGTGAGGAACTCTGACCATGCTCCAGTAGAACACAAGGTGGTGTTGCCTCTGCATTCGTTAGAGCTGCATCTAGATTTAGATAGTCTAAAGCAGCTTTCTGGCTGCTTTAAGTTATGGTGGTCAGTATTCTGTTCTGTTTCTTGTTCATTTTGCTAAAGCTTTCTACTTTCCCAAGATCTACTCAAATGTTCATATAGTTCCATACCATTCTAGGACCTATCTGTAAGCTGTAGGTGACTGAATCAGGCTCAGAAACAGATAGTTATGACCTTTTTAGAATATTGACATTCAAATTAAAACATTACCTTCAAGATAGAAACCGTGTTCTAAAATGGCATCATTACTGTAACAGCAATTGCAGAACACTGCTGCTTTAAGATTCTGGCTGTTAACACACAAGGCATATGAAAGGATCTCCCTAGTAGTCAGCATTTGGCAAGGACTTTTTTTCACCTAAGGTTAAGAAACTATTGCAATACCATATTGCAGTGCTGCTGTATGGTTACATTTATAGTATCACTTTGCTTTCTCCATAACCTTGTTAGGTCCACATCCTACCCCACAAGAATTCAAGCAGGCAACCAAAGAGAATGTGTCCAATGTCACTTTTGTGAAGTATGAGGTACTTCTACCTGGTGAGTATGTTATATTCTCCAATTATGTTATGCAGAATGCTCATGAATGCAGTTTTTTGTAATGAGTGGTAGAAGTGTCTAGGATGGCAACTCTTTGGTAAAGTTAAAATGCTCACAGTGAGCCTGTAGCAAGCTCAGTAAAAGAAAAGGTGACCAGGCTTGGTGCACAACTGAGTACCGTAATCTAATAACTATTTTTCAGGGAAGAATGAAATTCTGTTTTTTATTGAAACTACAAGTGAAAATGATTCATAGCTATCTGTCCCACCAAAACAATTCCAATGACAATTTCTTTGCACTAGTGGACCCACTTGGAGAGACCATGTAAGCTAGGGTGCTTGTTAACCAGCAGGTGTTAGTTAACTTTAAAGCTTTACAGGAGTTAAAGCAAGAATGAAATGCAAGATCTGCCTCTTCACAAATGAGATGTGAAGTTCAGTTGTCAAACAGTAATTTATAATTAATTTCTTGAGCAACTGGAAAAACTGATCTACCTGAAATCTCTTACAATTGGAGGGAGATGAGTTTGAACTCCTTTGCAAAGTATTGAAATGATATTTTAAGGACACAATTACACTGAATTTATGCTGTGTTTTCCAGCAGGAAACTTAAGGTTGTTTGGTTTTTAATTTTTTTTTTTATTGTTCCTGTACATGCATTCTGACTTGTACACACACTCTCAGACAGAGTCTGGTAACAGATACCAGTCTTGCTGTAGTTAATCTTCAACAGCATTTTCATTTACCATTAATTTTGAAATATATTTTAATCTGACTGAAAAACTGTTGCTATCGTGAAATCCATTCCACATGTAAAATTCCTTTGATCATAAACAAACTCAATAAGGTGAATTGTTTGGCTTATTAAGTGTGATGGCTCTAATAAATGAGTTGCAGTAACTGATTTTGCTCTACTATTAAGATTGAGGTGTTCCACCTCTAAGTTTACCTGTGGTTCAACAGATTTGTAATATTTTGGCTGGGACTTTGAGTTCTGGCCAAACTGTTCTTTAGGCTCTAAATATCTCTGATAGATCCAGTAAAGTTCACATATTTTATAGAAGTATGTGGTGCTTCCCCTTCAGCCAGACTATGCTGCTTCTTAGGTATGACTTGCATTACTAAGTCAATGAGCTGTATCTTATCTATCTTTTCTCAAAGAATTTGAGCTGTGAAATAAAGCTGCACTGCTTTGACCATCAGGTACTACAGGGTAGGTCTAGGATTTAGATGAGGCCTGCAATAAATCTTGATGTGAGTATTCAGAAGGACTAGCCACAGCTGGTCTAGAAGGCTTGAAAGACAAAGCCAAATGTGAAATAAAATGTCAGTGTTCATACAAAGTCAGAGGTGGCATTTTTTTTTTGGTATTTGTATGGATCAGAAAAGATACCTGCTGTTGGAACCTGCATTTTTGAGATGTTTCTTTTAGGCTTATGGAGCCTGTTTAGAAGCAAAAAAATGTCAGAATTTCCAGAGTGGGAATATTTTTCACATTGTAATTCTACTGGCATGTTATTAGGAAGGCATAAATGTGTTTGTAGATAGTTTGGTTTCAGGTTGAGTAGCCATAGCATGAAAGGCCAGATCCAGCAGTGTTGAGGAGAAAACATCACTAGCAACATGACGTTACCTATGATGTCGAAAATCTGTAATTGGCTAAAACATGAATTTGTATAGATATTTGCAAGTCTAACACTTTTTTCTGTTAATAATTTTAAAATATATTTACTAGTATTTTTAATAAAATCCTTTTTTAATTACCAAATGTGAAGTCATAAAGGAAGTTTAGACTAAGAGCAGATATTTTTTTCCCCCTGGTTGAGAGCTAAGTACCTATTGTATTTTGGTTTGTGTTAATTTATACAGAGGCATAAATCTGTCATGTTTTCAGTGAAATGAATCTTTATTTCTCTACTGGAGCCCACCAGGAAGTTTACCTACAGAATGGAGTGACTGTCATTTCTGTAATGGATGTGTATAACTTCTTTATAGTTATCAGACAACTCTGATTGGAAAGTGTAACAGTAGCACACTGTAATCCAACACATGTAAAACACAGTCTTTGAATCTCTTCTTCCTCCAAAATGAACGAATATGTGTTTTTATAAACAATTCTTTAAACTTTTTAGGTGCTTCTGGTACTCCCATGGAAAAAAATATCACTTTGGAGAGCGCAGCTAGAATTGAACTTTCGTGCAAAGTGGACACTAAGTATTCTCATTCGAAAAGCCTTCAAGTGACTTGGAGAAAAGGAAATGAAACAATCAAACACATTAATAAAACTGAAAACAGCTGGAGCATCCAGTAAGTAGCATTCTTTACATTAGACATGCAGATTCTGATGAGTTATCACACTCATATGCACTGCCCAATGCTAGCTATCTGTATATTAGTAAAGAGCCAAATATGGTTACCAGTGCCCTTAACCAGTGTATTGAAGCTGCCAGAAATGAGACAGGCTGCAGTTAACTTGAGCCCGGAGGAAGAGCTCCTGTTCTTCCTTTAGTGATAGAAAAACATGATTTGTTCAAGACAAGAATATATAAAGATGGTTCTTTGAGGTCCTATAATTCTCTTCAATAAATGAAGTAGTAATTTTAGTGAGATTGATAATATACCTCTTAGTTTCTCTACTTTCCTATTTACAACATTCTCTTTTCTGCTTCAATGCTGCTGTGTAGAGGTCTGAAAGGTCTGAATGGTGCAAGATAGAAGAAACTGCCTTTACAGTAAAGATCTTTTGGATTGTTTGAATATGTTTTTTTTCTTAATTCTTTCAAACCTCTACAGAAACTCAAATGTTGTAAAACATTTTTTCCGATTCATACAATTTATAGTTGAACTTGGAAAAATCTGCCAATAGGCTAATTTCAACCAGGTAGTCTCCAACTGATTTCTGTATAGCTTTGATTTCCTAACATAATATTTGTATACAATTTCTATGATGGAAAACGTGATCAGAATGTACTGTCACTTTTCTGCTAGTCTGTATGCAGAAATAACCATGTAAACCTTTTTTAAAGTGCCTGTGAAATGTATCGTTTGTCATCAGGGAAGATGCTGGACTTCATTACATGTCAGTTCTTTAAAACTCTTTTGTTGAAGCTGTGGTAGCCATTGACTGGCTTTAGAAAGAACAAACCCCTTAAATGGATGAGGGAGGTTCTGTGGACATTGCCTACCTGGACTTTAGTAAAGCTTTTGACACTGTCTCCTACAGCATTCTCCTTTTGAAATTCATGTCACAAGACTTGGATAAGTGCACTCTGCATTGGATAAATTGATTGGATGGCCAGGCCTAAAGAGTGGTGGTGAATGGAGCTAAGTCTGGCTGATGCACACTCACTGCTGGTGTCCCCTAGGGCTCAGTACTGGGTCCTGTCCTCTTTAATACCCTTATTAATGATCTAGATGAGGGGATTGAGTGTACCCTCAGTAGGTTTGCAGATGACACTAATCTGGGTGGCTCTGTCAATCTGCTGGAGGGTAGGGAAGCTTTATAGCAGGTTCTGGACAGGTTAACCCAAAGGGCTGAGGCTTGTATGAGGTTCAATTAGGCCAAGTGCCAGGTCCTGCGCTTGGGTCACAACCACCCCACAGTAAGTTACAGACTTGGGATAAGTGGTTGGAAAGCTGTGACTTGGACAGGGACTTGGTTGACTGTTAACTGAGCATGAGTCAGCAGTGTGCCCAGGTGTCCAAGAAAGCCAAGGGCATCCTGGCTTGTATTAGAAACTCTGTGGCCAGCAGGAACTGAGTTGATCATGCCCCTGTACTCAGCAATTTTGAGGCCACACCTTGAGTACTGTGTTTAGTTCTGGGCCCCTCATTATAGGGAAGTGCCAGAGCATGTCCAGAGAAGGGCAACAAGGCCTGTGAAGGGCTTGGAGCACATGGCATGTGAGGAACATCTCAGGAAGCTGGCTTTCTTCAGTCTGGAGAAGAGGAGGGTGAGGGGAGACTGTATTGCCCTCTACAACTACCTGAAGGAAGGTTGGAATGAGGAGGGGGCCAGCCTCTTTTCCTTGATTACAAGCAACAGGACTAGAGGAAATGGTTACAAGCTTCACCAGGGGAGGTTCAGGCTGGATATTAGGAAATATTTTTCCTCTGAAAGGGTTATCAAGCATATTGGAATGGTCTGGCAGGGGCAGTGGTGGAGTCCCCATTCCTGGAGGAGTTCAAGCAGCATGTGGATCTGGTGCTTAGGGACATGATTTAGTGTTGACCCTTTAGTACTGGGTTGAAGGCTGGACGAAACTATCTTTGAGGTATCTTTCAAACAGATATATTCTGTGATTCTGTATATAATCTATACATAGGCTTTGCTGTGTAGTTCATATGGTGAACCTGTGTCTAACTCAGTAACCTGTACACCATATTGTTTATGGCTTTCTGTGATCAGCGAGGGTGAAAATTGTATTTATTCCCAGGTGTTCTTGTGTTCCTGTTTTCATAGTCAGGGTGTTCCTTACACAGCACAAAACTTGAATCCTAATTTCAGTGATGTGTTTTCTTTGCTCCTCTACTAATCTCTGCTGGTTTCTTTAGAATGTTTATTAGCAGTTGCTGATAATTATAGGACAAATACAAGAGGGATAAAAAGGTAACTTCTTTGAAGTTTGCAGATTCTGGATAACAGTAAACTGGGAAGTTACACTTGTACGCTGAAAGGTGAAGAAGAAATCAGTGCTGTGTTTCATTTACAAGGTAATCATATTTAATTTTATTTTAAATTTTATTTTCCTTGTCAGTTGAAATCCTGTATTAATATGGTTTCTGGATAGTACAGAAATTGCAACTTGATTTGTTAAGTAGTGACTGATGCAGTCAAGCTACTCAAGTATTGCTATGAAAAGCATTTCTAAAGCATGGAAGGAGAATAATTTTGAATTACAAACTAAGAGTCTCTTTAACAAAATTGCTAGTAACCAAAAAAGCATATAAGCATATTTTCCTTAATGGGTAATTGGTTTCCCCTTTTCCATTCCCACAGCAGGAGTGGGTGTTCATTGCTTTCTGGGAGTGGGAGGAAAGGATGGCCCAAATAAATTCTTGAGGAAGCAAAACCAATGTCTTGACAGTTTGGTTGAGATTTGGTGTACAAAGGCAGCACTGATTGGCTGAATGGAGGCAGGGTTTAAAACAAATTCAGTTGTATTTCTCAAACACCAAGCTATTGCTTTAGTGTGTCTGTCACTCTATCTAAAAACAGCCCTTATATTGAAAGTTGGTGTGCTTCACTGGACAGACAAAAGTGCCTTTTCTTCCATTTTGTATTCTCTTCCCCAATAATGTTGCCCCTGACAGTAGAAGGCAAAAGGCTGCTGTTCAGTGGAATATCTGCTCATACAACTTGAGGAAACTCATGTATGTTGAAATTTTGCATAGTAATCTGTTCAGATCTTCACCTAGGAAGAAAGACAAAGCTGTAGTTTATTCAGACTTTTTTTAATCTCTGAAAGTTGTCAACATGCGGGTAAGGTTTAGTTGAATGGCTATCCACATCTGTTTAAAAAGTCAAAGGAGACCTTATTCTTTTGGAAGCATACAGAAACTATTTCATTAAGAGCAGAAATGACTCGACAGGGAAGTCATCCTTTCCAGAACAGTGCATAGGACTGGTTGATTTATTACTAAAAGATGGGAGAATTGCTGCCACTTCTGATGCCGTAAAAAGTACTGGCTTGACACTTTTTAAGATTAATGCAAAAGCAAAGGAAATGGGAAAGAAGTCCTTGAATCTTCCAGTCAATGTGGTGAGAACAATTCTCAAAATGAAAGATGGGTAATGTGTTGGTATAGACGTAGTGGCTAAAGTCATCACTGCTGTAACTAACTGCAGTAGCTTTTCTACTAGGCAGTTAGGCATTATTGGATGTTATCTTTCATCCCTTCCCCCTTGTTCTGGCTTGGCATAAATCTGCTATGATTTTGAGGTGTTAAGCTTTTACCCAGCTCTACAGAAAACAGTAAGAGATGCTCATAGGAAGCTCAAATTATTAAAATGGAGATCACAGATATTTTTAAATGGTGTGAAATGCCATAATAGCTATATTAAAGAATATAATCTTCCAAATATAGTAATTTGCCCTTTGTTCAGGGATTGTTGCAGGACTGTCCAGGTGTATGAACTATTGAACAACTCTGGCCTTTAAACCAGAAATCTGATTGGTAGAAATATTGGTGCAATCGCTTGTCCATTTCTTCAACAACTTTTTTCCTTGTGAAACAGAAGTGTTTTCTCATCAAATTATAAGTGATTTAATTGCAGAAACCCAGAACAAAGTGTATATTTCTCTACATATACTCAGGAATTGTATATGTCACCACTTGTCCTGGTGGACAACAAGTTATCCATGGGTCAGCAATGTGCCCTTGTGGCTAAGAAGGACAATGATATCCTGAGGTGCATTAAAAGTGTGTCCAGCAGATTGAGGGAGGTTCTCTTCCCCCTCTACTCTAGTGAGGCCCCACCTTGACTATTGGGCCCATTTCTGGGCTCCCCAGTTCAAGAGGGACAGGGAGCTACTTGAGAGTCCAACAGAGGGCAACAAGGATGATTAAGGGACTGGAGCACTGCCTTATGAGGAAAGACTGAGACACCTGTGGTTATTTAGTCTGGAGAGAAGTCTGAGAGGGGATCTCATAAATATGTATAAACGAGGGCTGGGTGCCAGGAAGGAAGGGACAGCCTCTTCTCTTTTGTGCCCTGTGATAGGACAAAGGGCAATGGAGGTAAACTACAGCACAGGGAGTTCCACCACAACATGAGAAGAAGAGAGAAGGCTCTGAGGAGACCTTAATGTGGCCTTCCAGTATGTGAAGGGGGCCTACAAGAAAGCTGGTGAGGGACTTTTTAGGGTACCAGGTAGTGCTAGGACTAGGGGGAATGGAATAAATCTGGGAGTGGGGGTGGATGTGAAGAAGTTCTTCCCCATGAGAGTGGGGAGAGCCTGGAATGGGTTGTCCAGGAAGGTGGTTGAGGCCCCATCCCTGGAGGTGTTTAAGGCCAGGCTGGATGAGACTCTGGCCAGCCTGATGTAGTGTGAGGTGTCCCTGCCCATGGCAGGGGAGTTGGAACTAGATGATCCTTGTGGTCCCTTCCAACCCTGACTGATTCTATGATCTTATAGCAACAGAGAACACGATTCCTGTAGTCTTCACAAATTCTGTATATGACATAACAGATTGGAAGGACTCTTCTTTTAGATCATATCATGAATAAAATAACTCTGTTTTAAGGGAAAAGGGAGTGAACAGACTACTATAAATATATCTAAATATATTATATCCTTTTCATGATACTATAATTAAACTGTAGCACTCGCTTGATATTTTTTTCCCCCTATTTTTTTCTTAGTACCAAAAATTGAAGGAAAAGAAAAACCCATAGTCAGTTATGAAGGAGATACAGTTGTAATGATTTGTAAAAGTTTTGGCTATACTCCCATTGCCTGGACCTGGTATATGGCCAATGGAAGTGATCAGGTAAAGTTTCCATCTGTTTGTCAACCAAAATGATGTGGCATAAAAAAAGTACAGTATTTGATTATAGGCTGTACAGTTTACATTTCCCTGGATGTTAATGTAAATCTCTAGATGGAGAAAACAACTGATATTTAGAAATAATCATTATTTCAGGGATGTAGTTCTTGTTCTGGTTTATAGGTTTCTTCTCCATGCCATAATCTTACAACCCGGGTAAAACATCAGGCCAGTCTTGAATGTATGCTTTTACTGTATCAGTGACCATTACATCACTCAAATCTTACTACTTGATATGTATAAAAATGTATAGCAAAATACTTTTGAAGACATGGAAAGGATGGGAGGTTTGAGGGAGAATTCCCTTTTCCTCCAGGTAAAAATAATTCTGTCTATCTCAGCCTGTTTCGTGCCTCTGAGTCACTGGACTTGAAGGAGATCATCCTGTGGTGGAGACTGCTGTGCCACTTGACTCTGAAAGACCTGAAATCTCTTATTTCAGCTCTTGCCTTAAAGGCTGGGGAAGCACTTTCTCAATAGTTTCCCTCCTTCACATACCCACCTCTCAGGATCTCCCATAGCTTTGGAAGCATAACCACTTTGTTCTAGCCCTTTTCCAAGGAAAGCACTGTCAATGGAGAGGAGATAAATGTCTCCTCAGTGCTGGAGGGCAGCAATGGCTTAAGACTATTATTCCCAGTGAAGCAGCATTCCCAGTTCAACTTCTTTGAAAAGGGTGTGCCTTGAGCTGTGGTTAAACCTGGAGGCTGAATCCTGACACCTGAGGCCACCTGTATCAGTGAACAGTCAACAATGCCTTGAATTAGATCTCAAATAGACAAAAACAGGTCAGACAACTTGCTCACTAGAAATGCATATTTTTCTCCATTGAATGTAGAAAGCAGGAGGGTGACCAGTTAAGACAAATCCTTCCTTTGGAGGTGAACTAAATGTTTCATGTGTCACTTGTTCTTATAGAGCTATCTATCTACACAGAACTATGTCACATAGTAAATCTAATTACTTCATCATTGTGTTAATAAGACTTGTATTTTCTTAATTTTCAGGTTGTCATTAATGACTCTTTGCTGACAGACAAGTATGTGATTAATGGAGGATCTGCCAATGTAACCCATCTAAAGATACTGAAGCTCACCAAGGAAGATGATGGTGTATATCAGTGTGAAGCTGCATTTGAATTAGGGAAAAGTGTAGGAAAGCTGAAGCTTAAAGTTCTGTCCCTCATGGTGCCTCTCAAACCCTTTCTAGCAATCGTGGCTGAAGTTGTTGTTTTAGTAACTATTGTTTTCCTTTGCGAGATGTATTCAAAAAAGAGAGAGAGATGTGCAAGTAAGTCTTTTTCAGACTTTTCTAGGTTTCAGTTGACATTGCAGCTAACAGTGGAAAAGTGTCCTATAGCGCTTCATGTGTGAAGTTCAGTATGATTTTTCGTATCTGTATTTTTTTTACTGATAAAAGACTTTATGCTAGAACACTACATTATTTTATCTATTTAAATCTCTTTCATGGGTCTTGAATTCAGGAGCAAAGTGCTTTCACGAATACTTTGAATACTTTTCCACAAACGGGCTTGATGTGGTTCTTTTTCCTTACAAGACAAGGATTTGGAGGTATAATTTTTGGGGAATGCTTAGGAATGGAAGCGTGGGTTAGTCTTAACAGCAGAAGCTTTTATCAAGATTGAGAAAGACAGAAAATACATTCTGTTTAATGAACTAATGGTGGTGGTTGAAACTAAGGCAGACATAGGTGAGCTGAACTAGATGTGCAAAGTGAGAGAGAGATATATACACAAATTTTTATGTATACATGGATGTATGTATACAAAATATGGCAAAATGTGCCCATGCATATGTATTATACAACATGATGTATGTTAGAATTAGATTAATAAATCTCAAAGCAAGTTTGACGAATCTGCAGGTAATTACACTGAGTAAAGTAAGATAATTCAAATTACAAGTTTAAGAAAATTAATGGAAAGTTTGTTTTGTTTAGATGTGCAGTAAACATAATCAAACATAACTTTTCTAGTGTTTTTTATTTTATTTATTTTATTTTAAGTTTATTAAGACCTTTATTTTTTTCTGTTATGCAGCAGATGAAAAGGAATTTGACCAAGCTGAGCATCTGTAAGTTGACTGTATACTACAGCTAAGTGCTTGCTTTTTTTGCATATTATACCATTATATAAATTTATACACTGTTGTTGACACAACTAGTAAGGGTTACTGACAAATGTGAAAGTACAATTTCTTTCTTTCTTTATGCCTTCCTAATTCCAGAGTATGCACAAAGCTGTTCTATGCTTGGCACTTAATTTTGGTATTTGAAAGGCATTACACTTCTTTTGAGAGCACCATGTGTCTTTATAAGCTTTCAGAATGAGTTTATAACTATAAGGAAAATCACTTTCAGGTGGAAATTTTACAAAAGCTTTGATTTTTTTTTTTTTTCTCCACATGTATAGTTTATTTGTCCCTATTAACATACGTTTCTCTTGCATGCAGTCAAGCCCTAGCTAGTTTCTAGGCAATCTTGTAGTTGCTGGCATATTGAGATCTGGTTTTGTTGGCTCCTCTGGTGATAAGTCATACCTCTCAGGGAAGGCCTCTCACTGTGCTGATGGCTTGGGCTCCCTGAGCACATGAATGGCTACATTACTGGAGCCAAAGGATCAGCTGTAGGCACTTCTGTTGCTGTTCTGCTGCTTAAGGGTTGGTGCTGCTATGCTGCTTCCCCACATCTTAGGATAATGCTAAAGGCTTGATTGTTTTTTGTCCCTCTGAGCTTTGAAGTGACTTTACTAGGTCTTAACTTTTGTTTTAAGATGCAGCCTAGCAGTATAATTTTTTTTAGATGTGTCCAGTCTAATCCAGTTTTCTTCCCCTCAGTCCCTTTTCTCCTCCTGTATTTGTCTCTAATTTGTCTTCAGTAATGCTGTCTTTTTCTTTTTTAATTTCTTCCTGTAGTGACCTTGTTTCCTTTGTTCTATTCACTTTCCTGTCTATTTTCCAGTGCTAGATGAAAATATTTTAATGCTCTTCACTTTGTTCAAATGGCTTTAGAGTATAATTGAATTACAGTTTTAAAGTGGGGATATGTCTTGGGATTATAGTATTCTATTATCCTGCTTAATGTTTGGGGATATGTCTTGGACTGAAAAATGGAATAATTGCCCTTGTCACACAGCCCTGCTCTTTATAAACATGCTGGAGCTGTATTGCAATAGATGGTAACACTCTGCACTAAAATGCTTTCATGCTTGATGAGAAGGGTATGGTTTTGATCAGCTACTTGATCTTTACTTTGGAGTTCAATCTTGGATAACATTAAACCATGTAATTCTTGCCAAATTTTTAATAACTGAACAGCCAACATGGATTTAGGAAGGGCAGGTCCTGCCTCACCAGCCTGATCTCCTTTTATGATCAGGTGACCCATCTGATGAATGTGGGGCAGGCTGTGGATGTAGTCTACCTGGACTTCAGCAAGGCCTTTGACACTGTCCCCCACAGCAAACTCCTGGCCAAGCTGTCAGCCCATGGCTTGGACAGGAGCACTCTGTGCTGGGTTAAGAACTGGCTGGACGGCAGTGCCCAGAGAGTGGTGGTGAATGGTGCCACTGCCAGCTGCCAGCCAGTCACTTAGTGGTGTCCCCCAGGGATCAGTGCTGGGCCCCATCCTGTTCAATATCTTTATTGATGACTGACCCAATCCCCTCATCCAGATCATCAGTAAATTTGCAGATGACACCAAGTTGGGAGCAGGAGTTGCTCTGTTAGAGGGTAGAAGGGCTCTGCAGGCTGGACAGATGGGCAGAGTCCAACAGATGGCATTCAACAAGTCCAGGTGCCAGGTGCTGCACTTTGGCCACAACAACCCCATGCAGAGCTACAGGCTGGGGTCAGAGTGGCTGAAGAGCAGCCAGGTGGAAAGGGACCTGGGGATACTGGTTGACAGCTGCCTGAACATGAGCCAGCAGTGTGCCCAGGTGGCCAAGAGAGCCAATGGCATCCTGGCCTGGATCAGGAGTACCTAGAGTATTGTGTCCAGTTCTGGGCTCCTCAATTTAAGAAGGACATTGAGATACTTGAACAGAGAAGGGCAATGAGGCTGGTGAGAGGTCTGGAGCACAAACCCTACAAGGAGAGGCTGAGGGAGCTGGGGTTGTTTAGCCTGGAGAAGAGGAGGCTCAGGGGTGACCTCATTGCTGTCTACAACTACCTGAAGGGAGGTTGTAGCCAGGAGGGGGTTGGTCTCTTCTCCCAGGCAACCAGCAGCAGAACAAGAGGACACAGTCTCAAGTTGTGCCAGGGCAGGTATAGGCTGGATGTTTGAAGGAAGCTCTTCACAGAGAGAGTGATTGCCCATTGGAATGTGCTGCCCAGGGAAGTGGTGGAGTCACCATCCCTGGAGGTGTTCAAGAGGGGATTGGACATGGCGTGTGATGACATGGTTTAGTGGTCATGAGGTCTTGGGTGATAGGTTGGACTTTGATGATCCTTGAGGTCTTCTCCAACCTTATTGATCCTGTGATTCTGTTATTTTAACCTTTTAACTTCATTTTGAACTAATTTTTACTACTAATTTATGGTTATCATTGTGTGAAATACCAAACATTATTTATCTTTTACTCCAAGTCTCTGGAAATTTCCTATTTACAATTATTGTCGAAGCCAGATACTAGTTCAAACTGCGACATGTTTATAAGATGTTTTGCATAGCAGAGAATGTCTCTAAAGTAACTTTTCTGGTCTGTGTCAAATGATGGCTAATATACAGCTTAACTTGGTAGATGAGGCTGTAATTATAATGTCACATCCAACAATACATTAGGTGGGAGACTAGTGTTTCAGAAACAGATTTTTTTTTTTCTTTTGTAGCAAGAGAATTGTTAATTCAGGTCTTGATTGTGATCAAATCCATATAGCTAGTTGTAGGTATTTCAGCAGGAGCAATCATACGACTACTTCAGCTTGTGTTCTGAGGGTTGCTTGTGTTTTTGAGCATTCACTTGTATACATACTTTACACTAAATGACATGATAGTGATGGCATTCCCAGAATTGATTGCTGTACTGTTTTAATTTCTGCCTAGAACTCTGGGATTTTTGAGGGGTTTGAGGTGAGCTTTACTACTTGTCTGAGAGGCTTTGAAATTCATTCAGTTGCTTAAATTTTGATCTTTTTTCGCTTCACATGAAAAAAAGAGAGACTCAAATACATTTAAGACATACCTTGTGACAGCTTGTGGGATGAAATGATTGTGCTCATTGTATATTTAAAAGTTTTGAAATCTAACCTATCTTTCTTCTAGTAAATTTGAAGAAAGCAATGGTCTGGAAAAGAGTAGTGCTAGGCACAGAAAAATATAACCTGATTCCAAAAAAGGTAAGTAAAAGGTGAAACAAGCTAGTTTACTTTTCTCTTGAGCAGCCTGATACAAGGACAAAGATATCCACTGTACTACCCCAGTTCTCTTTTGATGTGGGAACGTAGTAATGGAACCATTGTTTACATAAAACAATATAGTCCTTTATGATGTACTATCAGCAAGAAAATGTATCTAAAACCTCTTAGTTTAGTTATGTCATCATTGTGGCTTAATAGTTCTGCTCACCCATGCAGTGCTTAAAGTAGGGCCCAGATTAACCTGGTTAATCCCTTGACTTCTGATTGTGAAACATTTTTGTGAATGAGAGGGTAGCTACTAAGATGCATGAGAGCTGCTGATGTATCCAAAACCCTATTCTTCCAGGCTGTGTTTTGGATGTGGAGAGTTTATGAAGGAAGGATACAAGTGTAATAACAAGCAGGGAATGTGACAGTACTGGAGATATGCAATAAGGGATTTTAGGACTCTAGGAAAATGAAGGCAGTTCCTAATAAATGGTGACTGAAGGGATTAGCAATAGAAGGAAGCAGAGGATATGTAGACCAATGGAAGATATATAATGAACTTCCCTGATTCTTTGCCCTCTTTAGAGTCTGACAGGCTGCTTCTACTTTTGCCAGCTGAAAATGCTTGTCAGAGGATGAGGACCAATCCTACACACTAGCTACTTCCCTTCGTAGTTTCCTCTCTGCATCTGGTACCCCAATCTCATCCAAACATGAGAAATATGAGTGACTGCATTCATGTCACTGCTGGTAGTTTTTCTTTATCACAAACCATCTACCTGAAGGAAGATTTGCCATACAATCTATTTTAAAGAACCAAAAGAGAAGTATCAAATAAAATTTACAGAGTAACAAATATATTATCTTTCTCACATGTTATTCTGTTTATTTATTGCTGTGACTTAAGTTCCAAAAGGCTTACCCCATATTGGATCTAAAATATCATTTTTGTGAAGTCCTTTTGGCACATGATACTTAGTGAATTATCAAGGATTCAGATTTGGTAATTGTAATATATACATTTGAATTAATACAATTTTCAAATAAATATGGAAAAACAATAGAATTCATGTTACAAAGATGTGTGGTGTTGTTTTTTTCTTTAATTCAGGAGTTTGAAACCAATGGAAGTGGAAATCAACACAAAGCTATAGAAGATACATGCAGCTATGCCTTTTAAACATCCACTATGCTTCTAGGTGAAATCCTCTATGCTTATGAAGAATAAGATGCTTTTAAAATCGCTGTGGAACTGCTCATTTTATGAAGACAAGAAATGCATTCTGATATACCTGTTTAGACCTTTTTAGTAACATTGCTTTTTTTACTGAAAGAAGGTTTGTGATCAGACTCCCGGTTATTTTGTGACTGATTGTTATGGTTTTTGTCATAAATTGGAATTAACGTTGCATTCACTGAATGAACAGGTAATATAGGATGGGTTTATCACCTGAGTGCTGTAAAGATTGACTTGAAGGATCAAAAATATTTCTACCAAAGACAATGCCTTTTACTAGCAGATGAAGCAAATGTGACACATCTATTTTTACCAAAGAAATGATCAAAGGGGGATCTTTATCACTATTTAAATAGTGGTTTTGCAATTTGGTCTGAACAGAAACATGCCTTCATTCTAACTGTAAGGTTCATTTAAATGAAAAATTAGGTATGTTCTGAACACTTAAGGTACGTATTTTCTTAAGATGTCCTTCTATGTCTGTTTATTGACTAATTATAAGCAGGCTACACACAGATCAGTTTTCAGCTGCATTACAGAATAGATAAATGCAAAGGGGATAAAATACCATATCAGAATATAACTGAAACAATATCTTATGATTATAGGAAAATTACTGGGGAATTACTGGGCTGTAAAACCAGTTTTGAAATGATAAAGAACACAAACTTCATAAATAAATTGTTCTTGCAGTACATCCTGTCTAGATGGTGCTGTTACTTCTTGCAGCATACTCTATTGTTTCTTAATCTCCTTAGAGCACAGAGATCTTGAGCAGCTAAAGGTGGTAGAATAAAGCAGCATTAATATCACCAGTTCTTACACAAAAACAGTGACACTGCTGTTATGATCTTGCTTTAGAAGAGGTAGTTGCCATAGTTATACCATTTACTTGTGTTAGCATTAATCAGCTGAAAAGTGTGCAGCTGATAGGAACACAGCTGATTGTATTAGCTGCCTTTGCTTGCTAATGCAAAAGAAAAATAAGAAAAAATTCAGTTTTACAAAAAGGAATTGCTTCTCTCAACAAATGTAAGCAGAAAACAGGTATCATTTGCAAACTCCCTAAGGAGGTAAAAGGAAAAATATCTAGATAGGATTTAATCAAACCAATCAGTTCCCTTTGAATGTAAAGGAATACAGAAAAATGGAAGATTTTGAATTCCCTTTTCTGTTTTAGTGCTTATATGGGTTTGAAAACATCAAAGCATTGGCTGTTTTGTTAGAGATGTGGGATAAAATTTGGTCTGCCTTATGCATTTCTGGTTTTCATAATTTAGTTTGCAGCTTTAACAACTACAAGTTAAAGCCCAATTATGGGAGGCATATACACATTAAGTAATTGACTGTAAGGGCTGAACACTGATGGAGGGATCCCTTGCCAATATACTGGGTCTATTGTACTTTGCCTTGAAGTTTCTATGCACTGTAAAAACTAGAATGCATTTGCACACTTTTATATGAACTTATAATTGATTATTACATTTTTGTTATAGCAAATATTTGCCATTTAAAAATACTTCTGTATATTGTGTGAAACAATTTTTAGTTTAGAATTTTTTTTATTTGGTAGGGAATTCAGCAGTTAGAAAGTCTACTTAGAGATCTGAGGATTAGATTCTGAACCCAGTAGAATTAATAACAAGGAGAAGGTTAGGTACTCTGAGAAAAAGCGCCCAACTTTTAATCAGAAATGGTGAAAAATTTTATTTCTGCCTTTAAGCATTACTACCTGATCTTGATATTTTGATTGGCCAACATAAGCAAGTTAGTTGAGTATATACTACTTTTGGTGTTAGCAAACAACGGCTGTGCTGAAGGCAGACAGGAACTAGAGAAACTGGATTAAGCACAGGGTTTAGATCTGTGTGTTCCTGATAACAGGACTGTACTTGTTAGGACAGTTTAGCTGCTGTAACTGTAGTTTTGTCCTGATGTGCCTCTAGGATGTTCTGCTTGTCATGTCAGCAAGGTGGTTGGTGGGTTTTTCAGTTGGCAAGCAGTGGGGTTTTTTTCATCTTAAGTTCTGTTTTTCCCTGTATGTCTGCCTACATTCAAATCTTATTGGCTTCCTCCAGAGAAAGCAATAACAAATAATATTAGATAAGTGTAATGCATAATTAGTGGCCATAACTTGAAAGCTATGAACCCAAACTTTTTGCAGTCTAGAAGCCACAAAGAGATGGAAAATGTATACTTCATGAGAAATATGTTGTATATGTTCAAAACATTCCTAATACAAAGCAACTGTATATCTACTTTATTATGTAAACATGGCCTTCAGTAGAACAAAAAGCTGACAACATTAGTAAATGTAAAATTCCTAGGCATTGAAATTCTTCTACTTTGTTCAAGCCAAAACAATTCTGAAGATAGTTCCTTCAAACAGCAGTTAGACTAAATGAAAGGATCCACAAATTAGTTTTAACAACAATCTGTAATAAATTACTTCTGAGTAGGCTTAGACTAACTATTACTATTACATTTGTCTTCCTAGCTCAAATCCTTGTTTTCTTGATAGAGGTGATACAGTATTGGTTTGTATACCAGCAGATGCCTTATTTTTCCTTCATTTCTTAGAGATAAAGATTAAAGTTTGCATAAGAATCCTGAATGGCTGTTTCTTAATGGTTCTAACTGGTTGGTCACTGGAATTTTTTCTTTCCCTTAGATCCAGAGTAGACACAGATTCCTAGTGAAGATTGTCAATTAGAAGAGTTTTCAAACTAATCTTGGCCAGAACTGTATGACTGTTTCTTTAGGATGGACACCTGAAGAATTACTCAATAGTGGGCCAAGATAATTGATTAGCTGTAAGTTATTTGACACACATGATCCTGAAGGAAAGGGGAAACCCATCAATATTTGATGCTGATACTGAAATCAGCATCCATGTGCCTCTTTTTCAGCTAAAGGAAATGTAGCTAATATTCTGCCTTCAGATTCACCCTCAAAACTTTTCAACTGACTGCTGAGCAATTAAAATTAGAAAAAACAATTGATAAATCTTAAGTACAGGGAGAGGTTTTTCATCTGAATGGTCCTCTAAGTGTTGAGCTACCCAGCACATGCAGGTTGACACAATTAACCACATCGTGTAGCAGTTCAGGCTGGGAGCTCCCCAAAAGTACGAAGGGGTAAAGGGTAATGAAGGAACCTGCTGAGAATGGAAAGAATCTGCAGGTATTCCATAGAGATCCCAAGGGAAAAAGGGCAGGAGCTGAGAAGACTTGCAGTCAGATGTATGCTGGGAAGATAGTATGCAAGTCTGTAGGAGGAAACATTTGTAGCTTTTTGTGTTCTCAGGGTTTTTTGTTTGTTTTGTTCTTTTGGGGGGGAGGGGGTTGGTTGCTTCACTTTTTTTTTTATGGGTTTGTGGAGCAAGTTCTGTACAGTGATTAAGAGCTGTCTGCCATTGCTAAGCACTCATGCAGGGGAAAACATAGCCAAGTGATATGCTTCATAAGAGAACTGGTAGTTACATCCTTTGAAATTATTTTCTTCACTGGTTTTAAATAGTTTTGCAGTCTTGTTACTTTCTTGTTCTGAAACATGCATATATAATGTATTAAAAAATTCCTTATTAAAAAAATACTCCAAGCTCTGAACTTTACAACTAGTTACTAAAACATTGAGTTGTCTAATTTTACAGTTCAAAAATTAGTTAATTTTGTAGTTGAATTTTGTAAGACTTTAAGCTTGTAGTATTTGTTCCATCTTAACCAAAAACGATTGGTTTTCTTCCATGTAGAAACTACAGTCAGCCTTTTATTTAACCAAAGATTTTTGGATTTTATTCCCAGAGTAATATTTCTATCTACTGACTTCTACATTATTTTCAAGTTATAATTTGGAATTATGTAACAGTGCCTTGAATGAAGGAATTTGTTTACCATAATTCATTTTTCTTTTAAAAGATGTTTAAAAGTTTCAGAGGAGACTTGACAGCAAAACCTATTTTTCTAGTGAAAGTCTACTAAGCCAAATGTTTTTATCACACTTGCCTTATTTTACATTATGATTTTATACTATGTTCACTTGACTGTTTTATTGTTTTGCTTGAGCAGTAGAATGTATACAGAAAATGCAACAGCTTTTATGTGTTTAGAATATACAAAATAACAGCAATTGAGCAGTTTGTGAATTGATAATATTGTACTTACAACTCCAATAAATTCAACCATGAAGAATCCATGAAGTGAAAGTGAATTTATTTGGTGTCACAGAAACACCAAATCAGAGCCTCTCATTTCTTTTTACTTGTCCATACACACAAATGGTATTTTAGACCTAAACTGCTTGTTTCCTTGAGTATCAACCTGTCTTTAGTCAGATCTATAACTGTCCAGGTAGAAATCGCCAAAGATAAAATGATGTTCAGGTAATTCCTTTATAAATGCATATATTGCATCTGGCCTAGATTCACCCCTTCTAATTTGGACATCTAGGTTAGGAAACTGTCCTTTGTTTACTCTGGCAATGGTGGAGTAGTATTAGAATTGAAAGGATTATTTTCCAGTAGAAAACAGCCTGAAATGGAATCTGGAGTTAAGCAGTGTAAATTACAGCCTCTAAACCACTGATTTGTTTGTTTTGTTTTGTTTTGTGTTTTTTTTTTTTTTTTTTTTTTTTTTGGTTTGGTTTGTGTGGTTTTTTTTTAATTAACAAAGCACAAAGTATCAAAATGTATCTAAAATGGTTTTAGGCTTCCCATGAAAACTGATCTCTGAACTTAGTTTGTGCTTCTTTCACTTATTTTAAAGGAGACTTAAGGATATTAGATTGCCTTCTAATGTGCCTTACAAACAGGCCTAGTATGAAATTTTCTTAGGTCATATTGAGGCTGTCTCTACTGTGTTAAGTAACATGTGTCACTGCTGCTGATTTCCCTATTTGCCTAGAGAGTTCAAGTTTGAATAAATAAACTACACAGCAGCAAGTTTACATTGTTTCTTTGGCATCCTTTGGAAGAGGACAGAGTGCCATTAGCTATATTTCTGCCGCTTGGGATTCCTTGTATAGAACTTCCCAGTCTCAGCAAAAATACCAAAGACTAAAGCCTACTGCTGCCACTGAATAGTCACAACCTAGCCAAGGTACTTGGAGGTCAGCTTGCTGCAGACAAGTAACAGTAAAGCCACACATTTGCAATACTAAATACTTCTCTATTTTCTTTTTAAACAATCTGTCACCAAAATTTGAAAGGTATGTAGAAAAGAGAGTTAATGGCAGAGGGAGGCAAAGTTGGGAGTTCTTCCAAAAGAGCAATTATAGCCTTTGTTGCCAGTCATACAACCTTCTAACTGAATGCATGCTTCTGAAAAACATAAAGGAAACCACAGTTTTAAGAGTTTAATCCTTTTAATTCTCCTGTTTTTATGGATAAAGGGATTAGAATCATGTCCAACCTTTTAAAATATGTTAGCATTTAGATTACTTAATAGATGGACACTTACTCTTCAGCTCCCATTGTCAGAATGAATGAGGTCATGCAGGTACTCTTTTGAAATTGGGGAGTTTGTTTTTATGGTGACCTGCTTCTCTGGGTGAACTCATCTCAGTTTGCCATACAGCTCAGTTGCTGAATGCAGTGCAATCAGGAAGCTAGTTTCTGCAAGTTAACTGACCTGACAGAAGTGCTTTCATTTACTTCTCAAAAAATCAGGGTGTGTCAAATTCAATCATATTTTTTACAGTACTATCTGTACATAAGTGGGTGGAAAGATGCCAATTAGAACTTTTCTATACACTCTACTTTTTTGAACTTCTGGAATATTTCTCTCCGAAGCATTTTCCCAATTACTTCTTGTTATTTCTATGTCATAGAAGTTAAAGGTCACAGAGACTTGCATGGAGACTTACTAAGCAGATTCACTGCACCTGAATGTAGAACAGTTCCAAATCCTGATTGTGCACCGCATTCAGCGACTGAGCTGTATGGCAAACTTAGATGAGTTCACCCAGAGAAGCAGGTCACCATAAAAACAAACTCCCCAATTTCAAAAGAGTACCTGCATGACCTCATTCATTCTGACAATGGGAGCTGAAGAGTAAGTGTCCATCTATTAAGTAATCTAAATGCTAACATATTTTAAAAGGTTGGACATGATTTTAATCCCTTTATCCATAAAAACAGGATTAAACAGCAGTTGTTAAACAAAATGGAAAGGCTATTGCTATTGTACTTGCACTGTGGAGGCAAGTGTCTATGGTACCTTCAAATGCCATCACTAGGAAACAAGATTTTTCTAGTTGAAAGCATTTCAGGTGATTTTTCACTTCTATCAAGCCTCTGCTAGTGGCAGCACAGATGCGAAATAATGAATAGTCTGAATTGCCTCTTGTAACCCTTTAGATATCCACACCTCTGGAAGAGTTTTACATTCCTTGGCTGTTCTCTGGCATTATTAGTAAGTGATGAAAGTGTGTACAGAGAAGTGAGAGCAAACTTTCTCCTAAAATTTTAGAAATAATGAATTGCTTGTTCACCTTGCATTGATAATGGAGTACATGAGGGCATACTCAATGTTCATTCAACAGGGGCATTGGGGTTATGCTATGTTTTCTGTGGCCTACTTCAGGGCACTGTATCTTGCTGCATACAAAGGAAAAGACCCTAGAAAATGGGGGAAATAAGGGGAAGAAACATGGTTTCACACAGAAGGAAAAGTTTGCTACTAGGTGCTGGTTTTCACTTCTTCAAAATTTTACTGCAGAACATGTGTGACAGTTTACTACTTGATGAAATAAATACCAAATATAGACAATGAAGTTAATAATTTTTCTGCCACATCCTGCCACAGTCACAGCATACATGAGGTGACAGTTACATAGTACATGACGAAAAGCTGGTTTTGTGCATCCCAGAGTCCTTTGCTAAGATCATGATTCTAGTATGTATGTTGAATTCAAGAAAAAAAAAAAACAGTGGATCATTTCACTTTTATCTTTGAATTCAGAGAGATTTTATGTACGTACTTGTGAGGTCACAGATGCGTTCTACAAAGACTGAATGATGTCAATTTGATCCTGTCCTCCTAGTGACCTCTTTCTCAAAAAATGTGTATGCAAATTATAGTCTGTGGGGTTCATCTATCATAGCATGAATAAACCATGCTACAATTGAACCATGCTGCTAGCCACTGTCTTTGCAGAAAGGTAAGGCAAGCAAGTGAGCATGACCTGCAGGAAAAGACAGGAAAATGAATGTGGCCTTAGGACACTGTAAGTAGGCAGAGAGGCAGAAGTGACAGGATGTCAAGGAGAACCTGAGAGACTAGGCATGGGCAAAAGCTGTGTGCCAAAGAAATGGAAAGTGTTTGATAAGTTTCTGGGGAGTGAATTCAAGTATACTTCCTGTAGAAAGTTCTTCCTGGTACCAGGCAAACTTAGGAATGCAAGAGCAATAAACTTGGTATTATATCAGGACAGTACATCTGTCCCTGAGAGTTATGAAAGGCAGATACAGGAAAACCTGTCCTCCAGTACAAAGCCTGCCCTGTTAATTATTAAAGTTTGGAAATAATTTGGAAAGAAATGTTTTAGGTGTTGGCCGGTCTTCAGGTATGAATTAGTTGATATGCTAGTAATGAATAAAATCCACAAACATGAGTATAAATGATAGAACAAGGAAAAGTCAGCATACGAATAGTGTCACTGTGGAAATCTGGAGGAGTTATCTGAAGGAATCAATAAACTGGTAGAAAGAGTTAGATGATGTACTTGAACTGCCAAAAAGATTTTCATGAGGTCACATATACCAGCAATGTCTGAAAAGGCCAGGGGGGAAAGGGGATAGGCCTATTGTAGACCAATAGTTGCTTTAACAGGAAACCAAGAAACTTGAATAATGTTCAGCTTTCACAGTGTAAAGAGGGATGAATGCGGAAATCCATGCTGTTCATCATGTTACAAAAAAGCAAAAAGGGTACTTAGTGAGATTAGAGAGTTTGCTGATAATTCCTAATGATGAATCTGAAAATTAATTCTCAGAATTGCAGAAGAATAACATTTATAAGATTAAGTGGCAGATAACAAAATTTGATGAAAGTAAACAGTGGGTTTATTTACATATTGTCAGGTTGTGATTTTTCCATGGCAAACTAAACTGAGAACTGCTGCAGCATATTGTGACTATCAAAGTTTTGATAAGCTTAAAAAGTAATTACACAAATTCACAAGTGAAAAGTCTGCTAGTATCAAGTACTGATTAGAGTATTTTTTTCAAA
Organism: Indicator indicator; assembly: GCF_027791375.1. Classification (NCBI taxonomy): domain Eukaryota; kingdom Metazoa; phylum Chordata; class Aves; order Piciformes; family Indicatoridae; genus Indicator; species Indicator indicator. The sequence continues at coordinate 24,861,888 of NC_072053.1, read as the reverse complement.
CACAGTTTAATCCAAGGATGGTTCAAATCATAGCAGGTGTATCACTGTGTGCGTGGCATATTTTCATACCTTTTCCTGGTGATCTGCTAAGGGCTACTAGCAAAAACATGTAAAATTTTTAGTTGTTCTCTTTCTTAATGAGTTAATACTGCAATAATTACAGAAGAACTGCATAATACTGATTTTCTTTTTTCAAGGTTATGTTTTTCACCACATAGGACTAAAAGGGTCTTGAGATCAAGAGATACTAAGGTATAGTTTGCCTCTTTCTCAATTTTTGCCAATGATTTTGTTGCCTAGCAGTCATTTATATACCTTATTATGCCAGCTCTGTTTTCACTAATGTATTTGCTTTATACTTTTAGTGGCTTTTTATGTGAAGAAAAGTGGTCCACTAAGCATTTCAGAAGAGGCAGTAAAAATGCTATTGATTTAATTTTCCTCAATTAGATTTCCTGTGTTAGAAGGGGTCTGTTGGGAGTCTGTGCCCCAAAAGTCTACACTTTTCCTCTTGGCAGGTAACCAGCTGTGGGGGTCGTTCAGCTCTGGCCAACAGTCAAATATCCTTACAGATACACACTCATTCCGCTCTCCTGTGAGACAGGGAGGAAATAGAAGGAAGGCAAAAAGACTCTTGCATCAAGACAATGACACTTTAATAGGGGAGGCAAAAGTTGTGTACTCAAGCAAAGCAAAAAGAGGAATTAATCCACTACCTGTCATTGGCAGTCTGATGTCCAAATGCTTCCTGGAAGCCAGGTCATCAGCATGTATAACAGCTGCTTTGGAAGACAAACGCCGTAACCAAAAATGTTCTTGCTCCCTGGGCCTTTTCCTGAGTTTTTATTGTTGAAAAGGCTTCTATGTAAGGTGAAATATTTATTTGGTCAGTTTGGGTTTGGTGGCCAGGTACACTCCTAATGCTTAGCCTACCCTGAGTTTACTCGGTAGAGAGGGAGAGTGGAAAAAAGAAATCTGTGCTTGATGCTGTGCAAGTACTGATCAGCAGCTGCCAAAAAGATTGCTGAGTTATCCACACTGCTTTAACCACAGGTTTGAAGCACAGCACTGTATGAGCTGCTACGAAGGATGTTAACTCCCTTCCAACCAGACTCAGTGCACTTATATCTTACAAATCTGAGCCTCCTTTCCAACAGTGGCCATAAAAGCTCACGTTTTCCCTGAATAATTCTCATAAGCCTACCAAGCTTCTTGCTCTCCAAGTTAATTGACAATAAATTTCTAGCAGCAGCCAAAATCCCCTAGGTCTAATAGCAAGAACAAGTATCTAAGAAATACAATAAATACTCTTCCTTCCCCTGAAAACTCTGAGTGTGAAATGTAACATTCTTCAAGGTGGCAATAAGTAATTCCTTCAACAGTCAAGCAAGCAATTTGATATTTGGTAACAAGCAAGGCAAACATGCTTCTTTGGGGATTTTACAGTTTTTCAAATACTCCATATTTGCATTGGGAGTTTTAAGGTTGGAGGGATTTGTAGAACTGAACACTTTGCACCCAAGACGAAGCAGCAATATTGTGAATTTGAATCTGTTACTTGCTTTTTCATTTGTCTTGCACAAGCTTTAGCAGAAGATTAAATACAATCTCCAAGTTTAAAGCCCAATTCTAAGATCAATCTGCAGTCCACCGTGTAATGCAGTATTTCCTAAATACCTTCCTGGCAGTCAGTCTGCACAGAAAAGAGATAAATTGTTGTTGATATATGTGGGAGGGAATCAAGCAAATCAAACTTCTCATAATTCTGCGCTCTGCAAGTAAGAATTCAAGATTATAACTTCCTTTAATTAAATTACACACAAATGAGAATTACCTCACATTGCACAGTGCTTCAAAAATGTGCTGTGTAAGTGGGTACTTATCTCATTACAATTAAATCACACAAAAGGCACCTAAGGTACTGGTGCAACATGTGTTTGGTCATCAGTTGCTTACTAGATTTTGGACATTGAAAGATAAATTGAGATTTAGGCTGATCTATGTAACTCTGTGGATTGATTTGTCAATCCAATGATTTCACTCACCAGGTTACCATATTTTAAAATGTATTTATCCAGAAAATAAATAATAAATTGTTCTTTTTCCTGATTAACCTTGAGAACTCTTTCTGCAGTGGTCAAAAGACACAAAAATTCACTTGTAAATAGAACTAGGTCTTTCTCCTCTCATGGCTTGCCAATGCTACCCATGAAACTGAGTAACAATAGACTCCCAGTTTCTGCAAAGGTCATTCCCACAGCATGATGCTGAATGCTGCAGAAGTGTACACAGCAAATCATGCATGCCCAAACTGCAGAGAACAAGTAAACCAGCTGAGAATTTACTTTTACAGGGTGAAACCAGTCAGGAAACATGATGTGACACTCTGTGTGAATTTCTCAGGAAATTGCTTAAACAAAAAAGTACCAAAGAAGGAAAGCCTGGATCCTGTTTATCAAAACCTGGTAACTGAAGAGAAAATACTACTTCCTTGTTATAACTGTAACACTAATGCTGGTGAAGAGAAAGCCGACAAAATTTCACTTGCATACATGGGCAATTTCACTCTATTTCTTCCAATATCACTTAATTATAAAGACTTACTTATTAGCATCACTGAATGCAAGGAGTCACAGAAACGGGTACCAAAGACAAAAAATGCAACCTAGGGTGAGACAAGGTGCAGTGGTTTTACTTAAAGAAAGCAGGCAGAGATTATTGCTGAAAATATAGGAAAAGGGATTTGTGGAAGCAGTCAATATTTACATAGCATTTGAAAGAAAATCTTGTAAGCAAAAGCAGTATTTCCATATAGAGGTTTGGTGAATAACTGAAGATCCTTAAAGAGAAAGGTATGGAAGGAACATGTTGCAGAAATTAAAAGCAATACCAAAATACCAGCATTTCTAACTAGGAGTATGATGAAGGCCTGTTATTTGGTTATCAATATACTACTAAAATTTTGGTTTTCTTTTTAATTTGTTGATTTTTTTTTTTAATCACTGACAAACTCAACCACCCTGTGAAAAAATGAGGTCCCATTCTGTTTAATTTCCCTTTTTTTTTTTTTTTTTGCCACAGCAGGACAAGTGTTTTAAAGAAAATAACTGACGTGCCATTTTTTTCAGAGGGTACTATTTTCCATTACAGTGTTTCGTAGAGTCTCTGTTGATCTAAAGGTACTGACACATCAGCTGAGTCAACCAACAAAACCCCTGCTATTTGATTCCTTCTATTCTCACCACCAATTCTGTTTATCTATGCCTATATTGATAGGTAACATTTCAATCAAGGAAATCTTATGGTGACTTTGGAAAGACTTCCAGCAAATTCAGTATGTAGAAAGGATAATATAAAATTTATCTGAACTAGATTATTCTGGCACACTTCAAACACTCAGCAGCCTAACCTGTCCATTCATTTTTGGACAGTAAAAGAAACTGGGTGTTGGAATTTGCCGTCTATGTCATAACATATGAAATCTCTTGTCACATGAGAAGTTCAGCATGTGTCATGCTGAGCACTTATTTGCTTGCCAGATAGCATTAGGACTAGATAATGAATATAATGTTACAACATATCACTAGGGATGTATAACTCTTTCTGTTCACTTAGATAATTAATATTCCTTATGAGATTTTTTTTTTTAAGAAAAACCAAACAAACCAACCAAAACACTTGAAAGAAAGTGTTTTTACATTTCTTGAGAGGTCGTTTCTTAAGTTCAGGCCAATTACAAAATATCAATGGCCAAATACAATCAGTAGAGCATTTAGACTGACAGCATTAGGAGGTTCAATGGTATCTGCGGGAAGCAACTAGGTATCAATGTTTTGAAAGCAAGCGGAGACATTAGGAGAGGCTACGGTTAGACCCTTCGCCGTACTTACACCCTCCGAGCTAGGAAGGGTTTGGGGGTTGTGCAAATCTCTCATGTGGCCGGAAGGTGTCGCTTTACGACCGCTATTTGCAGCCCTTCGCGTCAAGGAGGAGCCAGTGTCGATCCGAGGGGCCCAGCGGCGCGCAGAACCCAGCAACTCGAGAGCGCCATTCCACCCCGGCCGCCGGAGCCAGGATGCCCTTGAGCGGAGAGATGCCCTAAGCGAACATCGGTATGCGCTGGCGAGAGGGATGCCCTGAGCAACCCCTAGCGGAACAGAGCCAGACTTCTTAACAGCAAAGGTGAAACTGCACTCACATTCAAATGTGCCCATCATTATCGTTTCTAATATTGTTAAGAGATGCAACTATTTTCTGTGCTGAGAATACACAATTTCTATGCCCATTTTAGTATTCAGCTTTCTTTCTGCCAGCATTCAGACTGCTAATAGTAACAGGAATATCACAGGAGATATGACTTTTTAAATTTTTTTTCTATTAAACAAAAGAAGTTACTGAAGTTTCTGAGTATATTTTGTTACAAGCTATAAGGGGCAGTGTTGTCCTTAACAGCTGACAGATGACAAGAAAGTGAGTGACCCAAGACATCAGTACCACTGAGAAGCAAGCAGGATATTAGAGAACTGTAGCAGCAGCAGCACTCCATTCTCACACCACAGGTCTTTCTCTCCTGACTTTGGACACTTAGCCTCCTGGGTTAGACAGTTATTTAGTTTGCTCCCTTTGCATTTCATTCATAGTTAAAGTTTCTTCCAGAGGCAATTAATATTTGAGGCAATTCTTATTTAAGGCAACCTTAAATCTGTCCTCTGTCTATGGAGCAGCCTGAGGTAAGGAATTTCTCCTAGTTCAATATCACTGTAAGGTGCTGCAAGCTAGCACCATGATGAAACTGAACCACCTTTTTTTTTCACTAGCCCTTTAAAACAGGGAAGGACAAGGATGCAAGACTTGAAACATCAATTTATGTCAGTCATAAAAGATGTAGATCTCTTTTTTCCTGGCAAGACTCCACTTGCTTCCACAACTGTTTTACAGCATCACAGATTTTATCTGAAAGGAAGAGTTACTCATCAGGAAACCAAAGTATCAGCTCAGTGCAAACTCTCTTGCAGGTGTTCTGGGGTTCTGTCATGCTAGTGCTGATAGAAAAGACCTGATCTTCCAGAACGGAGTTAACAAAACATTAGGCTAAACCCATAACACATTCTCACTGTACAAAGTCAGAAAGATTCAGCATGTGATATACAATATATGCAGGAAAAATGCTACTTGCTATGCTTTCGCTCTATGATAAATAACAACAAAATGGCTCTCAATGGTTCATTAAGTATGTTTGCTCCTTTCCGATGTGATAAAGTGGAAAATTTTTTCTGTAGCTTGTACTTTCATTAAGATAGTATCAGAGAGCTCAGGTAAGTCACTATTCATCTTAAATAATACTTTATGAAAATGTGGAAATCTGTAGAAAAAATACAAGGAAAGCATTGCACTTATGTAGTATATTAAATTCCAGATCCTCACTGTTTTTTTCCAGAGATAATCATGTAATACCTCAACCTTAGTTTAGGCTTTCTATTTCTAAAGCACCATAGGTCAAATCTGAAAAATACCAGCATCTCGAGTATCGTGTCCAGTTCTGGGCCCCTCAGTTTAAGAAGGATATTGAGATGCTTGAACGTGTCCAGAGAAGGCCAATGAGGCTGATGAGAGGTCTCGAACACAAGCCCTATGAGGAGAGGCTGAAGGAGCTGAGATTGTTTAGCCTGGAGGAGGCTCAGGGGAGACCTCATTGCTGTCTACAACTACCTGAAGGGATCGGACATGGCACTTGGTGACATGGTTTAGTGGTCATGAGGTCTTGGGTGACAGGTTGGACTTTGATGATCCTTGAGGTCTTTTCCAACCTTATTGATTCTGTGATCAAACTTTGTTTTCATCCCCCATCACTTCACCAGTGAGACAGTGCAATGAGAATGCCACACACTCTTGAGGATCTTTCAGGAGATTATTCCTTTCTAAGAAGGATAGCGGCTCCAAGAGGCTGCAAAAGGTGCCTGTTTCACAGCTGTCTGTAAGCTCACCGGAAAATGGACCATGTTACCGTATGTACAGACCCTGGTATAAATCTGCTGACAGGTAGTGTAGCATCTTTGTGCCAATGTATCATAAGAATTATGTAAATTTTATAGTTCATTGGCTAAGAATATACTACTTGAAATTATCATAATGCCAATCTAGGTCATGTAAACAATATATATTTTTCATGTGAACAATATGTATTTTATACTGCATTGACTAAGCATGTGTTATTATTTGAAATAAACCTGGAGTGCTTTAGCTTTATTCAAGTTTGTGGGGTTTTGTTCAGTCTGCAACCCTTTAGCTCTGAAATATTTGCAGATTTTTTATTCAAAGCTTGGTTTGGGTGTTTTCTTTTCAGTACCATGAAAAAAACACAATTCTCTTTGTATCTGAAGAAATCTAAGACCAAATTTAAGTTTCTGAAAGAAATGAAGACACAATGTGGTGCTACTTTGATTACAGCTTTGGCTCAGTTTTGTCTGACTTTCCCAAACAAAGGTCAAAATACACTTTATTCTGGCAAAGAATCTGAAGTCTTTGATAATTTTTCTCTCATTTCTCCCACTATGAACTCTCTTGTAGGAATCTAAATACAAACAAAAAAAATTATGACAAGAAAAGTTGTTGTCTTACCAATTTAGATCATTTAGATATCTACCATTTTAAATTAAAACCAAAAAATCTTGTCCTTTTGGCTAATACCTATGGACGGTGGAAAATAAGAAAGCAAGTTAAAATGCATATGAAACCTGTGGATTTTTTTTAAAAAAAGAAATACATGTTACAAAGTGAATATCATAGGAATATGTTCCTGTTTTGCTTTCTTTAATGCTACTAAACCCCAAGTTTTCTCTGACAAAGTATTATGTAGCTAAATATATTGTTTGTAGAGTAATCTCACTTCTTATTGGTGTCTTAAATATAACCAAATATTACCACATTTTATCATATGGCTACACTGGAATTTTGTTTCTCACTGATGATTAGGCCAGGTAGAGGTTAATGAGGACCACAGTGTGCACTAAATGTGACCTTGCAAAGCTGTTTTATCCCCTAGCAGCCCATAGAAAACAGTCCCTTCTAGTTTGCAGTGAGTCATTAATTTTAGCTGACAGACCTGAAGCAGCATAGATACTAGCATGCAGCCTGCAAGCCACCTCTCTCTGCTGACTCAACCAATGAAATCACTCTAATTTATACTGTCTTCTCCAATCTAACAGCATTTCAGAAAAAAACTTGTCCATAACCACAGAGATGTTTCAAAATGACATAAATCGTACAGCAGTATGTTTGTAAGGGACTCTCAGCTCTCCATCCTAATATACAGAAACAGTAATTAATATTTTATATGATGTATCAGCAATTAAAGAGGGAAATATCAAACTGGTAATGATTTATTGAAGAGCAGCTGACGTTACTTATAGGCTTGATGGTTGTTTGTTTGGACTGTGGAGGTTTTTTTTATGGTACTGTTGTTTGTCCATGAGGAAACAGAAACTGGGGGATTAAAACACTTTCATCATCATCTGCAGTACACACCGGTCTGACTTACTAGTCTTGATGTCTTATATTCTCTTCCTCAGTGTCCCACTAGGTATCACATCATTTCTTAAAAAGCTTTAATAAAATTGCAATGTTAATATGCATGAAACTCTGGATGGCAATGACAGCTGCATAAAGCAGCACACATTTATTAAGTTGCATGATTGATGGCTTTCTCAATCCAAATAAATTAATCTGAAACAGTGAAACTGAGACAGGAACTTGAAATAGTAGAGGAAGAATATTATTTTCTGACTGCAGAACTGAAGAAGCAAGATCAGTTGACAGAGATCAGTTTCATAAAAAAGGGTTCGGATAGAAAAATTCTGAATTTACAGATCAATTTGTCTGCCTGCTTTTAAGATGACTGTACTTCTGTTTTACCATTATCTTTTCCACTCCCTCCAAACTGAAATTTTGTCTGCATGTGAAAGTTTGTATTATAGAATAGAATAGAATAGAATAGAATAGAATAGAATAGAATAGAAAAGAATAGAATAGAATAGAATAGAATAGAATAGAATAGAATAGAATAGAATAGAATAGAATAGAATAGAATAGAATAGAATAGAATAGAATAGAATAGAATAGAATAGAATAGAATAGAATAGAATAGAATAGAATAGAATAGAATCAAGAAGGTTGGAAGAGACCTCAAGGAACATCGAGTCCAACCTGTCACCCTACACCTCATGCCTATCTAAACCATGGCACCAAGTGCCACGTCCAATCCCCTCTTGAACACCTCCAGGGATGGTGACTCCACCACCTCCCTGGGCAGCCCATTCCAATGGCCAACCACTCTCTCTGTGAAGAACTTTCTCCTCACCTCCAGCCTAAACCTCCCCTGGCGCAGCTTGAGACTGTGTCCTCTTGTTCTGGTGCTGGTTGCCTGGGAGAAGAGACCAAACCCCTCCTGGCTACAACCTCCCTTCAGGTAGTTGTAGACAGCAATGAGGTCACCCCTGAGCCTCCTCTTCTCCAGGCTAAACACCCCCAGCTCCCTCAGCCTCTCCTCATAGGGCTTGTGCTCAAGACCTCTCACCAGCCTCGTTGCCCTTCTCTGGACATGCTCCAGCAATTCAACATCTTTCCTAAACTGAGGGGCCCAGAACTGGACACAGTACTCAAGGTGTGGCCTAACCAGTGCTGTGTACAGGGGTACAATGACCTCCCTGCTCCTGCTGGCCAAACTATGCCTGATGCAGGCCAGGATGCCATTGGCTCTCTTGGCCACCTGGGCACACTGCTGGCTCATGTTCAGCTGTCAACCAGTACCCCCAGGTCCCTTTCCACCTGGCTGCTCTCCAGCCACTCTGACCCCAGCCTGTAGCTCTGCATGGGGTTGTTGTGGCCGAAGTGCAGCACCTGGCACTTGGATTTGTTGAATGCCATCATGTTGGACTCTGCCCATCTGTCCAGCCTGTCAAGGTCCCTCTGCAGAGCCCTTCTACCTTCTAACAGATCAACACCTGCTCCCAGCTTGGTGTCATCTGCAAATTTACTGATGATGGACTCAATCCAGATCATCAATAAAGATACTGAACAGGATGGGGCCCAGCACTGATCCCTGGGGGACACCACTAGTGACAGGCTGCCAGCTGGCAGTGGCACCATTCACCACCACTCTCTGGGCTCGGCCCTCCAGCCAGTTCCTAACTCAGCACAGAGTGCTGCTGTCCAAGCCACAAGCTGCCAGTTTGGCCAAGAGTTTGCTGTGGGAGACAGTGTCAAAGGCCTTGCTGAAGTCCAGGTAGACTACATCCACAGCCTTTCCTACGTCCACCAGGCTGGTCACCTGATCATAGAAGGAGATCAGGTTGGTGAGGCAGGACCTGCCCTTCCTAAATCCATGTTGGCTGGGCCTGATTCCTTGGCCATCCTTCAGGTGCGCAGTGATTGCCCCCAAGACAATCTGCTCCATGATTTTCCCTGGCACTGAGGTCAGGCTGACAGGCGTGTAGTTCCCAGGTTCTTCTGTCCGTCCCTTCTTGTGGATGGGTGTCACATTGGCCAGTTTCCAGTCTTCTGGGACCTCTCCAGTGAGCCAGGACTGGTGGAAAATGATGGATTTTAGCATAGACAGAGCAGTAAGAACAGATATGATTCTATGTCTTAAGTCTGTTGTGGTTGAGGAGGGAATATTTATTAATTACCCTCACAACAATAATAAATGATATGGCAAAGGGGTGTTAATAAAAATAGTAACCCTTTATTAATGAAATATGCCTAAACTCATTGAATAGGATCGTTGTACAGTGGGAATATATATTTACAATGGGAATATTCAGTCTTAGGGCAAATACAAACTATTCTATGCAAATTAGGAGGCAACAACTTGGAAAGAGAACAGATAGTGCTCAATTACAGTGGGGGGAGGCTCGATAAGAAACTTTAAACCTAAAGGACAATGAACTAACTACTCACAGCTGGTTTTACTCACATGGGGGATGCTGCTGCTGTGTGAGAGTTTACCACGCAGTCCCAGGCTGATCTGGCTTCAGCGGATGGCGGGCAGTTAACGACACTCTTTGCAACAGGCACGTGCTTGGTTTCTGGGTAAACTGAGGCACGGCATGATTCTAGTAGCAAGGGGAAGCAGGCTAGATGGATTCAGCTTCTAGGCTTGTGGCTTCTCCGGCTTGCATGTGTGTGGCTCATGGCTTTATCCCAGGCTGTGGACCAGGCACTCGAGGCAGGGCAGGGCAACTCGAGGCAGCTTCTATGAAACAGGTCCAAGTAGGCTTGGACTCAAGTGGTCCAATGAGGCTCTGAAGCTAACACATAGCTGCCCAATGGAAAGACTTTCTGACAGGCATAACCATAAAAGGCAGAAGCAAAGACCTTGTATCTGGGGGAACAGTGGTCAGCTTACGTGCTCTCACCCCAGATAAACAGCTTGTTTACCAGACAGGCAGGAGTCCTGTCCCTTTTGTTCTTTTTCCCACGTTGCCCTGATTTTCTGCAGGAGGGAAGGGAGAGAAAGGGACCTTGTCTAGAGATCTTAAGGCCTGTCTGGGTTTGTACTGGGCCATGTCAAAGTCAGGATGCAGAACTAGGTTGTGGACAGCGTCAGTCAAGAAAGGCGGAGGTTCCTTTTCCCTAATTTGCTTCTGCCCATATTAAATGTCTTAGTTTAGTTTATGTAGATGTCCAAGTTCACATCACTGACAGTTTTTGCAGCTTTGCATTTTGAATATGGTAGCAGCAAGTTTACAAGTACCACTGCCTTTAACATTTCCTAGTAGAAAGTTCAGTATGTCATACAGGGTGTGGGCGGTTCCTAATTTAGCACAATGGATTTTTATGTAAATTTCTTTGTGGCATGCATCTCAGTGCTAAAAAGGAGACAATGCAACATCCATTGCTGCAAGTACTAAGTCCTTCTGGGCTCTAAACTTCCACATGGGCTCAAACTGCTGACTGTGCCTTTGTAACACAGCCAGAAGTAGTGACACCTAGAAGTGATACTGTATATGCGGTAGTGGAAGTACAGTGAGACATGATAGAAGTGCAGATATCACAAGAAACTCTGTCCTGCTCATTAGACTCTGATGTCTCTGCCCTTGACCACTGTACCTAGGCAAAAAATTCATACAAGAATAGAGAGAAGGAAAAGAGGAGTTCTTTCTTGAATAACATGTAGAGCTGTCTGCTTCTCTGTACAGGCAGACACAAAGATGAGAGAAACTAGTCAAAGGAGTCTCTGTAATGATGCTCTTAAACTTTACCTTGATAGAAAAAAAAAGTTAATTTTGTACTTTTAAACTTATCTGTAATACACAACCTTATTTCTTAAGGAGTTCAGAACATATACTATTCATTCTCAATGCAAATCCCAGGTTTCAAAGTGCCTGAAAACTGCAGCATGTGCTTCTGCCATGATTCAAAGACTAAAGCTCAATATCATGACAGAAGGTGCCATACTTGGGGAGCTAAACTGGTCTCAAGAAGAGTTACCTAGAGCCAGTTTGAAAATGAGATGACAATGGGAAGAGAGCCAAAAATTCAGCACTCACATAGTTCCTGTTAGGTAGGGTGCATGCTGATGCTCTGGCTGTGATGACATAGATGCCACAAATGGGATGGTCATACCCCCTCTTTGTGACCCTTCCTATCCACTGCTGCTTCTGACAGCCCCCAGTGAGCCTGTTCAGAGAGTTCATCCAGCAAAAAAAACAATCATTCACTTTTTTTTTGCAAGGTTAGTTTTCTAGAAGTGTCTGTAAACTGACTTACAAGGGCAGACATCTCCAAAAGTTATTTCCTCTTAATCTTATCCTTTTAAATCTCTGGTTTTGCATATGCTTTATAGTGTATGCAATGTATTAGTACATTAGTAGTAAATATATATATATATATATATATATATATATATAACATGTATTTAAAAATTAATACATCTATATCAGGAGGGTGTGCTCAAAAATTTTACATGATAAAAATGTTTGGAGACCACTGCATTAGGGACAGACAGTTAATGAAAATCATGGAAATTAGGGTGTAGCCCAGGCAACTCTCTTGACAGTAGCTTGCTTGATGGTACTCTTAGCTGCACTGTCAAATCAGTCCTTGGTTGTAATAGTCTACCACAACTTTTTCTCATTAGTGGTGTTAACAGACTGAAATCAAAAAAGCTGTATCCATGGCCTTGAGTTGTTAAATGACACACTTCTCGGAGGCAATAACGTCTAACAGAACATCTTAACAAGCATCACAGGAACTGCAGTCTCTTAAGCTGTACTAGCATGAACGGCTATAAAAACGTGTGTCGGTGTGAGCTGAAATTCCCCCCCCCACCAACAATAACCAGGCTAGCTCAGTCTGGAAGCAAATGAAAAGCTGTATTTACAAGCAGAGTCTAAAATCTACAATGAAATGCAATGAATATGTACAAATATACAAAATTCACAACATTCACAAATATATACAATCAACAGAAAAAGCACAATCGATCTCCCTTTGCTTCCCCCCAAGGGGACCCTCCCAAAGGGGCCTCCCTCTCCCAGGAGCTTCCCCCCAGACCCCCCTGGACAGAGAAGCAGAGTTAGTTAAGCAGAAAATTGTTAACTTAGCTGCCAAGGTCAGTGTGTTATCTTCAGCCAGAAGAGAAGAAGAAACAGCAGCCAGACAGCCCAGCAACTGCCCCCACTGCCGAACGCAGAATGTGCCGAATGCCTACTTTGTTTTGGGTAATAGTTCTTAAACATTTCTATCTATCCAATGGAAGTGTTTAGAACAATCGTTATTTTGCTTTCTTACACCCAATAGTGACTTATTTACATTCTTTCACTTTCTCTGTTCTGAACTTTGCAAGGAAAAATTAAAAAGACAGTTTCAAACCATCACAGTCCACCCCTTCTAAACAATTCCATTGGCTGCTACTATCATTTATCTAATCTAAAATAATATCTACAACAATAGGTGAATAAAGACCATAGTCCATTCCGGCTATCTCAGATGGAGATGATTCAAAAGAGTCAAATCACAGGAAAAACAGCAAACAGCTTGTTTCCTCGCAGATGGAGCGAAGAAAGGAACAGGGACTCTCAGGTGACTCAGGGCTCTCAGGGTTCGTGCACCGTGGATCTCATGAACTCTCCTCTTGGGCGCGATGCTGTGTCTGCGCAACACTCTGAATTTAACCTCTTTCAGCCAAAGTTAGATTTCTTTGTGGAATACACTGAATTTCACCATTTTCTTGCATCACCCAATAGGTGTGACCAGGACCTTCAGCAGAAACCACCCCTCGGACAGGTTTGGCCTCTCCTGAAGGAGAAAATACCCAAACCGTTTTGCCTAACAGATTCTTTTCTCTGATAACAGGAACTCTATCACCTTCTTCCTTTCGCAACAAATCTGATTGAGCAGGTCCAGCTCGATTCACTGAACCTCTACTATTCACCAACCAGGTTGCTTGTGCTAAATGTTTCTCCCAGTTTTTCAAAGATCCACCCCCCATGGCTTTGAGAGTGGTTTTCAGCAAACCATTGTAGCGTTCGATCTTCCCTGCAGCTGGTGCATAGTAGGGAATGTGGAATATTCATTCGATGCCGTGCTCTTTGGCCCAGTTTTTTACAAGATTGTTCTTGAAATGAGTTCCATTGTCCGACTCAATCCTCTCTGGAGTTCCATGTCTCCACAGGATTTGTCTCTCCAGGCCAAGAATGGTGTTACGTGCAGTTGCATGAGGAACTGGATAAGTTTCCAGCCATCCAGTGCTTGCCTCTACCATAGTCAGCACATACTGCTTACCAGATGGAGAACGAGGAAGAGTGATGTAGTCAATCTGCCAGGCTTCACCATACTTGTACTTGGACCATCGGTCACCGTACCACAAGGGCTTGATCCGCTTTGCCTGCTTAATAGCAGCACAAATGTCACAGTCATGGATGACTTGTGTGATAGCATCCATGGAAATGTCAATGGATCTGTCACGAGCCCATCGGTAGGTTGCATCTCTGCCTTGATGTCCTGACGAGTCATGGGCCCACCGAGCTAAGAACAGCTCACCTCGGTGTTTCCAGTCAAGATCAGGATCAGGATCAGAGTTTGTGTCCACCTGGGAAACTCTTGCAGCTAGATCTGCCTGATGGTTGTGGTGTTGTTCCTCTGTAGCTTTGCTCTTAGGAATGTGAGCATCGATGTGTCTCACTTTCACCGGGATTCTCTCAATGCGAGCAGCAATGTCTTGCCACAGATCTGCAGCCCAGATAGGCTTTCCTTTCCTCTGCCAGCCATTCTTCTTCCAGTCTTTCAGCCAACCCCACAAGGCATTGGCTACCATCCATGAGTCGGTGTAGAGATAAAGCTTTGGCCATCTCTCACGTTCAGCTACGTTAAGAGCTAGCTGGACAGCTTTTACCTCTGCAAATTGACTGGATTCTCCTTCTCCATCTCTCGCTTCTGCAACTCTGCGCGTTGGACTCCACACTGCAGATTTCCATCTCCGCTTGTTCCCAACCAGACGACAGGAACCGTCTGTGAACAAAGCATATCTCTTTTCATCATCAGACAGATCACTGTAAGGAGGAGCTTCCTCAGCACGAGTTACTCTCTCCTCTGGAGGTTTAGCACAGCTTGTGCCTTCTGGCCAGTTTGTGATCACCTCCACCAAACCAGGCCTTTCAAGATTTCCCATTCGAGCTCTCTGTGTTATCAGAGCCATCCACTTAGACCAGGTAGCATCTGTTGCATGATGTGGTGAAGAACCTTTGCCTTTGAACATCCAATTCAGAACTGGCAATCTAGGAGCTAGAAGAAGTTGTGACTCAGTTCCAATCACTTCAGAAGCAGCTTTCACTCCTTCATAAGCAGCTAAAATCTCTTTCTCTGTTGGAGTGTAGTTTGCCTCTGAGCCTCTGTAGCCACGACCCCAGAAACCAAGAGGACGTCCTCGTGTCTCCCCTGGAGCTCTTTGCCATAAGCACCAGGTTGGACCATTGTCACTCGCGGCCGTGTACAGAATGTTCTTAATGTCTGGACCAGTTCGGACAGGTCCCAGACCCATCGCTTGGACTACCTCTCGCTTGATCTGGTCAAAGGCTGCTTGTTGCTCAGGACCCCATTGGAAACTGTTTCTCTTTCGAGTCACATCATAGAGAGGTTTCACAATCTGACTGTATCCAGGAATGTGCAGTCTCCAAAATCCCACTATGCCTAAGAAACGCAGAGTTTCTTTCTTGTTGATGGGATTTGCCATGGTGGAGACTCTGTTTATCACATCCATTGGGATGTGATGGCGACCATCTTGCCACCGCACTCCCAGAAACTGGATTTCTCTGGCAGGTCCTTTCACCTTGTCTCGCTTGATAGCGAAACCAGCTTGCAAGAGAATGTCAATGATTTTGTTACCTTTCTCGAAGACTTCTTCAGCAGTCTCACCCCAGACGATGATGTCATCGATGAACTGAATGTGTTCTGGAGCTCCACCTTTCTCCAAAGCATCATGGATCACTGCATGGCAGATGGTTGAACTGTGAATCCACCCCTGGGGCAAACGATTGAATGTGTACTGAATGCCTCTCCAGGTGAAAGCAAACTGAGGCCTGCATTCCTCTGCTATGGGAATAGAGAAGAAAGCATTAGCAATGTCTATGGTAGCATACCATTTGGCCTGCTTGGATTCCAGCTCATATTGGAGTTCCATCATGTCTGGTACAGCTGCACTCATGGGTGGAGTTACTTCGTTCAAGGCACGGAAATCAACTGTCAGACGCCACTCTCCATTCTGCTTTCTCACAGGCCAGATTGGACTGTTGAAAGGTGAATGAGTTTTGCTGATGACCTTCTGACTCTCCAGCTGACGAATCAAGTTTTGAATGGGCACCAAAGAGTCACGGTTGGTTCTGTATTGTCTGTGATGCACAGTTTGAGAAGCAACCGGCAGCTTTACATCCTCTATCTCATGTTGTCCCACAACTGCAGATTCATCTGAAAGCTCAGGTCTAATAGACAACTTCAATTTTCCTCCATCAATTTCTACAGTTGCTATTCCAAAAGCCCATTTGTAACCCTTAGGGTCTTTAAAACGCCCTTCTCTCAGAAAATCAATTCCCAAAATACAAGGTGCATTAGGACCTGTTACAATAGTATGTTTCTTCCACTGCTTCCCAGTTAAACTTATATCAACCTCTATCTTAAACAACTCTTGAGATCCACCAGTGACTCCCTGAATAGTTATAGATTCTCCCCCTTGATAATTTGATGGTATTATGGTGCACTGAGCTCCTGTGTCAACCAAGGCCCTGTACTTCTGAAATTTTGAAGTGCCAGGCCACTGGATGTACACATCCCAATAGATTCTGTTATCTCCATTATCCCTTACCTCCCCCTGGCGGAAGGCAGGGCACCCCTAATGGTGGGGATTACCTCCACATGTACAGCCGGCACAATGTCCAGCACCAGAATTAGGATCACTGTTGGAGCTATCAGAGTTGTTCTGGGAAACTGAGGAAGCGACAGCTACCCTCCTGGTATTGCTACCTCGGGATCTGCCCCTCTGCAGCTCCCGTAACCTCTTGAAAAGATCAGAAGTTGGTTGACCATCCCATCTGTTCATGTTCTCACCAAACTGATCACGCAGAGTTATCCAGATACTGCCACGTGATTGCCTCTGCTGTCTGTTTTGGTTTGACCTATTTTGGAATGGCCTCCTTGGAGCACGTCTGTTCCTAACAGCTGAAACTTGTATCCATCTGGAGGAAGAGGAATTAGAATCATCCCCCTTCATCAAGTTGGATATGGAGGTTTTAAGTTCCTCCTTCAGCTCTTTCATGCAATTCTTTATTTCTCCAGACAGAGTTTCAATGGCTGAAACCAAAGAAGTACGTGCAAGACTATCCTCCAATTGCTTCATTTGGTCAGTGAAATGGCCAACAGTAGGAGGTGCTCCACCATAATTTCTTGCCACAATCCTGCTTGCCAGAATAGTAGCATAATTAGGAGGAGCAAGCTTAATGAGCTTTTTGGCAAGGCCTGTTCCAACAGGAATTTCATCAGGATTCAGAGTCTTATGATCTCCATACATTATTTCTCTCACAGCAAATTCTCTCAGACGCTTGATTCCCTCAGCTATTGTGGTCCAAGGCTTAGGGTTCCATGGTAAATCATCTCTGCTGGGGTACCTCAGTGAGACTGCCAGCAGGAGGCGTGCCCACAGAGAAACTTTACCAATGCACTTGCCTAGGTGCCTGTCTATGCCTGTATCCTTTGAGAGCATCCCCAGCTGAGAGGCTGACTTGTCGCCTACCACCAATGCTGGGGCTCCCATATCAAAACACCTGGCTAGCCAAGACAGGACTGGCTCATTATCTCCTCTGATGTAATCCTTCCTCACATGTCTAATTTCCTGTCTGGGTGCATTAGCTGACTGTATGTCATCCTCATCATCATCATCATCATCATCATCCTGAGGTCGCTGTCCCCATAATCCTATTTTAATCCTCCGTTGAATTTCTTTGAGTTCAGAGGCACTACCAGCAGTTGCTAATCTACCAGGGTCTACATCCTGACCTACATCTCCATCATCCATGTGGGGTCTCAAGAGGTCTACCAGAGTTTTAAGGCTAACCCTCTCTTCCTCATCAGAAGGATCTTTCTTAAGAGAGGGACCCTGAGTAGAAGGACCCTCATCTCCATCTGCACCATCTCCTGCAGCATCTGCATCTCCTCCTGCAGCTCCTTTACGCTTTCTGGTTACAGTGGCCACCAAATTTACTGGCTTGGTTTTCACATTCACAGCAGAGTTGGAAGAGCAAGTAGCCTTATGTCTTTCTTGACACAGTGCTATCAGTAGCCATATGATTATTCCAAGAAGCAACAAAATTAAGGCAAGCACAAGATATCTAGGGTACCACTGGTTCCAAGAACCCTCTGTAGTTGTGAGAGGAGTAACAAACTCATATGTGTCTGCTAGCAGATCCATAGTTGAGTTACCATAGCTTCTTAGCCCAATAAGACCACAACAGAATTCACCAACATTCAGTAACTTGTTCTTAACCCAAAGAAATGACTTATATGCCACATATCTCACAATCTTGTCTATCATGCAGGAAACAGCCCATCTGTAAACAATCACACTGATAACAGAGGAAATAAAATTACTCAAAATCCAAAACAGCTTCATTTTGCTTCCTAATCTGAGCAGAAATAAATCAAACAAGCAATCGAGCCCCGAGTTGGAGCGCCAAAAATAAAAAGTGTGTCGGTGTGAGCTGAAATTCCCCCCCCACCAACAATAACCAGGCTAGCTCAGTCTGGAAGCAAATGAAAAGCTGTATTTACAAGCAGAGTCTAAAATCTACAATGAAATGCAATGAATATGTACAAATATACAAAATTCACAACATTCACAAATATATACAATCAACAGAAAAAGCACAATCGATCTCCCTTTGCTTCCCCCCAAGGGGACCCTCCCAAAGGGGCCTCCCTCTCCCAGGAGCTTCCCCCCAGACCCCCCTGGACAGAGAAGCAGAGTTAGTTAAGCAGAAAGTTGTTAACTTAGCTGCCAAGGTCAGTGTGTGTTATCTTCAGCCAGAAGAGAAGAAGAAACAGCAGCCAGACAGCCCAGCAACTGCCCCCACTGCCGAACGCAGAATGTGCCGAATGCCTACTTTGTTTTGGGTAATAGTTCTTAAACATTTCTATCTATCCAATGGAAGTGTTTAGAACAATCGTTATTTTGTTTTCTTACACCCAATAGTGACTTATTTACATTCTTTCACTTTCTCTGTTCTGAACTTTGCAAGGAAAAATTAAAAAGACAGTTTCAAACCATCACAAAACGAAATCAAAAATTTTAACAGTATTTATGAAAATGAACCCTTATTTTTTAAACTATGTTTTGCATCAAGCTTTCAGACATTGGGTTGCCTGTACCAATTTGGCTGCTCGAATTTTCTTCTGTCTGGCTTTGATCTACCACACTCAGAATGCCAACTATAGTTACAGGACTGGGTATCTAGTTTAAAATGCACAATGAAACAATGCTTAACGATGTTAGCCTCCACAGTTACATTTAAAACCTGCATTGGAGGAATCACCATATCAAACATACACTTTTAAGAAGGCATAATAAGTCAAAATCTACTTGATGGCTTCACTGTGTTTTACGAATGTCATTTTCTATCTCAACAACACGGCTGGAACTGAAAATACGAAAAATACTAGAAAAATAATTTTGTAGAAAGATAAGGCTGAAAACCCCTCCATACTTAACATTATTATCCACTGAAACCTAAGAAATAATATAACTAGGTGTGCAGAAAGAAAAGAGGGGTTTGTGTGTATCAAGAATCCAGCATTGTGTTTGAACTGTACACGTTGCCATTCTTTCTAGACCTGTAGGTAAGTAAAAAATGCATTCAATTAATATTAAAACTTTGGAAAAAATAATCATTAACAGCAAACTGTATTTGAGCTGTGCTTAACAGATCAGAGGTTCTAGTCTGGAAAATTTTCATTATAAGAAACAGCAACATTTGCTGCAGTGATTCCAAAGGGTGGTTTTGTTTGAAAGATATCGCTATCAGCATCCACGCTTCACAGCCAAGCAACCTGTCAGAGAGAGGAGCACATGTTGCTAAACGGATTTTTCAGTTAAAAGATCTCAAATTAACTGTGCTGGCAGCTCCCACACAGTCTCAAGCTGCGCCAGGGGAGGTTCAGGCTAGAGGTGAGGAGAAAGTTCTTCACAGAGAGAGTTGTTAGACGTTGGAAAGTGCTGGCGAGGGAGGTAGTGGAGTCACCATCCCTGGAGGTGTTCAAGAGGGGGTTGGACATGACACTTGGTGACATGGTTTAGTAGTTATGAGGTCTTGGGTGACAGGTTGGACTTTGATGATCCTTGAGGTCTTTTCCAACCTTGTTAATTCTGTGATTCTGTGATCTAGAACATACCTGCTTTATGGGTCACCATAACAAAACAAATATGCACTCTTTAGAAGACAGTCATCATCCTAGATGTCCCTGATAAAAGACTGTGATGCTAATCTGAACTTTCAGTTTTTCTTAATTTTGGCAAAAGCTTACAGAAATGAAAGCCTGAAGAAACTAAAGTGCTGCCAAACTAAGATCATGAGAGTGATGTTCCAAAGGGCTGCTTATATTGGAAGTCCATCAAATCCTCCACCAGCTGACCATAGTGGATGTCTAAGGAGGAAAATTTGAATAGAATGAACATAAGAGTACTTTCTCCAAATGCTCTTGTAACCTTCAAAAACATGCAGGTCTAGGACTTTCTGACTAAATGCAGTGTCTCTGTATTCACAGCTTGCAAGGGGTTTTCTCCCAACAGCTTTGCCCATAGGCTTTCTGAATCCATGCAAACTTTTCCTGTTCACAGTAGCTTGTGGCAGTAGCCTCTGTAGTTTGAGTACTATGCAAAAGGCTACCTCCTTTGTTTTGTTTTCAACCATTCCACAACAGCTTCATTCAATGTTTTCTAGCATGTACATTGGTGTCCTGGTTTGAACTAGAACAGAACGAGTTGCATTCAGTGCTTTTCAGCACAGTCTCTTCTATGTAACTGAGCTTTTTTAAGTTAACAGCATATTTATATGGACAGTGTGGAGTGAAGTGCTTGACATTTACAGTTCTATCAAACACTGGTATACAGAAGGGCCCTTCCTTAATCTTGGTCTAGTGGAGACCAATGTCACTGCTAAATCTTGTGTGCCATGCTGGGGATGCAGAAAGTAAAAGGCTGCACCTGCAAGGAGAAGCAGACAGGACAGGTGACCCTAAACTGAACATCTGGGATTCCATTCCATAAACATCATATTCAGTATAAAACTGAGGAATCATGAGTGCCAAGCTCTCTTCAATGACCACCATCTGAGGAAGACTCTCTCCATTCTGCCTTCAGTCCCAATCTGTGTGTTCCTAAATACAGTTCCAGAATCCAGCTCCAGAATCCAGCTTCTGAATCTTGTTCCTTTCTGCCAAGTCCAGTCTTGGACTTCCCCAGTGCCTGCCCTCGGTGGGGTTGGGTTTTTAATATTGATTTTGTATGTGTATGTATATATATCATTCTATTGTTGTTATTTTCCTTAAACTGGTTTAGTTTTCTTTTTCATAATTCTTTCTCCCTTATTTTCTTTCTCTTTGCCTTTGGGAGGGTAGACAAGTTAAACAGAGAGATTCTGTCATTTTCTTAGTGGCTGGTCCAGCCCTAACTCTTGACAACTGGAAAATAAAATGTACAGTCATTTCTTATTCACTCTCTATCATGATTTCATTAATTCACTACAGTTTTAGTCTACTTAGTTGTCCCTGGTATACCCATTC
Source organism: Indicator indicator (assembly GCF_027791375.1). Lineage (NCBI taxonomy): Eukaryota > Metazoa > Chordata > Aves > Piciformes > Indicatoridae > Indicator > Indicator indicator. Next base: position 24,840,570 of record NC_072053.1, on the reverse strand, counting down.
CTGGATTTCTAACAATAGGAAGTATTCTTCAGTCCAGAAGTGACTCTTATAAAGATTTGCTGGGGAAGTGTATGGAAAAGTTTAATCTTGAGTGGCATAATGGAGGCAAACTCAGAACCACTATTCATAGTTTCTTCCATTACCAACATTAGGGTCATCATAGAATCGTAGTCGAGCTTTCAAACTTCTTGATGAAAGATTCTGTAGAGGCTACAAAATTATGCAGGACCTGTAGGAGTTGAACATCCAGTTCTTCAAGAAAATGCATACCTGAATCAGATAGACTTTTAGTACGAAACAATTTACTTTGGCCATGTTTTCTCTTACTTTCCTAAACTAAAATATGATAAACTAAGGCAGGCATGGAGTAAAAGTGCAAATAACCTTATGAAGAGCAATAAAGGACAGGGCATCATAATTTTCTTGATAATTTATTTAAATAGTGGGTGAACCAATAGTGAATAAGTTGAAAACCATGTTCTACCTATGGTATATGTTGTCTCTTATCAAGTATACCTCAACAGGAAGAAGGTCTTTCCTTCCTAGAAAGGATTATGTCAAAGCTCTTTATATATACCTAATGGGTCATTAAAAGATCACAGTTCCTGCACTGACTGAAAGTTAATAAAGAAGGTATGAGGAATGTAAGAGTAATCCTTTAGACTTCCTTTTAATCTTACTTTTAAAAAAAATATTTTTTTAAAAAAATATTTTTTTAAAAAAAATATTTTTTTAAACTCCAACATTTTAATATGAAGGTCAGCATAATATGCTTTAGGGGAGAGACAATTCTTCGATGCTCTTTGCAGAAGCAAAAAATCCCCAATGAGTTAATTTTTATATTATCACTCCTTACAGTTCTGCAACTAAGACAGCAAATTATTTAGACATTCACATTCTTGCTGTATGTTTTTTAGAACCACTGTATGACTCAAGCTTAAAACCAGAAGCAACCACTTCAAATCAAATACCTATTTAAAAGCTGATGAGCTATAGAAACTCAATCATATTTTTTGTCTGGTTTCAGAGAGGCAGCTAGAATGTACTAGGAACATGTCTGATAGTTCTGCAGAACTAAAAATTTTTAATAGATCTCTCCTGTTATATTCTCTTTTGTTAGGATGAGGTATGAAAACTTGGAGGAAGATTACTGATGATTAAATGGGCTTACAAAGACACTTGTATTATATTTTTTATCATAAATAAATGCAGTAGGAGAAAGAAACTTCAGAAAGAAATTTACCTAAACCACAATAAAATAAAATTTTTGAAAAGAATTGCCATAAAGAGTTTTCCTTCCATAGTCTTTTGATGATAAACAATATGTAAGTAGTGTAGGTGTGAGCAATGCATTTATTTGTTTATTCAGAGCCAAAATTATTATCATGCAATGAAATTCATATTGAAAGGATTTGTCTGATAGGAGACAAGATAAAAGTACTTTGCAATTAAGCACACTAATAGCCTGTGATAAAAAGAACATGATGTACTCTGGATAGGTTAATGCTCAAAGATAAACAATCTGAACTTCTGCTAAAATCATAAGCACTGAAATAGACTGTAAAGGTGGAAGAATTTGTTTGGATAGATAGCATAACTATAAGCATTTCTGAAATACAGAAGAACTCTGTAATCTTTAGAAATAGAGTAGCATAAACGTTATAAAGTGTGAGGACGTGCACATATGGACTAACAGATCTGGGATTAAGGAATTGAAAATGAGGAAGAAAGATTTCAGATTAGGTGAGAAAAAAAAACATAGAAAAGTCAAAGATCAACTCTGAAGAAACCTGTTTAGATACATCCAAGGGCAATAAAGAAGAATGACTGTTTTAAAAATAAGTCTCACATATTCCTATGAGCATTCTGAGATAATCACCTAATACTAAGAAAGCTTGACCACAGATTTACACAGTTTCTAGATATTCCTCTTTATCTCACAAATGTATTTACTGAAGACACTCTAGGCGTCTTTCAGAATTCCTGGTGGAAAGACAGGCAAGGTAAACGACATAATTTAATTTGTAAAATACCGTGATAAAACTTAAATGCTTATTCCTAATTCCTGCATGGGAGTACAATATACAGCTATGTGATGGAAAATCAAGGAGTGGGCAACTGCATTTATTTTGCAGCGTGCTTCCTTCTGTATGGCATATATCAGAGTAACAGTGGAACTTGTGAGAGAACACGCATCTTTCTGCAAGCATGTTACCAGATGTCCAGTGTCTGTAATGAATCACAGAACAGCATTTCACAATTAAATTCCCTCTATAGCACAGAGCTCATGGAGTTTAAAAGCAACCAAAGTGGAGAGCCCACTGTAGGGGCAGGCATCGGTGAAGATTAACCTGCTCTCAGTGAATCTTTTCATTGCCTGTCATGCACAGAAACTGTTGCTGAGTCCTGTGAGGCCATCCAAGGATGGTTGGTCACCTGTTCCCCACCAGCCCCAAGATGGACGCCACCTACTGTCTTTAATGAACCGTGTTCCAAACAGCTGCTCCTGTGTGTAACCAGCACACATTTGCATTCTCTTAAGTAATGCCAGAAGAAACCTTAGTTAGAGAAGGTTGTTGCACATAAACAACTGGGGATTGACTTTTCACACCAACAATTGTGACAGGGACTAGGGCTTTCATTTTCAACACATTTTTAAAGTTATGACAGAATTTATCTGTTGCATTCAAATTTTGTAACAGCACCCAGTCTTCAGATTATATTTACTTAAACAAGTCCTGGGAACATTTTGGAAGGTGATGGAATAAAATCCTGGAAGCTATTCTCAAGTACATAAAGAACAAGAAGCTAGTTAGCATGGATTTGAAAATAAGAAGTCATACTTGAACACCTTGACAACCTAATTAAATGACTGGCTTGGTAGATATGTGGAGAGCAGTGGACATTGCCCACTTAACCACCTAGACTTCATTGTGGCTTTCAACAGTGTCTCTCATAAGATACTCACAAAGAAGTTGCTAAAGTATAGGCTAGATGAACAGACAGCAAAGTGGATTGAAAACCATCTGAATGGATAGGCCCAGGGGATTGTGATCAGAGTGGCATAAAGTCTAGTTGGAGGTCAGCAGCTAGCAGCATACCCCAGGGTTCAGCACTGGGTGGTCTAATGCCATTCAACATTGTCCTGAAGGGTCAAATCCCCAAACATGCCCTAGCCCAGACAATGACCTAAGCACTCACGAATGTACTTACCTGGACTGCTCCTGGGGTCGAGATGGCCAAGGCCAATGTACAGCACATGTGATTAACATTGTAAGCATCCATGAATGTGCAAACCTGGACACTGTTCTGGTAGGGCCATGACATTACCCAGTACAAAGCCAGACAGGGTTAAGATGTCTAGACAAGGTCCCTTTCTCTCCCCTCCTTCCTGCAGAAAAACAGGGCAACGCAGGAAAAGGAACAAAGGGGACAGGACTGCTGCCTGTCTGGTAAATAAGATGTTTATGTGGGGTGAGAGTACATAAGCTGACCACTGTTCCCCAGATACAAGGTCCTTGCTTCTGCTTTCTAACGTTGGCAGAACGCCTTTCCATTGGGCAGCTACATGTTAGCTTCAGTGCCCCATTGGACCAATCAATCTCTGGCAATTTGTATATATAGAAGTGACTTGGTAGTCAGCCTTGCCTTGCCTTGCCTTGCTCAAGCCTGCTGAAGCCCTGCCTTGCTTCAAGCCTACTTAGACCCATCTAGTAGAAGCTGCCTCAAGTTACCCTGCCCTGCCTTGAGTGCCTGGGCCAGAGCCTGGGATATAGCCACAAGCCATACACATGCAAGCCGGAGAAGCCACAAGCCTAGAAGCCAGAGTTGCCTAGCCTGCTTCCCCTTGCTATCAGAATTGTGCCGTGCCTCAGTTTACCCAGAAACCAAGCAAGCGCCTGTCGCAAAGAGCGTCGTTAACTGCCCACTGTCTGCTGAAGCCAGATCAGCCTGGGACCATGTGGTAAACCTTTCTTGCCGGCAATCTGCCGTGCTGCGCCTTACAATAGCGCCCTAAAGCTAACACAGCAGCAGCAGCAGCAGCATCCTTCACGTGGGTGAAACTAGCTGTGAGTAACTAATTCACTGCCCTTTGGGTTTAATGGTTCTTATCAAGCCTCCCCCCTCTGTAATCAAGCACTACCTGCTCTCAGGGACTTTATCTTTCCAAGTTGCTGCCTCCTAATTTGCATACAGTAGTTTGTATTTTGCTCTAAAACTGCATATGTCATTGTAAATATATATCCCAACTGTACAACAATCCTTTTAATGAGTTCTGGCATATTTCATTAATAAAGGGTTACTATTTTTATTAATACCCGTTTGCCACATCATTTATTATTTATTGTTTTGAGGGTAATTAATAAATATTCCTCCTAAACATGTACCATATGTAATTAACTTTGTAACACAGCTGTGAACTGTGTGTGCCCCTGGCCGTGTTTGGATATGCCCCATCCTATTAGTCCAGTTATCAGGATTCTGTGTACCAAAGGGCATTAATTGTCTTGGGACAGTATTTAAACCAGCCAAGAAGTCAGGCAACTTGTCTTGTTCTCACCCAGATAGCAACAAGAGCCAAATGCTGCCAGAGTAGCAGCTGAAGAACTTGCTCTAGCAAACCAACAGCTTTGCCCAGGCCTTGCACCTGGACCAAGGCAGAAAGGGGAAAATCTCCGAGGAAAATGAATCCCAGAAGAGGCTACAGCCCTCAGTGACTGGGCACAACAAGAAGAAGGCCCCCTTTGAACCAAGGACTGCTCGAATCATAGCCACAACATCTGGGAAGATACCAGCCAGAGCAGCATGTCGTAAGTTCCCGGCCAATCTGCCACAGAATCCCATTTGTGGAAAACCCACAGATCACAGCACCTGTATTTCCAATTTGAATTGCTGTATTGGAAATGTTAGATCTGTGCTTAAATCATTTAACTGTCTTTATATGTGCAGTGTAAAACCCACAACTGAATAATTGAACCTGTGAATACATTTTGTAAATAAGTTATGGTGGTGTTTGAAGACACCACTGCCAGGAAATATTAATTATAAAATATATAAAAATACACATTTTTATTACAAACATCTTCAAGGGAGGTGATCATTCATGTCTCCTTGTTAAGGAAATTGTTGTTTTATAAACTATATGGCAAATATTAAAACATTAATAACTTTTTATTAATTAAAAAAATGGCAAAAATGTATTAAATAGGTTTGATGTACGGTTAGAATATATATTTATAATGGGAATGTACAGTATTTAGGCAAATACAACAATTTCAATATTTTTATGCAAACTGGTAGGAATATCAGAAAGAGAGAATCCCTGGGAGCAAAATGGCACTCGACCACATGGTAGGGGAGACTCAACAAGAACCATTAAGCCCAAGACGCAATGAATTAATTACTCACTGCTGGTTCCACCCAAGTGGGGAGTGCTGATGCTATGTATTAGCTGTTGATGCTTTGGGGCACTCTCATGTGGCGCTGGCAAGGCAGGTTGCCGGCAAGAAGGGCCATGCAGTCTCGGAGCTGGTTTGGTTTCAGCAGATGGTGGGCGATTTTCAGTGCATTCTTTGTGACAGGCACTTGCTTTGTCCTGGGTAAACTGAGGCACAGCAAAATTCTAGTTGCAAGGGGAGGCAGGCTTGGCTCCAGCTCCTAAGCTCGTGGTTTCTCTAGCTTGCTGTATGTATAAGCTTGTGGATTTTATCCCAGGCTCTGGACCAGGCAACTTCAGGCAAGTTGTGAGGCAATTCAAGCAAGGTTTAAGCAAGGTTTGAGCGAGGCAAGGTGACTAGAAATCAACCTGTATACATATCTTGCCGAGATTCAAGCCAGCACATAGTTACCCAATGAAAACGGATTCTGCCAGGCTGTGACCCTAAAAGGCAGAAACATAGTCCTGGTCAGGGAGGAGCAGTGGCCAGTACACGTGCTGTTGCCTCAGAGGGTGAGTTGTTTACCAGACATGCATGGTCCTGTCCCCTTTGTTCCTTTTCCTGTGTTACCCTGACTTTCTGCAGGAAGGAGGGGAAGAGGGGAACTGTTTCTAGACACATCAGGGTCTGTCTGGGTTTTGTGCTTGTTGGGCCTGTTTGGCCCTACCATGACAATCCTCAGCTCTGGTGAGGTCACCTCTGGAGCAGTACGTCTAGCTCTGGGATCTCAAATACATGAGAAAGATGGATCTACTGGAGAAAGTCCAGAGAAGTACCACCAAGATGAGGAAGGTTCTGGAGTATCTTCCACAGAAGGAAAGGCTGAGAGAGCTGAGACTACTAAGCCTAGAGAAAAGGCTTGGTGAGGGGGGCTCTCATCAAACTGGACAAATATCTGAAGGAGGGTGCAAAGACAAATGAGCTCATAAACTAAAACACAGGACGGTCCTCCTGAGCATCAGGAAATACTTTTTCCTTGTGAGGGTGAATGAGCATGGTAACAGGCTGCCCAGTGAGGTTGTGGAGTCTCTATCCATGGAGGTATTCAAAAGCTGTCTGGCCATGGTTCTGGGCAAGGGGATTTAGGTAGCCTTGCTTAAGCAGGTCGCTGGTCAAAATGACCTCCAGAGGTCTCTTCCAATCTCTGTTATTCTCCTATTCTATAAACTTCATAAAAGGGACTTTATAATCTGTTTAGTCCAATTTTTAATGCTGGAGCTTTGATTTTGTGCACTTAAAAAAAGCTACAGATGTTCTGAATTGGATGATGAAAGCAGGAAAGTGCTGGCAAATAAAGGCATCAGAACTCTAACAGTGTATTTAGTCAATATAGAGCTTCTTTTTCTTTCATTTGAAAAATTTAGAGGTAGGGATTTATCCTCAAGTAACCTTACTGCCTTCACTTTTCTCATCCAGTATTAAATATTTATGTATCATTTCTTATTTAGCTTCTGAGATACTAAGGAATAAAATTTTCAGCATAGGCAGTACATTTCATCCCAGGGAAATTGCCAGTTAGGCCTAGACAGGGTAGATTCAAGCATTCTTAAAGGTGGAATACTTCTAGAAGGAAAATAGCATTGTTTTTACGAAACATGCCTTAACAGTCTAGTTAAAAAATTAACTAAGATCTTTGTACCCATTTGAAACTGTCAATAAATTGCTAAATAGAGTATAAATACTAGATATGTAATTTGGTCAGATGACTATGACAAGTACTATAAATTTTGCTGACAGGATCATAATCAGAGTAACATGTTCTCATAGGTTAGGAAACAAGATTTAAGTTACTCAACCTTAAAACATCTAAATCTTTAGTAACCATAAGTACTAAAAAGCACAGAGAAATCTGTCATCCAAAAAATTGAAAGTTATGTACACCTCCCAATCTTGTCTTGGTGAATGTATTAGGTTTTATATGTCTCAAGGTCAGAATGTCACCAGATATATATCACAGCTTCCTGCAAACTATGCCTTTCCATTCAAGTTCTGAGACAGCTAGGCAATCTTGCAAGCACCACAAAAAAGTCCTAAAGTAATCCAGACTAATACTACACATGTATGCTTCTGTTATCTTAAATAAACAATAATAATGCAGAGATAAAGAAGTCATTATCTCACTATATTCAGCGAGGGTCTGGCCACGCCTGGAATCTGGGTTTGGTTTTGGTCTCTGCTATAAAAATGAACATACACAGATTCACAGAATCATAGGGGTTGGAAGGCAACTCTGAAGATCAGCTAGTCCAAACCCTCTTATAAAGCAGATTGACCTACATTGTCTTGCACAGGAACACGTCCAGGCAGGCTTTGAAAGTCTCCAGAGAAGAAGACTGCACAACCTCTCAGCCTGTTCCAGTGCTCTATCACCCTGAAACAAAAGAAAATTTTCCACCACGCTACAACAGCACCCAACATGGGGCTGCTTTTCAGAGATAACACACACCCGTATGCTGACCTTGAAAGCTAACAACCTCTCTGCTTCTTGTCTTTCTTCCTTCTGCCAGGGGGGTCTGGGGAAGGCAGGGAAGGGGCAGGCAAGGGGGCCAACTTTCCCGGCTTTGGCCAGGAGGGTTTATTGCTGTTTCTGTTAATTGTTTGTATTTGTAAATACTGTATATTTGCACATATTCATTGCATTCCATTGTAGACTGCAGTTCTTGCCTGTAAATACAGCTTCATTTGCTTCCAAACTGAGCTAGTCTGGTGTTGTTAATGTGCCCACCACACTACAACAATTAATTTTGGCGCCTTTCAACGCGGGGCAATTGCTTGATTGATTAATAAAGCAAAGCGCAGAAGAGAAACACAGACTGCCCAGTAGTGAAACACCAGACAGACTGACAGAGAGACTGCCTGTACTTTGTTTAGAGTACTGACTCTTAAACATTTCTACCTCTGCAATGGAAGTGTTTAGAATAATTGTTATTTTTCTCTCTTACACCCAATTGTGATTTATTTACACTCTTTGACTTTTCTGCTCAAACTCTGTGAAAAGAAATTAAAGCCTTAAAACCATCACAATGCAACTTCATGTGTTCTAGTTTCTGACCATTGCTCTTTGTCCTGTCACTGGCACCACAGAAAAAAATCCTGTCCCATCCTCTCAAAACCTGCCTTTTAGGTATTTATAAGCATTGATAAGATCTCTTCTCCAGAATGTCTCATTTGAACATGATTTAGTATTAAAGAGTTACATGTTTCAAATCCTTGCCATTAACTAAGAGAGAATGTTGTGGCTTAGGCACAGCCAGCAATAAAGCACCAGGCTGACACTCCCTCCCCAGTCCTGGTGGGACTGGGGAAAAGAAAACACAATAGGTGCTCAAGGATTGAGATAAGGACAGGGAGGGATCACTCACCAGTTTAGGTCACGCACAAAACAGAGTCCACTTTGTGAGGAGGAGTATCAGTTTAATTTGTTATTAATTAAATTGGAATATGATGAGAAACAACCAAACCAAAATGGGGCATACACCACATCTCTAGGCAACCTGGACCTGCTGATCTCTTGAGGTCCCTTCCAACCTCTGGTACACTGTGACCCTGTCTTCCTTATATCAACTCTGCTCTCTTTTAGTTTAAAGGTATCTTCCCCTATTTCTCCCCCTTCTTCCTGGATTCAGCTTTGCTCCCATTTCTCTATCTTCTCCTCCCAGCAGCACTGAGTGACAGGGAATGGGGATTGTGATTGCAGTTATTTCATCACATGTTGTTTATGCTGCTCCTTCCTCAACAGAAGGGAGGACTCCTAACATTCTTCCCCTGATACATTGTAGTGTTCCTCCCATGGGAGATAGTCCTTCATGAACTTCTCCAACATGAGTTCTTCCCACATGCTGCTGTTCTTCATGAGCTGCTCCCACGTGAGTCCTTCCTGTGTAGTACTGTCCTTCAGGAACAAACTGTTCCAGTTCAGGCTTCCCATGGAGTCATGGCCTTCATAGGATGCAGCCACCAACTCCAGAGTGGTGGTCCTCCATGGGCCGCAGGTGTGCACCTTTAGCCACCACTAACTTCATGGGCTGCAAGGGAACACCTGTGGTCTCAGTATGGGCTGCAGGGGAGTCTCTGCTCCAGTGTACTTTTAGCTCTCCTTCCTCACTGACTGCAATTCTGCATAGGTGTTTCTGTCACATCTTATTCCTTTCTGTGCTGCAGGTTATTCCAGCAGCTTCTTTTCTACTCTTTTTTAAATATATTATCACAGAAGTGATACTACCATCACTCATTGGCTCAATTTAGTTAGAGGTGAGATCTACTTGAAGCTTCTAGCAGCTTCTTACAAAAGCCAACCCAGTAACACACCCCCCACCACCAAGACCCCACCACTCAAACCCAGTAGAGAAAACCACATGTAAATATTTAGATAACTCATCAATACAGATTATAGAAAGCTTCAGTGTAGCAATTACATAGAACAGTAGAGAAATCATAAAATAGTTTGGGTTGGAAGGGACTTTAAAGGTCATCAGGTCCTCCCATCTAACCCCCCTGCGATAAGCAAGGACATCTTCAACTAGATCAGGTAGCTCAGAGTCCCATCCAGGCTGACTTTGAATGCTTCCAGAGATGGGGCATCTGCTACATCTCTAGGCAACGTGTTCTAGTGCTTCACCACCCTCATCATAAAAAATTTCTTCCTTATATCAAGTCTCAATCTACCCTCTTTTAGTTTAAAACCATTACTCCTTGCCCTATTGCAAGAGGCCCTGCTAAAATGTTTGTCCTTATCTTTGTCTAGGCTCCCTTGACATACTGAAAGGCTGATACAGTGTCAGTCCTTCTCCCACAATATACCTCAAAGGACCTAAGTCAGGGCATTTTGTGTGGTCTGAGGAGGCCACCAAGGTTCCTCCTCTGTACTGCTGGGCTGCCTATACTTGGAAAATTTTGCTCAGGGGTACCATCCCTCTCATCACAGGACTTGACAATTCTAAGGTAAAATCCTAGTCCCACCACAAGGCAAGGCCACATGAAGATGGCCAATATACTTTGAAGCAAGGGTTATCCCCACCCTAATGGTGTTCACCATTCTTACTTGGCAGAGCTTAGGGGCCAGCCCAGACCCCTGTGATATCAACACAGAACATCTGTGACTGCCCATCACCTCAATGCTCTTTAGCAGTGCCTGCCACTGTCCCAGACCACTGTGCTCAGGGCTCCTGAAGCACACCTGCATGACATGAACACTTGAGCAGGACTGTGGGCTCGAGCTTGAGTCTCCACAACTCTGGGCATTGAACTAGGGCCATCCCTTCCTGTGCTCCTCCCTGCACTGGTTGGCTGTAGGACATTGGGGTTACCACACAGTGGCTGGCCCAGAGTCCCAGACCCCACTGCAGTTACTCCCAACTCCCACAGCAAGCACCACAGCTACAGAGAAAGCCACTGTAGCTACTCTCACTCAATCTGTACCAGCACAAGTTGCACCTGTGAGAAAAAAGAAACAAACAACCCAGAGTGGGAGGGCGCTTCTCAGGCAGAACCAGAACCATCAGAAAAGGAGCTGGAACCATGCTGCCAAAACCTATTTTAATATTAATGACCAGCAAAAACTCTAGATTCTAGTGTCTGCTTTCGAAGGCACTGAACCTGGCGTTCCACTGAGGGTTCCGCTGTTGGTCGGGGTCTGGTCTGTGGGTCTTCTACCCCATAGGGATAACAGTCAGTGGCAAGTCGGTGCATGTCAGGGTCACCAGATGTTGTAGGATGTTGCAGACCCCCTGAGAATCCAGACATGAATTTCTCAGGAGCTCCCCATAGGCTTCTCCCCCCAGCCCGGTGCTGTGTGGTGTTATGGAAAAAATCACACTGAGACGAAGAGCGTATGCATCAATAACTGCCAGCACTTTAATGAACACAAACCCTGTTTTTTAAATACCTTTTTACTTCCCTGCCAGGTTGGTTCCCAAAACACTTTTCTTCAGGAGAAAAACCTCCCTCAACTTGTATCTCACAGCTGCAGAGCTAGTCATCTTGAGGAACACAAGGAGGGGCCATTCTCTCCAACATCAATGTCATTTACAGCTAGCCCACCGGCAGCCTAGCCAACTTCATATTCTATCCACAGGGAGGGGACAGAGGGGATTTGAGCAGACCGTGTAGGGACATCTGGCAACATTTGGGACATAATTTTGGACATAAGCATTCTTCACCACATCTTCCACTGCCTTTGCACTTGCTTCTCACCCTTTATTTTGACCAGCTGATCTTGACTCACCCATGCTGTTCCTCTGATTTCCTTTCCTAGAATCTTACACCTAGGGATTGAGAGCTACTGTTGTCTGGAAAAGGCATTTTTTCACCTGGTGTGCAACAGCCAATATACACATGAAGCTCAGATACTGATTTACTAACAAAGTTGCACAAGTTTAGCTGCCAGGTGGTAGCTCACACAGCCAATACACTTTGGCAAAATATTTTGTGTGTTATTTTCTTAGCATCAAACTACTCAATTGGTCTACAACTTCTTTGCGTTCAATTACAGCAACAGTATCAATAAACTGATAGCACATGATCTGAGAGGGGTGGTCATCTTAAGAGGCTGTGTGTTTTAGTATTATAATGATATGTTAATGAGTAAAATTAACTTATTAGGAACCTAAGTTGCAATGGTTTTACATCTTCACAGTTTGCTGATAAAAGTTTCTTCTGTTGACAAATTCTTGTTTCCTTACATCTTGATGTCTTTGATGCCTTCTTACAGCCTTTTGTATTACTTTGATACAAACTTCCAGCACAGGCTTAGGCATCATCAATCCGTTAGTTACTCTTGAAGGATATAGTTACTGGGAAGGCATGCATGGCTTATTCAAAGTGAACAGATTTATGCCATAAAGCCTCTGATCAATGCTCCTCCTTAGAAGACCAATGCAGTACATTTAACCCGAACTTAAACAGCATCACTAAAACCTAGACATTTACTTAAACAGTTTCAATTGGATAACACTATGGCAAGTGTCCTTAAATCACAGAATGGTTTGGGTAGGAAGGGACCTTAAAGATCATCTCGTTCCAACCCTCTTGCTATGGCCAGGGACACCTTCCATTAGAACAGCTTGCTCAAGATCTTGTCCATCCTGGCCATGAACACCTCTAGGGATGGGGCATCCACAACATCCCTGAGTAACCTGTTCCATTGTCTCACCACCCTTACTGTAAAGAATTTCCATTTAGCATCCAGCCTAATATACCCTCTTCCATCTTAAATCCATTCCCTCCCATCTTACTGCAATGTAGTGGGTTAAAATTCCCCTTTCCCCATGGTTGCTCAAGACAGAGAAACTGACCTTAGAAAAATGCTGCCCTGTCTTCACAAGGCCCTCTTTTCCAGCCATGTCTGTGTCTCCTCTCATCCACTGAGGTTCTTCACCTGCAGGAGTGTTTGAGAAATTTAACTCCATTTTGTCCAGATTCTTAAAGGGTTGTGCTTGCCACATGAGTACAGCTCAGGCTGCCTTCAATCTTGATGCCTCTGATTAGGTCACTAGTTAGTAACCATCAGGTCCAATAACACTGCCCCTCTGGTAGAGCCATCTATTAGCTGGCTTAAGAAGCTACCCTTCATGCACTCCAGGAATCTCCTGGTTTGCCTAAAAGCCATCATTCTACTTTTCCAGCACATGTTCAAGCCTCCAGCAGGACAAGGGCCTGGTTTTGGTCAAGAATTTTAAGGTTAGCAAAGTGAGACTGCTTGTTCACAGAACCACAGTATGGCAAGACCTTTCATCTGTCTTACAATGCAAGTGCTGCCAATATTCCTGCCTCCTGTACCCTGGCATGGGCTGCTCAAGGAGGTTACCCAAAACCACAGCGTGACAGATGTACCAACAGGAGCTCAGTGGTAGTCCTCATTTATAATTCCTCACCAGGACATCCACCTCACCACTTCAACCAAGACACAAACAAAGGATTGCTGCCATTTTGCAACACACACCTCTGAAAAGGCTGTATTTGAAGCTGCAGGTGCACTGTCTAGTAGCATATATGGGTGTTACATACCTGTGTACTTACTGACTGACTTTTCTCATGTAGAAGGTTGCAATAATAACACTTTTTTAAAAATAATATGCTTTTGCTGTGGTTTCAATCATGACGTTTCAAGTTATTTGACATGATGCTTTACATCAAAAAAGAATAAACTTCAGCCAAAATCACGTTTAATCTTGCTTTGCTACAGTGTCTTTAGTGGGTAGTACTGAAACTGCTGTCAAAACCTCCTGAATTACAGGCACAGAGTGCACCACTCCAAATCCTGTACAGCCACATTTTTTGTGTGCTCTAGGAGTAGTTGTTGTAGGAAGCAGTCGTTTATTGCACCAAAGGTGTTCTCTCTGCATTTTGTTACTGAGAAGCCATTCACCCAGTAATAGGAATCTGCCCCATTGCAATGTGTTCAAAATTCTTAGCTTTGTTATTCCTACTTAACACTTTTTTATCACTCTCTCTATCCTGATCAAGGAGGTCACTGGTACAACCTGCAAAGTATTTTTACCTTTGCTTTGTGATTTTTGTTCATGTCCTGTGATGCTTTTCTTTTCCATAGTGTTTTATGCTGTTGCTGCTTTCAGATTCTTTCAGAGTACAATTCTGCTCATTGAACACCTCATTGCCTCATTACTATGAAACTGGTAACCAGGTAATGGTTTACTGCATTTCTATTCAGGGTTACAGCAAATATCTGTATCAGATGTTACCCAAGATTTATTAACCTGAAATCATCTTAATGTGTTTATCACCATCAATCTCAAACCTGTTGTTTCTGTCACTTTGAGAATTAAGCAATTTGATTGCCTTAACTTTCAGAATTTGTGTCAGAGCAAGTCCTAATTGGGGTACTTGAAAGACAGGCAAATGTTAGTTTTGCCAAACAGTTGCCTCAGGAGTCCTTGACTCTGAGTCAGGCAAACATTGGGATCCTACTTGTAATGCAGCGTTTTGTGTCCCTGGCTTCACCTGTGGAACTGACAGTGTTTCAAAGAATGAAATGTCTTGATCCTCAGCCACCTGCTTTGCAGGTGGACTGCAGGGTCTTAAGGCTGTGTTTCTTTTTCTTTCTTTATGTGTTTATACAGAAAAGTGCAAAGCAACAATCTCTCTACAGAAGTCTTACAGCCCCAGCCGCAAGGCAGGCAAAAGTGAGGGCACTGTAGTTTTTAAACACCCAAGACAACTTCTATGCATATACTAGTTCTATAGCAGAAGAGAGTACAAGAGAATCTTGAAGTCAGAGGCCCACATAAACTATGGGATCCTGTCTTTGCTCAGAGTGCCTGGTAGAGTACAGTAAGCATTATTCATTGGTTTAGAAAGTATAAAGATGTACCCAAAGTACCCAGCTATTCAGCCACAGGAGTTTACTATTATGTCCTGTTACCTCAAAAATCTAGGTGAGTAGGTCATTTAGTAACAATTTTTGTTCCTGTAAGTCTGTTGATGTTAGTAGAAAAATTAGTAAATCATACTGTGCATCCACTGCCTGTACTGTATTAACAATAGAAGAGACCAAAAATTTGGGGTTTCTTTTATATCCGAAAAGAAGGTTCCTGAAAAATTAAGGAAAATCCCGGCAGCCTTTTACCAGCCAAATCAGGATGCAAAAGAAAAAGGTAAGAAAAATTAAGCTTCCACATAAATTTCCCAACATGTTCCTCTCCCTTCTTTCCCCGTGGTTTTTGCAGAGACAGACTTAGTCAGGAGGCACCTGCTCTACCCCAGAGCATCCCCAGAGTGTATCACTGTTCTCAGACAGGTTTTTCACTGCCATCTGCTGTCTTTTAGATTGTGTTAGAGCTTGCACTACAGGCACGTGAGCTGCCCAATGGTTCCATGTCTGCAGAGGCACCTGGAAACACTGGGAAGCAATTTGATGGATCTTCCCTGCCCTCTGAGTCTTCACTGACACTTCCAAGTGATTTAATCCATGATACTGGCCATGCAGGCTGATATGGGCTGAAAGTATAAACAAGAACAAGTCTGAGGGTTATTAGGAGCTTTGAAATGCTCTTCTGGAATCTAGAAGTTAAGGTGGAACTGAGAGAGCCCTCCTCCATAGCCTGACTCCTGAGTCAGGAGTGCCTTACACAAGCACACTGAGAAACTTAAGACAGAAGGTTTTGCTTTTCTCTGCTTCACTGCCTTGCCTGTAAAATGTCTCGTTTTGCCTTGTGAATTTGATGATTTTGTTGGGCTTTATTTGTACAAAAAGCAAGTGTGGTGGGGTACTAAATGAGGCCTTTAATGTCTTACCTGTCTGTAAGTGAAAGGGGTATGCAGAACTAGAACTAGAACTAGAACTATGCTAGATGGATAGCTAGCTGTCTTCTACCAATTTACAAGCAATGACAATGAGAGCTGCAGAATGATTCTGGGCTTTATCAACAGGATTAAAGGCCAGTTTTACATGAAGCAGAGTATTTCACAGGTCACAGCACCTCCAGGTTGTTACCATATTCTATTCTTCATGCTCCTGTTGCTTTGCAGTCTACAGTTCTTCCAACCTCCGTCTGCCCTTTGACAAATGTTTCTAATTTCCCTTGGGGCAATTTTCACTGAATTCCTAATTACAGGTGTACCACTATGCATCAGAGTGGATTGTCATTTCCAGCTGCTATTTCCAAGTTACACTGTGGACTATCCTAGGGGTAGCAGGCATCAAAAATCACCCATATCCCAGGAAACAGGGCGTCTCTTGTCCATGGGGAGCAAGCTGGGCATTTCTTATGCTTCCCAAATCCATCCAGCACACAGGCTCCTCTTCTCTCTCTGTCCTCCATCCTGCCCTCACTTCCTGCCTGCCTTGCTTCCTTCCTTCTCTCCTTCTCTGTCTTTCTGGCTTGACTTTTGCTCTTTTTCTTCCCTCCTCTCTCCTGCCTCTTTCCTATTCTTTCTGTCCCTGTTGAGATACCACCTTCCTTGAGATGCTATTGTCCAATGGTATTGCATTATCTGAACACAGATCAAAAGGGAGAGTCTTGTCTGATGTCACACGCTAACATTTCCCTCATGTCCTATCTCTTCAAGAAAGAAAATGCAGCTCCTCAGGTCTCAATACCCATAGGGTACTGACTGCCTACATACTGGTTGGGGCCAGTAGCAACGGCAGGAGATTTAATGGCTGCACAGCCAACACTGTCCCTCAGCTGCCAAACAAGTGGCCCTGGTGTGGGACTCGGGGAACTCCCGAGCCTGGGGAAGCTCTGGGGAGGAGCCAGTCCTGCTGGAACCTCAGTACATACCAGGGTGGCAGGCGAGGCAAGGAGCAGTGGCAGCTGAGCCCTGCCCCTGTGGCACAGTCACAGTGAGCGCCGCAGGTGGGCTGGGGTGGCCTGTGTTGGAGTTGGGCTGCAGAGTGTGCTCTATAGTGTCATGAAAAGCTGGACTGTAATGGACCTGGCCATGAACCAGCCTGTGCCCACCAATAGCATCCTGGCCTGCATCAGGAACGGTGTGGAACACAGACCCAGGGAAATGATCTCGTCCTTGTACTTGGCACTGGTGAAGCCACACCTTGAATTTTGTGTTCAGTTTTGGGCCCCTCACTCTAAGGAGGACACTGAGATGTGGGAGCACTTCCAAGGAATAGTCTGGAGAACAAATCTCATGAGGAACACCTGAGGGAGCTGGGGTTGTTTAGCGTGGAAAAGAGGAGGCTGAGAGGAAACCTTGTCACTCTCTACAACTACTTGAAAGGTGGTTGTAGTGAGGTAAGTGTTGATCTCTTCTCCCAAGTAACAAGTGATAGGACAAAGCGAAATGGTATTAAGTTTTGTGAGGGAAGAACTTGACTGAACATCTTCATTGAAAGTGTTGTCATTGGAAGAGGCTGCCCATGAAAGTGGCTGAGTCACCATCCCTGGGGGTATATAAGGCATGTAGATGTGGTGGTTAGCAACATAGGTTAGTGGTGGACTTTGCAGTCTTTGGTAACTGTTGATGATCTTTAAAGGTTCTGTGACTTTACGGATCTATGATATTATTGAAACACAGATATCGTACAGATACACAGAAATATATGACATATTTACAGCCTCAAGGAGACATCAGGAATTGGTTACACAATCGAGTGCAAAGAGTGGTGGTCAATGGTCCAGCTGGAGAGCTGCAACTAGTGGAGTCCCCCAGGGATCAGTGCTGGGTCCAGTCCTGTTCAACACCTTTATCAATGACATTGATGAGGGAACACTGTCTGCTCAGCAAATTTGCTGATGACACCAAACTGGGAGGCTTCCCTGGTATACCTGAAGGCTGTATAGCCATTCAGAGATACCTGGACAGACTGGAAAGCTGGGCAAAGAGGAACTTAATGAGGTCCAACAAGTGCCCTAGTTTAGAGCAGGACAGATGCTCTGTTGCTGCAAAAGGAGCAAAAGAATGACGCTCACACGAATGGATTGGATAGTCATGGAAAGTTTAGATGGAAAATCAATTAACATACTACAAGAACTACAAAGCATTAGTGATGAGCATATCCCAAACATACACAGATTCCCTTTGCATCACATCAAAAAAACCCCAATGCTTCCTTTCTCCCCACCTGGGAGGGCTCTTACTTCCCCCCCCATTGCTAGGCTGGTCTCAGGCTGACCAGGCCTCAAACTGCCCCCTCCTTTCTTATCCTGGCATTAGTCCTAAACAGGCCAAAGAGGCCTGAGGTACTCCCCTACCATTACCTGGTAAGAAATATCTCCCACAGGAGCAGAAAGGGAAGAAAGAGAAAGACAATGACTTTGGAAGGGTGCAGGATTTTTGGGTAGAAATACACTATTTCCTGTGCCCACCCACTGGCCTGGACACTCTGGACAATGGAGGTGTAACTCTGTGGCTTCACTTCAGGAGGCACCCAACCTAAACTGGCATGACAGAGATAAGTAGAGTCCTGCACCTGTGAAGGCATAATAAACTGCACCAGTACAGCTCAGGACGTGGTCTGCTAGAAAGCAGCCCCTTGGAGAAGGACCTGGGAGTCCTGGTGGACAACAAGTTATCCGTGGGACAGCAATGTGCCCTTGTGGCCAAGAAGGCAAATGGTATCCTGGGGTCCATTAAGAAGAGTGTTGTCCTCCCCCTTTAGTCTGCCCTAGTGAGACCTCACCTAGAATATTGGATCCAGTTCTGTGTTCCCCAGTTCAAGAGGGACAGGGATCTAATCTACTTGAGAGAGCCCAATGGCAGGATACAAGGATGATTAAGGGACTGGAACATGTGCCCTGTGAGGAAAGGTTGAGAGACCTGCAGCTTTTTAGTCTGGAGAGGAGAAGACTGAGAAGGGATCTAATAAATGTATATAAATATGTGAGGGCTGGGTGCCAGGAAGGAAATGATAGCCTCTTCTCACTTGTGCCCTGTGATGGGGCAAGGGACAGTGGATGTGAACTACAGCACAGGAAGTTTCACCACAGCATGAGGAAGAACTTTACTGTAAGGGTCACAGAGCACTGGAACAGGCTCCCCAGAGAGGTTTGTTGTGCAATATTGTTACAGTGTGGTGGGTTGAAATCCCTCTCCCACGCTGACAATAACCAGGCTAACTCAGTCTGGAAGCAAATGAAGCTGTGTTTACAGGCAAAACTGCAATCTATGATGAAATGCAATATATATGTACAAATATATACTATTCACAACATTTACAAATAGGTACAATTAACAGAAAAACACAACAAAGCTCCCTGCCTGCACCCCCCACAAGGGGCTGTGCTTCTTTTCACTGAGGGGGCCCCGCTTCTCTTCCCTGCCCACCCCCCCCCGTCTACCTTCCCTCCCCTCCCCCCACCTTTCCCAGAGCAGGCAAAGGGGAAGAAAGCCAAGAAGCAGAGAGAGGTTTGTTAAACTTAGCTTGTCAAGATCAGTATGTCAGTATGTTATCTGCAGAAAAGAAGCGCAGGACAGAGTGACTGCCCGTACTTTATTTTGAGCACTGACTCTTAAACATTTCTATCTCTCCAAAGGAAGTGTTTAGAATAATTATTATTTTGCTTTTTTACACCCAATAGTGATTTATTTACATTCCTTCACTTTTCTGTTTGAACTTTGTGAGAAGAAATGAAAGACTCAGTCTTAAAACCATCACAAATATGAAAGATGAAATATTATAAAAATCTAATATTATATTAATACAAAATTTTCAGTCAAACTATTTACAATTCCACTCTAAAAGGTTCAGGTACTCAGTTATGGTGTTCTACACACAAAATCGGCTACAATTATCAGTTTAAAGCAATTCAGAACAAATAGAAAATTTAATACAAATTATCAAAGTCCTGGAAGGAAAGGAGGCTGCAAATATAAGGGCAATCACAAGTGGGATCCCTCTGCTCGCTAATGGAGAGGTTTTGGTCAGAGCTCAGAAAGGCTTAACAGAATTTCGAATCAAATTACTCACAAAAGTGAATCAAAGTAAGAAGAATTTTGCTCTCTCTAGAGTCATTTAGTGGGAAGCATTGCTGGATCACGTTGATCGCTGAGAAGAGCTTATCACTTGGTCAGGTGTCTGCTGAGGCTTGATAGCCCCTGGGGAGGGGTGGGGGGCTAACTGCTCAGGCTTGCCTTTATAGACAGCAGCAGGCTGGGCTGGAGGTATTCATGGTTTTAATGAGCTTTCAAGCGAGACAGGGCATAGAGCATACAAAGACCAAAGAAGAACACGTGGTCCACCAAAACAACGACTATATATAATTTCTAGAGCCATTAATGACCCAATCGGCAGAACCAGCCAGGTGATTTTAACCCACGGCTGTGAATTTGCCCTAATATGGTAAGGTTCACATGGAGTTATACACATGGGGCAGATGATTAGATACATATGGACACATGCACATTTTTTTTATTTGGCCAGAGGTGTCTGGAGAACCCCTGGCCACGTCCAGTTTCTCCATACAGGCTGGCGTCTGGTTCCTTTGTCTGCCTTCTCGCCAACACCTTGTTGCCAGCAGCACGGGGGTGGTGAAGGGGGCTTATACTTGAGCCCATCTGGGTGCCTACAGGCCTTCATAACAGTCCACTCTGTGCCAATCTGGGCATTACAGTCGTTGGGAAACCATTCCCTTGCAAATGGGTTGTTCTTTACACGTATAATAACTTATTTAACACATGAACATTGTGTATATATAACCAAACCATTAAACTATGCTCTACATTGAGCTCTGTATGGAGCAGAAATCAGCTCTAAGTCCAGCCTGCATTTGGGTGCCTTCTGGTTATCCACCCTGTGGCTAGGCTGGTGCCACTGAAGCATGTATCTTCCCTTTTCAGATGCTGGCTGTTCCTCTGGAACTAGGACAAGTAGGAAAACACACTGGCTGCAGTTGTAAAACCCAGGCTTTGCAGTCAATAATCCAGCACAGTCCATCTGGCACTGATACAGTGCATCTTTCCATGGTTGTCATTTGCCTCCCCTCAACCCTCTCGATTTGACCAGTGTCAGGGGAACCACACAAGTCTTTGGCAACTTCACTAGCACTGGTTGGCCCACCTGGATGTGTAGCAGTGAGTGTAGTGATTTGCCCTTTAACTCATCTGGCATGTGGTTAGCATCTAGCATTGTAGGACAGAAGGCCTTAATTTTGGGACTTCCATAATTACCCTAGTGGTTATTTACTGTAAAAGCCACATGAGCCAATTGAGTGTCCCAACCACTTTTGGAGACATTTGCATGCTTCTTGATGACGACATTTGTCTGCTTCATAATGCCATTTGCCTGGGGGTAATATGGAGTATGAAATACCCATTCGACCCCTTCACCTTGGGCCAAATCTTGCACTGAGGTGGCAGTGAAGTGTTGTCACTTTGAACGCATTCAGATGTTGGCAGGACACTGACTCAATGTTTTAAATTGGCTATCATCTGTGCTCCAGTAGCAGTACTCGTGGTTATAGCCATGGCCAAATCTGAGACTGCCTCAGCCCCCACCAGGTACCTATTGCCATGAGATGGCTTTAGAGGGCCAACATAATCCACTTGCCAGGTACTCCACAGAGCCTTCTCCTGCCTGATATGTTGAGCTGCATCAACGGTAGGATGACCTAGCACTGAGGACAAACTGAAATAACTGCCAACCATGAGATCAACATTCGTAATAGAGGTCTGACCATCCTGAGTGTCCCTTTTTAATATGAAGCCACTCATCCAACCTTTCCCAGGTTTTCCACTCATCGTTAACCACGTTAATTTTGGCCAGATTCCATATAGCAGCAGGAGTGTCCCTTTTAGAGTGTCCTTTGACCTATCCCATCTTGATGGGTCTGAAGAAGCTGATTTCCAACAGCCTTTGCCAGTCTTCAGTCCTCCATATTTTGGTGTGGCCTATCTCCCACTGATTCACTTTCTACTGGCAAATCCACTCAGTGGCACCCTTAAAGGTTGCGTAAGAATCATTGTAGATAGTCTGTGCACCATTCCCTGAGGCCAGCATGAGAGCAGGTATTTCCTCTACTTGGGCACTGCCCTCACCTTCTCTGGTGACAGTTTGGCCTGATCCAATTTCCAAGGCCGTGGCTTTGAAATGCCATTTGTCTCCTACACAGTGGGAGGATGTTTCCGTGAACCACACCGCCTTGTTATCAGAGTCCATGGTCACTTCAGGTGCTACCTGAATTGGAGACAGTTTGTAGGTATGACCTAACAGAGTTATGTCTGGATTGATAGGCTGTTGCAATTTGGTAACTTTAGTCAGTCCTTCTTTCAATGGCATGAGCTGTCCGATCTCTGCCAAATAAGCATACCAGTTTCTTACAGTGGCCTGGGCTACTGCCTCAGGTGGGGGAGTTCCTTTTAGGATTACTTTTTGAGCAGAGGGAAAGGACCTTGCACTACACTATCTTGTGTACTGCACAGCTTCTCCACCTCTTTGACAGCTCTAGTAAGGCAAAGGAGTCCCTTTTCCTACTCCAAGTATCTTTCCTTTGCAAGTATCTTTGAATGCCATTGAGGAGAAGAAAAGGACTTTCTTTGGGCTACTGGGTCCCCTTTGGAATATCCCACAATAGGAGGTGTGTTCTGAAAAGCCCCATTCAACCCTGAGGGCATCTTGTGGGTGTAAAAGGTCCAATTTCTGAAAAGCTTTGAGCGCATTGTTCTGGTTTTAAGTGGGACAGATGCTCTGTTGCCCCAAGAGGGACAAAAGAATGACACTCACACAAATGGATTGGATAGTGATGGAAAGTTTAAAAAGAAAATAATTGATATTCTACAGAATCTGCAAAGCATAGTAGTGAGAACATCCCAAGCATATATATTTCCCTTACATCACATGCACAAGTCCCAGGCTTCCCTTCTCCCCACCTGAGGGTGCACCCAAGAACCCTAGAGCTCTTTCTTCCCCCCTACTGTTAGGCTGGTCTCAGACTGGCCAGGCTCAAGACTGCCCTCCCTCCACCCTTCTTATCATGGCATTAGGCCTACACAAACCTAAGAGGCCTGAGATACTCCCCCCCCACTGTTTACCCAACAGGGAAGCATCTCCCATGGGAGCAGAGGGGGAAGAAAGAGAAAGAGAATGACTTATCCCCCAGATTTATAGGGGTGCAGGATTTAGGGGTAAAAATATGCTATTTCCTGTGTCCATCTACTGGGTGGACACTGGAGATATAACTATGTGACAGCCTAGGAGGCGCACAGCCTAAACTACCACATTCCACCCCTTATTTCATACCATAATTCCTGTGCCAAACATATCAAATTAGAAATAGTCTTTAGATGAGATATATATATAAGGTCCAAATAGATTACTCTTCATCTGGGCATCCTTCCAAATAGTTTCTCACTCTGGCCTAGGCAGTAATTCTTTCCAGTTCTTTCCCTTATCCAGTGGAACCTTCCCAGTGACACAAAGTTCATTCTTCTGCACTGTGAGCTTTTCATGGATCCAGTGGACATCCTGGTCATCTGAATTTTGACTATCTTTTTGAGCTAGTCATAAAGAGGAAGGGCTATTACAGCAAAGCCTGGAATATGCTTTCTCCAATAGCCCAAGGTACGAAATAGCTTCTGCAATTCTTTCTTGTGATTTGGTATTTGGCCCTTTTAAATGGATTCCAGAGTGTCCTCCAACACTGCCACTGCACCTGCTACCCACCAAGAACCAAGAAATTTGAATTCCTGGCTTGGACCCTGACACTTAGTAGGAGGTATCTGCAACCCATTTTTGGTTAGCAGTTCACAGATGGCTGCCACAATTCAGCCAACCTGGTCCTTGTCGTGGCTCCCAACTAAGATACCATCTATATATTGATAGACAGCAACACTCTTTGAGACTGTGGCAGTGTCTAGTAAAGCTGCCAATGCATTTTGTGCAATGGTAGGTGAGTGTTTGTAGCCCTGAGAAAGGCAATTGAATATGTGCTGAATACTTTGCTAGGCAAAGGTGAATTGGGCCTTGTCCTCATCTTGCAGTGGGATCATGAAGAACACGTCCTTGATGTCCATCACTGCCATCCAGGCGTGTGATGCTGCTTGAATGGCTGTCACCACAGAAGTCAGGCTTGGAACTGGCCATGAGAGAGAAGCTGTATTGGTCATCTATAGTCGATGGTGAGTATGCATTGCCCACCAGGTTTCTCCACTGGCCAAATTGGAGAACTGTAAGCGGAGTGTGTTCAGGTGATGATTTGCCTTTTCTCCAGGTCTGCTGTTACCTTGGAGATACCTCGCTTGGCTGCCATTGGTAAGGGATACTGGTGGACACAGGTAGTATCGGGGTAAATTCTGGCAGTTTGTAGAATGTTAACCCGAGCAGTCCTTGCCTCTCTAGCTTCCACCCTGTAGGAGTCAAAACACCACAGCACACTTAGAGAGATGCCACCTTTGCCCACCCAGAACATCAAAGCCCAACATGTTCCCTGGATAATCGCTTAGTGCAACCTCCACCATGGTGCTACCTTTGTCCCCAGAAGCCATAATCTGGTCTTGGCAGTTGTTGGGTGTACACATATATGGAGCTTTATCTTCTTCCAGGATAGCTGTACCTTTAAGCACTCTGCCTCTTGTATATTTAGAACACTTATCTGTGCACCGGTATCAATAAGATACTTGACGGCAGTTCGTGAGGGTCCAGTTGAAATCAGGATGAAGGATTCTGAGTCTTCATACCATTACAAGGCATGTACAAAGTGGTAAGAGAGGCCTGAGTCAGTCACTACTGCATTTAGTTTTTTGGGGTGTCCTGGGAGCTCTGGTGATGAGATATGTAAGGATTGGCCAGAATAGTGGGTGAAGCTGTCTTGAACTTCTGCAGGGCAAACTTTGGCCTGTTCAGGAGACTGATTGACAAAGTCTCTTGGGAGGCCACCCTGAAGGATAGAGGAGTCCAGGAAGGCTGGACATACTTCCAGAGGGAAGTCTTAAAGGAATAGTTGCTGGCTGTCCCTGTGTGCTGACAAATGAGTCAGTGGGGAAGCCATCCAGCCTGACTGAATAGGCAACTTTGGCTGGACCTCATCAACAAAAGGACAGTCTATAGCTTCTGAAAGAGGGGGAAGATCTCTCATGAGGACTATAAAGATGCAGTGAAGCTATGCAGGGAGAAAATCAGGAGAGCCAAAACACAGCTAGAGCTCAACCTAGCTTAAGCTCAAACTAGTTATAGATGTTAAGGATAATAAAAAATGTTTCTATAAATTCATCAACAACAAAAGGAGGACTAGGGAAAATCTCTATCCTTCACTGGATGCAGAGGGAAACATAGTGATTAAGGATGAGAAGAAGGCTGAGGTGCTCAATGTCTAGTTTGCCTCAATCTTTTAGCACTGGATCCAGCAGTTCCCTGGACACCCAGCCTCATGAACTAGGAGTCAGGGAAGGGAAGGAGAATGAGGTCATCACAATAAATGAGGCAGCGGTCAGTGACCTGTCATGCTGCTTAGACGCACACAAGTCTATGGGGCTGGATGGGCTACACCCAAGGGTGCTGAGGGAGTTGGCAGATGTGCTCACCAAGCCACTATCCATTATTTACCTGAAGTCCTGGATACCTGGGGAGGTCCTAATGAACTGGAGGGTAGCAAATGTAACCCCTATCTACAAGAAAGGAAGAAAGGAGGATCTGGGAAACTATAGACTTCTCAGTCTGACCTTGGTACCAGGGAAGGTCATAGAGCAGATCATCCCGAGCACCATTACATGGCGTATAGAGAACAACCAGGGGATCAGGCCCAGTCAACATGGGTTTATGAAGGGCAGGCATGCCTGACCAACCTGATCTCCTTCTATGACAGGATGACCCGACTGTTGGGTGAGGGAAAGGCTGTGGATATTATCTACCCAGACTTATGAAAAGCCTTTGACACTGTTCCCCACAGAATTCTCATGGACAAACTGGCTGCTCGTGGCTTGGCTGAGCACACACTCTGATGGATAAAGCACTGGCTGGAAAAAGAGTGCCCAAAGAGTGGTGGTCAGTGGAGTTAAATCCAGATGGTGGCTAGTCACAAGTGATATTCCTCAGGCCTCAGTGTTGGGACTACTTTGTCTAATATCTTTATTGATGACCTTGACAAAGACATAGAGTGTGTTACCAGTAAGTTCACAGACTTATTGATGACAACAGGCTATTTGGGATTGTTGATCTTCACCAGGGTAGGGAGGCTCTACAGAAGGACTTGGATAGATTGGATCAATGAGCCAACGTTAATGGGATGAGTGTGGAAGTTCTAAGCTATGCCTTTAAAATTTTTCACAGATCTTGGACAGAAAAGTAGTAAAATGTGAATAAATCACTACTGGATGTAAAAAGGAAAATAATGATAATTCTAAACAATCCATTGGAGAGGTATCTACCATAAGATTTAGTTCCTAAATCAATCTTTCTTCTCACTTCCTCAGGCTGGGAGATACTAACCTTGTGTTTCTGCTGGCTTCTGCTTGACCTTGACTGCATTGTTTTGGTTAAGTTTAATGTCTCTCTGCTCTTTCTCTTTTCCCTTTTGTACAGGGGGCTAAGGGGAAGGCAGTGGGGAAGAAGCCGTTGCAGCTCCCCTGGTCTATGGCCAAGGGGGTCCTTTTCCTGTTTTGTTAATTGTAAATACCTGTAAATATTGTAAATATGGTATATTTGTACATATTCGTTGCATTTCCTTGTAGATTGTAGTTTTGCTTGTAAATACAGCTTTCATTTGCTTCCAACTGAGCTGGTCTGGCAAATTTAACATTGGGGGGAATTTTACAACCCACCACAGATGAGCTTCCACAAGGCCAAAAGCCAGGTCCTGTACAACAACCCCAAGCAATGCTACAGGCTTGGGGAAGTGTGGCCAGAAAGCTGTCTGGCAGAAAGGAACCTGAAGGTTCTAATTGACAGGCCACTGTATACAAGCAAGCAGAGTGCCCAGGTAGCCAAGAAAGCCAATGGCATCCTGATTTATCGGAAATGCTGTGTCCAGCAGAAATTGGAAGGTGATTGTCCCCTTGTACTCAGCTCTGGTGAGGCCACACCTTGAGTACTGTGTTCAGTTTTGGGCACCTCAATACAAGAGAGATGAGGAGGTGCTGGAGCAAGTATAGAGGAGGGCAATGAAGCTGGTGAAGGGCCTGGAGAGTAAATCTTATGAGGAGCAACTGATGGAGCTGTCGCTGTTTATTTTGGAAAATAGGAGGCTGAGGGGAGACCTCATTGCTCTCTACAACTTATCTGAAAGGATGTTGTAGAGAGGCTGGTGCTGGTCTCTTCTCACAGGTAATTAGTGATAAAACAAGAGGGAATGGCCTCAAGCTATGACTGGGTAGGAATGGCTTCAAGCTGCGATTGGGTACGGTTAGACTGGACACGAGGAAAAAAATGTTTCACAGAAAGAGTGGTCAGGCATTGGAATGGGCTGCCCAGGAAGGTGGTTAAGTCACCAGCCTTGGATGTGTTTAAAGGCCATTTGGATGTGGTGCCTGGGGGTATGGTTTAGGGGTGAACCTCGTAGAGTAGGGTTATCAGCTGGACTTGGTGATCGTGAGGGTCTTTTCTAACCTGCACATTTCTGTGATTTCTGTGATTTATCTATACTTTCCCCCTTAGCTAACCATACAGAAATATTACAAAGGATCATGCAATCATTAAGTGGTAAGGGATTGTCCTGAAATCTAGTGAGCAGAAACCTATAGATATTAAGTTTATGTTAGATGACAGAAATTTAGGACCACATCTGTATGTAACAACTATATTTTTTAGTCATCTGAACAATAATGAGTTGAAAAAGTAAGTTTTAAAACTTAGGAAAAAGTAAGGGAAAAAAAGGCTGAAAACAAACTCTACCCTCAGTAAACCTAAAATTGGTAACTGTACACAGATAAATAGGATTGTGAAAGACAAGTTATTGAGCAAATACCCGTATGGATGCTGGCACTGTACTGGAATTACTTTAAATTTTATTTTTTCTACTATATTTCACATGCTGTATTAATTTTGTAAAATGCTGTTCACTTTTCAAAGAATACCAAAAGCTTCAAGCCTCTGTTGGAAAAAGTTTATTGGTTTATATATTATTTAAGCTTAAAAAATCAGAATCTAACATAGGAAAATATTAGAAAAAATTGCACACTTCTATCATAAGAGTTATGGCAAACCCAGAGATCTGAATGATTAAACTATTTGTTTCTTACAGCTATAAATATAGCCAGTGTTACATTTAATTTGTGATTTCTATTGTTTTGGTATTTGCTTGTTGGTTGCTTGATTTTATTTGGTTTTGTTTTGTTGTTTCTTCCCCCCCTCCCCGATAGGAGGGGATCCTATATAATTATAAAGAAGTGAGGAAATTTATCTTTAAGATATCTTCACATTTTAAACGGGAGGAGTACGACATATGTCATTTAAAATTCCCATCCTACCAATAATTCATCACATTGTTATAGGAAGCAACATCAGTGACCTGAGAAGCCTCAGGGAAAAAGAACAGAAAGGCTATCATGTGGCTAAGTGCCCTTGTTTATGCCAGAAGGTACAAGGAAAACAACAGGTAATATCAGATGGCCCGGATCACTTTTATTTGCTTTACATATGAGCCCTAACAACCTCAGATTGGTTTCAAGTTAATCACAAATAAGTATTTGAACTGCTGGGCTGTATATTCAGCAGTTCCAAAGAAGACTCTAGGAGATAAAACTATTCACTAAAGTAATTAAGTATTGATACTATTATTTCCACCAACAGTACAGAGTTTAGGCTGTTCATTATAGCACGACTTGAAAACAGCTATGTAAAGCCATCTGTGAACATAAGCACTTATTAAGAAATGCAAGAGATACAGAGTTCACGAATAAGGGGCTCTTCTCATTCATAACATTTTTTGACAAAGTTTTTCACAGTATCACAGTATATCAGAGGTTGGAAGGGACCTCAAGAGATCATCAGGTCCAACCCCCCTGCCAGAGCAGGATTACTTAGGGTCCACACAGGAACGCATCCAGGTGGGTTTTAATAGTCTCTAGAGAAGGAGACTCCACAACCCCCCTGGGCAGCCTGTTCCAGTGCTCTGTCACCCTCCCTGTAAAGAAGGTTCTCCTCATGTTGAGGTGAAATCTTCTATGTTCAAGTTTGAACCCATTGTTCCTTGTCTTACCACTTTGCACCACCAAAAAGAGCCTGGATCCCTCCACTTGACCCCCAGCCCTCAGATACTTATACACATTTATGAGATCCCCTCTCAGTCTTCTCA
Organism: Indicator indicator; assembly: GCF_027791375.1. Lineage (NCBI taxonomy): Eukaryota > Metazoa > Chordata > Aves > Piciformes > Indicatoridae > Indicator > Indicator indicator. The sequence goes on along the minus strand of NC_072053.1, from coordinate 24,811,496 downwards.
AGACTAAATAGCCCCAGGGATCTCAGTCTCTCTTCATAGGGGAGATGTTCAAGTCCCCTAATCATCCTCGTGGCTCTCCATTGGATTCTCTCCATCAGATCTCTGTCTCTCTTGAACTGGGGAGCCCAAAACTGGATGCAGTATTCCAGGTGTGGTCTTACCAGCACAGAGTAGAGAGGTAGAAGAAGTTCCCTAGACCTGCTTCTTGATGCATCCCAGGATCCCATTGGCTTTCTTGGCCACAAGGGCACATTGTTGTTCCATAGAGAACTTGTTGTCCACCAGCACTCCAAGGTCTTTCTCTGTGGAGCTGCCTTCCAGCACGGCAGCCCCTAACCTGTCGTGGTGCCTGTTGTTATTTCTCCCCAGATGCACTTGCACTCGTCCTTATTAAACTTCATGAGGTTTGCCTGCACCCAGCTCTCCAGCCTGTCCAGGTCACGTTGGATGGCAGCACAGCCTGACAGGTGTCAGCCAACCCCCCCAGTTTTGTATCAACAGTGAACTTGCTGAGGGTACTCTCAATGCCCTCATCCAGGTCGTTGGTAAAGATATTGAACAAAACTGGACCCGGTACCGATCCCTGGGGAACACCACTTGCCACAGGCCTCCAAGTTGACTCTGTGCCACTGATGACAACCCTCTGAACTCTGTTGTGGAGCCAGTTTGCAATCCACCTCACTGACAAATTTTCTATGCCACATCTCCTGAGCTTTTGGATGAGGATGTTATGGGAGACAGTATCAAAAGCTTTACTGAAATCAAGATATATGACATCCACTGCTCTACCCTCATCTACCCACTTGGTCATAACTTCATAGAAGGCTATGAGATTAATTAGACAGGATCTTCCCTTGGTAAATCCGTATTGGCTACTCCTGATAACATTCTTGTCTTCCATGTGGTTAGAGATGAACTCCAGGATGAGCTGCTCCATCATCTTTCCAGGGATGGAGGTGAGGCTGACTGGTCTGTAGTTGCCTGGGTCCTCCTTCTTGCCTATTTTGAAGACTGGAGCGACATTTGCTTTCTTCCAGTTGTCAGGCACCGATCCTGTTCTCCAGGACTTTTCAAAGATGATGGAGAGAGGTTCAGCAACAGTATCAGCAGCTCTCTCAGCACTCTGGATGCATCCCATGAGGGCCCATGGATTTATGTGTATTCAGATGGTGTAAGAGATCTCTAACCCTGTCCTGACTGACCTGCAGAATGTCCACATCTCTCCAGTTCTGCTCCCTTGCTTCTAGAGACTGAGCTTCCTGAAGGCTGGTCTTAGGAGCAAAGAAGGCAACTCTGCCATCTCTGCATCATCAGTTACCATATCTCCCCCCTCATTCAGCAGAGTGCGCAGCTTCTGCCTGCTCTTCCTTTTATCATTGATGTATTTGAAAAAACTCTTCTTGTTCTCTTTCACCTCTCTGGTGAGATTCAGTTCCAGGAGGGCCTTGGCTTTCCTTGTTGCATCTCTACATTCTCTGGCTATATCTCTACAATCCTCCCAACTGACCAGTCCTTTTTTCCACATATTGTAAACCTCCTTTTTGTTTTTGAGTTTGCCCTTTTAAAGTCCAGGGTTGAAATTTTACTTATCACTCTGCTTCTTTGTCTGTTGGTATTAAACTCTAACGTGTCATGGTTACTGCAACCAAGATTAACCTCAACCTTGACATCTACAACCAGGCCTTCTCTGTTTGTTAATATCAGGTCTAGTATTGCACTTCTCCTTGCTGGTTCTTCAACCACTTGCAGGAGAAAGTTGTCATCATTGCACTGCAGGAATCTTTTGGACTGTCTGTTCTTGGTTGTGTGATCTTTCCAGCAAGTATCCAAGTGGTTGAAGTCTCCCATGAGCACCAGCTCACTTGATCTTGAGGCTACGTCTAGCTGCCTGTACAAGGCCTTGTCAACAGCTTCTTCCTGGTTCTGTGGTCTGTAGCAAACCCCCACTACTGTATCACCCATAGTTGCATGTCCTTCCACTCTTACCCATAAGCTTTCAATGCTTTTATCGTCTCCCCCTGGGCTGAGCTCAACACATTCCAGTTGCTTATTCACATAGAGAGCAACTCCACCACCTCACGTTGTCAGTCTGTCCTTCCTGAAAAGAACATAGCTGTCCATAACCACATTCCAGTCATGGGAGCTCTCCCACCACGTCTCTGTGCCTGCAACAAGATCATAACCCTGTGACTGCTCTCAGATTTCCAGTTCATCCTGCTTATTCCCTGTGCTTCTTGTGTTGGTATACAGACACTTCAGAGGAGTATCTGTTACCGTTGTGGGTGTTGCATAATCCACTATTCCCTACAGCCCCTGGGATAGCAGTGGAGCGGGTACCCTTCTTCACAATTGTCCCAGGAATGTCCTCAGTGAGGCTCATTTGTTTCATTAAAAGTACTACTACATAAAATCTCCATTGTTTTCTTTTAAAAAGCCTAAAATGTAATGAAAAAAACAAATGGAAATGCAGCTTAAGTGACCTACTCTACCTTACCCTGCTCTGAGCAGGGAAATTGGACTTGCTAAACTCCAGAGGTCTCTTTCAACTTCAATTATTCTGTGATATGGTTGCAAAGAAGTATACTGGCTTACATGCAGCTACTTACTGTTAAAAAATCCCAAGCTTCTTAATTTTAAGAATACCCATTAAATAATAAAGGGATTTTAAATTCATTTGGACTGTTGAAAGTTTTGATGAATGTCAGGTCAAGGGGCTACTCACAAGCAGCACAGTTTAAAAGTTTCAAACTCCTTTTCCATCTGTACTTTTAGATGACAATTTCAGACCAAATGATCTTCCACAGACTTCCTACCTCCTCACTAAGATCACCATAACATTTTATTTTCCCTTTTTGTATTTAGCCTTATATCTGTAAGGGCTTGGAAATACAATTTCCTTTCATATGTTTTACACCTTGCACAGCCCCCAGAATGAGACTTTTTAGGAAAAAAAAAATGTCATTTAGTATGCATAGAAATAGTATTGAAAGCTTTTTATTGCTAAAAATATGATGAGGTTTATTTAGTCCAAGACTGAAGACCATTTATGTTGAGCAAAGCAGAACTTCTTACTCTGCCAGCATGAATCCTTCCTTCATGAATCCAAAACCCAATATGTCTCTAGTTTGGGCCACTTATTTCATTACAAGAAGGGCAAAATTTACATCACATACTTGAACATTTCAGGACCTAGAGTTGGTTTTTGCCTGTGGTGCATGTAGATGTTTGGGAAATCTTTAGAGTCTTCAGAGTGCCCAGTTTTGCTGGTTGCTCTCTCTAACATAGGCTGAATGTGTGTAGTCTTGAAGGAATTGCAAGAGAAAACTTCAAGTTCTTCCATAACTCCAGTAATAGAAAGCAATGGCGTTTTGTGATCTGAACCTTAGTGCTGTCCCAGGCTGCCTTGAAGAGAGTTATGTATAGGCAGCTTGATCCTACAAGCTCAGGAGGATCTTACAAGCTTATTTTGTCCTGAACACAGTATTTTTGTGTAGTAGGTAAATCAATTGAGCTCTAACAGCTGATTTGATTGTTTTAAAAGGAAAGGAAAGTGAATTCCTGATAAGTTTAATTGAAAGGAAGAATTTGAAAAGTTTGCATCTAGCCTGAGGCTTTTTCTTGCATATCCCCAAAGCCACAAGAGAATATAGGTGATTCTTTAATGCAAGTTAAAGTAGTCAGTAAATAAAGCTAAGAATGAATGTAACAATGTTGATAGTATTAGTACAAGCACAATCCTAACAAATATTTAAACTGGAGCGGCCATGGCTGATATGCTTCTGTTGGGCAAAGTTACTGGTTATGTTCAACACACCAAAACAGCTTTCAGGAAAACCTGAGAGACCAAGATGACCAAAATTTTATTTGCATGTAGATTTGCTGTGATCACATGAAGATAGGGGCTGTTTATGAGATGCACAAGCAACTAATAGCAGTTATTTCATGTGAAACTCTCCAATGTGGATGTTTAATTGCAGCACTTACGTAAACAAATTAGAGACACAATTGTCTTTGCATTCTTTTCCTAACTTACTCCAAGGTAGCCTATTCCTGTTATGTACTATTAGGCAGAGAGAAAAAACATGGGCACCGTCATGAAGAGTAACAGCAGTTTAGTCTTCATATTCAAAGTATGGAATATGGTTCTGCTATATACCTTGGCCAGTATGTTCCATAAACTTGAAAGTTCATCATAAGCACAGCTACAGAGAGCTAATGAAAGAAATCTAAGCTCCTGGTCATCAGCTGCATGCAATATTTTGTGTTTCTCTTCCCACATTTACTTCAGTGACTCTTTACACAGGAGTGCTGACGTTTTGCCTCTTATCCATGTAGCTATACCTGGCAACAGCATGAGATAACCACAGCACCTCTATTTTCTTGACTACCTGGCAGAATGTTAGATTAAAAAGTGACATTGTGCATTCCTGGTAATTATCTATAAATGTTGTATGCTAGCAATGTTAACAGAATGTTTATGGTGCACTAAACTGGCTTACCTCAGAAAGAACCTGACAAAATAACTGCAAACATGCCTACTAAATGTCAAAGAGTAAATATTACAACTCTGTCCATCAGTTAGGCTAAAGAATTGATTTTGGTTTAGGGGGACCAAAGATCACAGACCAAATACCTGCCAGAATGGCAGCAGTGCTGCAGGACATCTGCAGCCACTGCAGCTGCCAAATTTCTGCTGAGATACATGAACTTAGGAAACAGGTCAAATGGTGCCAACACTTCAGGTCTGAGAATCTCTGTATTTGGTATTTGTATTTGCTTCTCTGAAAGCTTCATTCTTATCATTTCAGAAACAATGCTTTGATTTCAGGAAGTCTTCCAAAGCTGCACTTCCCAGCTGCAGAAATAAGATATGGAGAGCAGTAAATATTTGAATTTATTTGGAATTAATAGGTCAGAAGACCAGAGGTGCCAATTGCTGTATCACGAAAATAGTGAATGCCAAAACACATTACAGAATAACCTGGATAAAGCAAGGCTATTATGTTTCAGTTGTGAATGGGTACACACAATTGAAGGCTAGGGAATCATCTCATCTTTCAGGTATGTTTTACCTTAGACACATGCTTTGCAACAAGACTGGCAAGTGAAACTCATTTGGTGAATTTGAGAAATACAAGAAATGAGTGAGCTCTCTCAGAATTTCTGTATTCATCAAGAATACATCACAATTCCTAGAGGAAACTGCACTTTAATTGGGGTATACAATTCCTTACCTGCTATCTTGTGAGGTGCTGATTTTAAAAAATTGGTTGAAGTTCTGTACATGTGCATTGCAGAGTACTAGATTCTTGAAAACAAAAGGCTTTTTTAGGGCGAGGCACTCATTATCTCTCAGCACTCTGCAAGTTTTATAGGAAGCCTACTTATAACACAGATCTTGAATTCAGACGTATTTATAGTACAGAGTGGTGAATTCTTTTAATACTTGCTTGTATCTGTTTGCATTTTTGTGTGAAAGAAGAGCTTAAGCCATCATAATGATGGTACTTTAGTACATTCAAAGCCTTGCAAATTAGCTATTTAGCTCAAATGAATGACGCCATCAGGTCAGTCAATATATTAAGCCAGTCCAAAACTGATACAATTGGATACGCTAGGCAAGCTTGGTAGGGTCTCACTCCTAACATGAATTTTAATTTCACATCCTTAATGAAGGCTTCATGTCTTCTTGTTACACGAACACTGTTTGGGAGATGGGGATGCCAAATATCCTGTAGGTCACAGGCAAATACCTTGCAAGGTAACATGACAGGTAATCTACTGCATTTTGTGTTTCTGTGAAGTCGTTGTGCACTAGTTTCTCTTTGCTGTTTTACAGTAGTCTAGAGAACACTGATAACGTAGTGCTGAAAAAAATGTCTCTAGGCTCAAAACACCTTGTAGCAATAAGCCTCTTCCCTTTTTCCATATACTATTTAATACCATCAGAGGATGTAGGATCTGCATGTCCCTAAAGAGCATAGCTTCGCTTTGTCCCCTCCATTCTCAGAAGCAGCAAGAACACTTTGCTCTAGAAAAAGCATTTATGAAAGGCGGATGTTCTTATTACTCTTTTTGGTATTTGTTCATTTTTTGTCTGCTTAGATATGTAAGCAGCTGTATACATACAAAAGTCTCTCGTGAGGGATGCTGAAGGGACACACAGAGCAGTGTAGATTTGGACTTTACTGTTCTGCTGTGGTACCTAAGGTGTTGGAGAAGGAGGATTATGCTCACCCTCTCCCAAGAGAAGTATCCAAGCTATGTAAGTTAATCACACTTGACTTGTATGTAAAAGCTTTTCTGTATCTCATAAATCGTAGAATCATAGAATCATTTAGTTTAGAAAAGACTACCAAGTTCAACTGGTAACTAATACTGCCAAATCTGCTGCTAACCATGTTCCTAAGCATCACATTTCTAGTCCTAATGGCCACACCATTTCTGATTCAAGCCAGGATGCTGGTGGCCTTCTTGGTCATCTGGACACATTTCTGTCTCATTTTCGTTTGGATGTTGACCAACACCCCCAGGTCCTTTCCCTCTGTGCAGCTTTCCAGTCACTTTTCCTCAAGCCTGCAGTATTGCAGGGACTTATTTTGACCCAGCTGCAGGACCTGGCAATTGGCTTTGTGTCACAAGAAGATAGTGTAGATGATGATGTGGTTTTAGATTCTCTCATCATGTGTAATGTTCTAGAAATGAGAGTTACAATTTTTCCCCATTTTTTCCCTGCTTAACAAGACGGCTGATTCAAACTGCATTATTTATTTGTTTGTTTGCTTGTTTGGGTTGGGTTTTGTCTAGTTTGTTTGGTTGATTGGTTTGCTTTCTGATAAATGATATTCAAACACTCAGTGCTCCCACAGTGTCATGGTGAGTTTGTTGCATTGAAGAAAGAAAAAAATATGCCGCAGAAAAAAGCCAGTGGCATATTATGTTGCAGTTCTGCAAGAGAATACAGTTCTGCAATAGCCTGTGAAGTGTAGTATTGATATAGACAACAAATGCTGGATACCTTTTCTGAGATGCAGATGACATACAAAAGGAAAGAAAAATGAGAAAGAACTGTGCTTGCCTCGGAGAGGACTGACATGTTAAAGATCCTAACCAGACAGGAGTTCTGAGTCTGTCAACTTCTGTTTTAGTGAAGCAAACAGATGACAGATCCTCTATTCTTTTCTCCCCTTGTTTGACAGCAGAGAAAGACCATGATAACAATTGCTGTTCTAAAATAGAAGTGGTGAGGCTTAATATTTGAAGTTTTTTTCTGCTTTATTTCAAAAGCTTTGAGGCTGGCACAGTAATTATTATATAACTCCCAGGAATTTTACTTTACATTTCAGAGGTATTTTTATAGAGATGTCTGTAATTAATTCAGGTATAAACAAACACTTTTTCAAGATATCTATCACAGCTTTCAGGAGGGTTGTTTGGTTTAAGAACACCAACATTTTGTTTGATTTTAGGCAACATAATAGGAGAACTTAGCCACGTATTTAAGTTAGTAAAATTAAAAGCAGTTAAGCTTAACACTAAGGAATTCTGTATGAAAAGACTAAAGGGAATATTTAATATGGAAAAGTACTGAGGGATCTGCCAACTTAATACCTTTTTTCTGCATGGTGCCTATGCAGTCTTTGGACATCAAAACATTGGTCATATTTGCAGTGATAATTCCCACTTGGATACATATGACAGTGTCACAAGTGTGCTATGGTACACTTCCTTTTTGAAGAATGTAACTCCCAGCATGATTCAGCGGATGACACTAAATTGAACAGGCATGTTGATCTGCTTGAAGGTAGGAGAGCTTTGCAAAGGGATCTGGACAGGTTGGATCGATTGGCCAAGGTCGGTTGTATGAGGTTTAACAAAGCCAAATTCTGGGGTCCCCATCCAAAGCTACAGGCTTGGGGCAGAATGGCTGGAAAATTGCCTGGCAGAAAAAGACCTGGGGGTTCTGGTAGACAATGATCTGAACATGACCCAACAGTGTGCTCAGGCCAACAGCATCCTGGCCTGTATTGGGAGTAGCATGGCCGGCAGGATTAGGGAAGAGATTGTGCCCCTGTGCTTGGCACTGGTGATACTGCACCTCTGCTACTGTGCTCAGTTTTGGGCCTTTCACTACAAGAAAGACTTTGAGAGAAGGGCAACAAAGCTGGTGAAGGGTCTAGAGAACAAGTTTTATGAGGAACAGCTGAGGGAGCTGGGGTTGTTCAGCCTCAACAAGAAGAAGCTGAGAGGACACCTCATTGCTCTCCAAAGGAGGTTGAAGTGACATGGTTTCTTCTCTCTAGTGTCAAATGACAGGAAGAGAAGAAATGGCATGAAATTTTGCCAGGAGAGTTTCAGATTGGATATTAGGAACTATTTCTTTACTGAAAGAGTGCTCAGGCATTGGGACAGGCTGCCCAAGGAGGTGGTGGAGTCATTGATCCTGGAATTGTTCAAGAAACATGTGGACATGGCACTTGGAGACATGGATTAATGGCCGTGATGGTGTTAAGTGTAAGGAACACCCATCGAGTTTCAAATATGGTATGTAGTATTCCATCTCTACTGTAAGCAAGTATCAAGGGAATAGAAAACAAGACTCTTGGAACCTGTTTTACAATACCCTGAAGTAATAATGAAACTCAAAAAATGAACAGGAAAATTATGCTTTGCTATGAAGGAAAAGGAGTATAGAAAGATAATGAGTTTGACTTGTCATACAAAGACATATGCAATTAATGCAGACAAAGAAACCCCAACATAAAAGTACTAACTACCAAGAAAAATAATCTTATCTTCTTAATAATTTTTCTCACAATGCATGACAGGTTCTTTCAGACTCCTTGCACTAAACAGTATGCCTCTCCAGTAGCTGCCAATGTATGAACTGCATGAAAGGCTACCCTAAAGACAAAAAAATGGGGACTGCTTTCATGAGAAGTCTATAGCTGCCTGCTTTATTCATTGAGACAAATTACAGAATAAATATTCTCAAAAATCTGAAAGGTAGATGACTACAGCAGACAGCTAATGACAGTTTGTTAAAATGGGGAATTACTTGGATATCTGTTCTCAAATTTGTCAGCAATATCCTTATAAGCAAGAAAAATATTCTTACAACTAAAAACTGCATAATGATTACATTCTTTCCTGAACTTGTGTCTTAGAGTTTGAAAAAAAAAGATATTTTTTTACACTTGTTTTCATATGAAAAAGCCTTGCAGTACTTTAAAACGGTATCTGGAAATTAGAGTGAATACAAAGTAAAGGTGTTAGACAGATAAAAACAGAGGTGAGGAAAGAGACAAATGCAGTCTTTCCCCTCCCTTCACTCTGCCCTTAGGATCTTGATAAATACATCTGTTCTTCAGTTGCCAAAATTATGAGATTTCTATGCCCTTGACTGAAAAGTACCAGACTAATGAGAGAGACGAGTACAAAATAAATTTTTGCGTAGTTCTTAATTTATATTTTCGTCTGTATTCATGAAATTTTAAGAATTAGACATGGAAGAGACCAATTAAATCATCCAGTCATTCCCCCTACTGACAGCTCTGAATAATTTCTTATATTTTCAGATTCTGAAAATACAGCATTTACATACAGATGACAAAATACATTTTAATGAGCCAAGTTCTTTTTTTCCTTTGCAATCTGAGCAGAACTGAACAGAGGTCTTTGTCACAACAGACGACTTCTAAGGGAATATATACTTCAGCTGAGTGCATGTTACCAGATCAGGTAGTGTATTTAAACAGTTTATTATTATGCATTTCAGCACATCATAGGAAAAGGATACCCAATAATTAAGATCAATCAGCACACCTTCTGAAGCCCAGTGTGGCAACTGAGAAGTTAAATATTACTTCAGACAGGAGGCAAGATGTCCCAGTGAATAGTATAAGGTAACCTTAAGTAAACTGCCTTCATAGTCATTCAGTTAAAGATTAGTGAGAATCCACTGTCAGTTCAGCACAAAGTCACTCTGTCATTAGTGAGCAGCTCAAACTACCACTTGGTTGTAATTGTAACTTGAGAATTTTTAGCTATTAATGAGTAATAAGATTAAGATTAAGATGACTTTGTTCAGAAGATGGTTAATAGTCTTTGTCCTAATGTGATACTTTAGTTTGGAGTTATGATCTGTCTCTTGAACTTCAGTGCAAGCCCGAGTTAGACATTGCCACCTTCCAAAGGAAAAAAAAAAAAAAAGGGAAAAAGAAATAAAGCAGCCCCAAAGCAGCATGGGATATGCCCAGAAGCACAGAAGGGATAAGATGGAACTTAAAGACCAGTGTTTAAAACGGAGCCTTTCACATAATTTTAAATAAGATTTTATTTTTAGACAAAACTCTGTATGACAGTTCAAATGAGATGCCCAAACTATGGCTATTTCTTCTGTGTTCTCTGCTCCTGACAGTCTGATGATCACAGAATCACAGAATGTTAAGGTTTGGAAGTGGCCTCAAAAGATCATCTAGTCCAATCACCCTGCCAAAAGCCACATGGGAACACATCAAGGTGGGTTTTGAATGTCACCAGAGAAGGAGACTCCACAACCTATCTGGAAAACCTCTTCTGGGGTTCTGTCACCTTCATAGTGACAAAGTCTTTCCTTATGTTTACATGGAACCTCCTGTGCTCCAGCTTGCACCCACTGCCCCTTTTCCTATCATTTGGCATCACTGAGAAGAGCCTGGCTCCATCCCTCCCAATACTTGCCCTTCATGTATTCATAAACATTAATGAGTTCACCTCCCAGTCTCCTCTTCTCCCAGCTAAAGAAACTCAGATTCCTCAGCCTTTCCTCATGATTCCTCATGATAAACCAGGAAACACTCATAAATCTACATGCAGCATCTCTGAGGAACAACTTCAGCAAAATTCATACAGTTCAGACACTGTGCAGTACAGAATACACCCTAGATTTTTCTAGACCACTAGCAGGCGAAGGACTTGATAAGGAATTTCCAGTAACAGCCATGTGAATATTTAGACAATATTGGAATGAAATGGAGATTTGTCATCAACTTCATTCTGATGAAAGTACTGATAAAAATATGATTTCAGAAATAATTCTGTGGCATTTATTTACCCAAATACGTTTTGTCCTCCTTTAATTTTTACACCTTTAAGTGACATAGTGCTATATCAAGTTGCTGGTAAAAGGATTCGAGTTTCTGCACCTATTTTTCTTCTCATACAGAGTTGTAACTGTAAGATGACCATGATTTTACTATGTTTTTATGAGCTAGAGCTTCTTCACAGTAATAAAGATTTATAAATAAATAGCTTAGCCTGTAAGTCAGCCTGACACATATATTATATTACAAATAGAGACATGAAGCGTTATAAGATCTATTATCAGTTTTCCCCAAGCAATTGCTAATAAAAACCCCAAGCATTTCTGACAAGTGTGTACTGTAAAAGACAAAGAAGCAAGCATTTAAATGTGGGTAGCTGATCTATTAGCAAACACTTTTATTTCCAGATCCATGAAACAATTGTTTCAGATTTAAAATAGTCTTCATAAACCATGTTTTACAAACTGTAATTTAATTAAGGCATTCTAAATTCATTAGATCATTTTCTAAACCCATGTAGTTTTTCCTGCTCTTCATTTACATGGAAGGGAAGCGAGCACTTTAAGGAAATTATGAAGCAGTGGTGTAGCATGAATGGAAGCTTTGTTGAAAAAAACAAACTCCAGAAAAGTAACATACACACTTCCTGTAAAAGCTCATCTTCCTTTGCTGTTTCATGCTGAATCACATACTCTGGCATTCTGTAGGGAAGTGATTGAGTCGCCATCCCTAGAGGTATTTAAAAGACCTGTAGGAGTGGCTTAGGGACATGATTTAGTGATGGACTTGGCAGCATTAGGTTAACAGTTCGACTTGATGATCTTAGAGAACTTTTTCAACATAAATGATTTTATGATTCTCTAATAAATGACCTAAAGCAACAATTGTCTATTTTAATGCATTATTGAACATCATGAGAGTTGTTAGGATCAAAGTTTGCTTTCCTGTGTAATTTTCTCCCGTGCGCATAAAGGAGCACCAATAATTTAAAGGTAGATTCGTACTGCATTCCTTAATTCCAGAATTCTTCTTTTCATGCACCATACAACGCCACAGAAAGTCAAATAACAGTAGAGCAAGCATCAGACAAAATAAAAATCTGTCAGGACAAACCCAGTGGTTGCCACCTGTGCACATCCCACAGGATACCCATAAGATACTCATAGGATAAACACTACGATTAGCTCAGTCTCTGTGTTTGCTTTGTGTACCCACTCATACTACAAAGTATGTTAATTTATATTCTTATCATTTATGATAGCACTTCAGAGACTCACAATCCTGTTTCCTTGTATAATATGATATAAAATATTCCTTAGAAGTTCCTTCCAAATATCCAAGGCTCTTCATGGCAATTGGTCTATAACCAAAGAAAAACATTGCCACAATGATGACATCCATTAGCAGCATGATTTGCTCCAGAAATTTCTCATCCTAAAGGACCATTTGTGACAGGCAAAGGACATTTTATACCAAATATCAACTCAAAACATTGTAACATATAATTGTAAAAACTGAAAAAAACACCCCACACTAATTTCATATTTTAAACGCAAATCCTCTTTCCAACTTTGGCAATTTACAACAGTAGAAAAAAATAACAGATGGTCAAAAAGAGGCAAACAAAAGAAGGAAGAAGAAGGAGGTGAAAAAGAGTCCTTGAAATCTTTTGCTTCAGCTGAAATATGAAGGGGAAATTGTGGTATTTGTAGCACTTGGCTGTAGTTGGAGGAGTTACCACCTTGCTATTACATTTTTCTATCTGCTTACTGATTTGCTACTTTTCTGAGTTGCTCAGTTAGTACAGGAGTTGTTATTCAAATTAAAACCAAGCTGGCAGGATTCACATGCCTCTACTCCAGCCTATATGTAGCAGATGGGGGAGTCAGCTATTTTTGGCAACAATACAGTATTGATGGTTTTTTTTTTTCTTTTTTTTTTTTGTCAGTTACAAAGCAGTGATACAGAAGGCATCTTTTATTCATGAGACACTGAAGATGTGAATAAAGCTTAACTTCACTGCTTCAGAGGTTGAAATGCTCATCGCCTATGCAAAATGGCTGTATGCGAATCCTGTATCTCAACTGGGAGGTAACTTGTCTCCTAGGGATTTCACTAACATTGTCAACCATGATCAATCTCTCTAGCCTTTCATAGAAAAATTAGTTCAGTGTATGTATACTGGGAAGAAATAGAAGGTAAGCATTCCCATGGTCCATCAGAAACGCCTTTTTCATAGGCCTGAATGTAGTTGTCTTCTTGAGTGCTTTATCTTGTTTATAACAGGCACCCAGGAAAGTTCAGTGAAAAAAAATATGGAAATGAAAAACTAGGTTCCCAAGGGATATGCCTGAGTCAAAAATAATTCTGTCTTAACTGTGACTTATGAACAAATGATTCAGTCAAATACATTCCATATTTCTATTCACCACCATCTGTTATTGGCAAGATAGTTTGTTTGTGCCCAGCTACAAAGCTTGAGCAAGTGTGTAACCACCAAATTAAGGGAGAAAAGTGAATACAGTGAATGGTGCAATGAAGAAGTATGGCTGGTTTTCACTACAGGTGTATTTGCACTTCAATGGCTAGCAGAATTTAACATGTGCGAGAAGGAGCGGAATGAGCCCCGCAGAAAAAGACTTGAGGGTACTGGTGGGCAAGAAACTGGACATGAGCCAGCAATGTGCACTTGCAACCCAGAGGACCAACGGCATCCTGGGCTGCATCAAAAAAAGTGTGGTGAGCAGGTCGAGAGAGGTGATTCTTCCTCTTAGGATGCTCTGGTGAGACTCTCACCTGGAGTACTGTGTCCAGCTATGGGGCCCCCAACACAAGAGAGACGTGGACCTGCTGGGGCAGGTACAGAGGAGGGCCACAAAGATGATCAGAAGGCTGGAGCACCTCTTCTGTGAAGACCGGCTGAAAGACTTGGTGCTGTTCAGCCTGGAGAAGAGAAGGCTAAGCGGAGAACTCAATAGCTTCATTTCAGTAGCTGAAAGGGATTTACAGGAAGGCTGGGGAAGGACTGTTTAGAAAGGCTTCTAGTGATAGGATGAGGGGCAATGGGTTTAAAATGGAGCTGGGTAGATTTAGATTAGACATTAAGAAAGAAGTTCTTTAAAATGAGTGATAAAATACTGGAACAGGTTGCCCAGGGATATGGTTGAGACCCTGTCCCTGGAGACTTGATGTGGCCCTGGACAGCCTGATCCACTTGGATGTGTCCCTGATCACTGCAGGGAGGCTGAACATGGTGAACTTTGAGGTTGCCTTCCGATCTGATGCATTCTGTGAATCTGTGAGGCACTGGTACCTAGAAAAAAGTCTGAGACAAACAAAGTTGCTTTTTTTGGCATGAATTTTATTTCAGAGCAGGGAGCAGCACTCTGGGATACAGGACCAAGTCTTTTACGCTTGTCTAGGCTCTCTATACCTTTTTGCTGGGATCCTATTTCATTTCATGCAGTAAAAATCAAATGCTAACAAATACTCAGGTATAACAAACGGTGTTGCTGTTTCAATAACTGGAGCTCTCCCCTTAAAGGTATTCCCAGCATTTTAAAATGAGACTGTACTCCCACATACAATTGCATTTAGACACGTGGAAAGAAAGATCTTGACTAGAGTATGACAGAATGGTTCCTTGTGAACTCAGCAAAAGAGTTGTTTTGGTTTTGGTTTTTTTTTTTTTTTTTTGTGAGTTTCATATCCTCTTTTCCCCAGGGGTATTAATTTTTGTTTATAATAGTTTAAAAAAAATGCAGAAAAAGCTCCAGAAGGTAAGCTAGCAGCCTTCCTGGGTTACGTGGAACAAGGATAGAAAGATGTGATTTCAGAGCCCTGGGTTCAAAAATCTTTAGTTCTATTGTGTAAACAGTGGCTGTAGTGGCCTTAATATACTATCTGCAAAGGTGCTTTACAAAAGTTGTTTACCAAAGCAGGCAGTAACTGCATGATCAAACATAGACAGTCTTCAACTAGTTCCACTCACTTGGTGAGCTGGTAGGAAGCATTGCCAGCTCCATCTACATCTATTCACTTTACATATTTTGTAACATGGGGGTAAGAGCCCTGACATGCTATCTTGATGGTGTAAATCCAGATGATGATGCTTCATGGTGTAACTTAAGATTTTTTTGAGACTTTGATATTTCTATCATTCAATTTGAGACACCTGATAAATATCAGAAAAGTGATACTGTGTCAAGAACTTGAAAGATACAGCTTGAGCCTGACTCCCTTGGGCTCAGAAATTTAAAGTCAGTCTGCTACAGTCAGCATTGTGCTCATGAGCCATTTAAAATGCATATACATTAGTGCTGATTAGTCAAAACCAGCATTTATTAACTCTAGTATGAACTGTATTATTTATGAACTATACTTACAGAGAATTTATTTTTAAAGTTTTAATGTTTTCCAAGTGTGCACTAATTCAGGCTAATATATAGGTTACAGTAAATGCCAGCTATATAAGTGACATCTGGAATTGAGGCAGGAAACACATCTATACTGATAGAAATTAGTTATTTAACAACTCCATATGCCTTATGTTTGCTTTACCTGAACCTCTCCTTTCTTTTCAGGTTACATACTGGTCTTTCATAACAAACTACAGAATAAGAAGTAAGAGTTTAAGAACCTGAGTTAGCTATTCATTCAAATATTTCCACTCTTCCAGAGGAATCCATTAGCTGAGCCAGACTATAATTTAGTCTTTGGGGTCTGTCCTAAAATAAAATGTCAAAACACAAAAAGTAAATCAAATATCATTCTCATGCTAAGTGAAAGCTTGAGTTCTGACTTATTTATTCTTCCTCTTCCTATGTATTATAATTACAGATTTTTACCAAACGGACCCCTTTTAGGACAGACCCCTTTAACAGAATCAAGCTCAACATTGCAATTGTTTTTTCATTCAGTTTAGTAAAGAAAACTTACTGCTTCCATAACTTTTCTACCTCAATTTTCCATGTTTTGTAAGGGAGATTTAACCAGCATATCTGATCTGACTGCGTATCTCATAAAAATATTTATAATATCAATTATATTCCATCAATTTTACAATGAGTTCAATATTTAATGGCTGGTAATCAAACACAGTGTTCCCTTTTGCATTCACTTACATTTTGTACAGTCATACTGTAAGCACAGTCATTCTGAAGGTCCATCTAACTTAGTATTTCATGTCTGACAGCAGCAAACATTTGTTAAACAAGTAAGAAGGAGGATGAGCACAGAGTGATACCGCCCGCAACATGTTCCGTGTAAGATTCAATCCTTTTATTGCAAACTGCCTTCAGGACAAGAATAGCAAGTCTTATTCACATATATAAAGCAAGTTTTATGAAGTTCATACATTAATATTTTAAAAGATAAAAAACAGAACTATATAAAAAGAAGTTCAAATTTGTGAAGAAAGCTGAGGAATAGTTCAGGGATGCAGCTGCATTGCAGATACAAGCATGACTAAATTAGCCTGAGGCTGGCAGACAAGTCACTTACTGCTCTGATCTTAAGGCAGCAGTAATAGAAAACGTGGTTGATTGGGGCTGCTGCTGACACCAACAACTTATCAGTTTCCTAACAGAGTGATTATAAAAAAAATCTAATGTTTGTTTTTCTCTGAAGCCAGCACATGCCTGGAGCTAAAGGTGCCTGCCTGCACCACTATTGGTAGCAAAATGGTAACAGCTCCAATGTCTATGTGAGAAAACTGGCAATCAGACTTGCTGCAAACTTTTCATGCTCTGGTGGGAGTCAAGTAACTTGTCTCATTGGTGATCACTGCTTCCAGAAAAGCCCTATGAGCCAAGCATTCACATCTCTTCCTCCCCCCACCTTCCACCCCAGGTCTACTCCTTAGGAAAATAAGAGCAGTGTAGAAAAATTTGTTCTTACCTCTGCTGCTAAGAAGTCTAGAAAAAAAATGCATATGTAGTGTTTAGCATTTACAGTAAGAGATGAGTGGGAAGAAAGATTCCTGTCTTCCTCCAATTAATGGTTATATGCCAGAATTGGGAGCATTTCGTTGGCATTTTCAGAGTTTGTCTGAGAGGTTTTACACCACAGCAGGGAGCATAAATAGAACCAGAAACTCACGAAGGTAGCACCTTCCTGAAACAACCCCTATAGGTATTTCTAAGATTTCCAGCAGTAAAATCTGGGCCCTTCTTTTGAGTAAGCCATAGAAAGATAGTTTCAGTTTAATAAAGTTCTCCCATTGTTATATGTCTGTCTGTTTGGTAAAAATCTGTAATTATAATGGATAAGAGGAAGAATAAAAAAGTCAGAACTCAAGCTTTCACTTAGCATGAGAATGATATTTGATCTATTTTTTGTGTTTCAACATTTTATTTTAGGACAGCCTCCAAAGATGCAGTTTAAACCTCTGAATTGTTCCACAGACTACTGTGACTTTTGCAATCATAATTTAGATAAATCACCTTTAAAGGGGGACAGCAATCTTGGATACACTACAGCATTTTCTAAAGTGTGTCATCCAAGGTGGCAGTATTCCACAACTCTTCTGTCTAGGAAAAAAAGATATTTTAGAGACATACCTAAAATTAGCAGATTGAAAGCCTTTGGGATGATAGTGGTAGGGGAAGGAACAGGAATACTCCAAGAACAGCTTTTCTTAGAAAACTTACAGCTTATTCTAAAAAGGCCTCAGCTTTGTGGTCTTGTCCCACATACAGCTAACAGAGACAATCAGTGCAGAAATTCCTGCCCAGTACCTAATAATGCTTCTAATGCCATAGCAGACCAATGAAAGCTAACAGCCATGGTAGATATTGAAAAAGTCTTAAGAACAAAATATCAAAAAATCTCAAACAAACAAGCAACCAAACCAAACCAACCAACAAATAAATACAAAAGAAAACCACCACAAAACCCCCTGGAAAAGTAATTGGGGCATTAGGAGGAAAAATTAATCATAATCAGGAACCTAAGTAATAAGTTTATACAACTGTCTACACTACCCTACACTTGATCTTAGCCAAAAGGCCGAGAAGTGATGATGATTAGGGGACATGAGCATCTCCCCTATGAAGAGAGACTAAGATCCCTGGGTCTGTTTAGCCTTGAGAAGAGAAGACTGAGAGGGGATCTGATCAATGTCTATAACTATCTGAAGGGTGGGCAACAAGTGGAGGGGCCAGGCTCTTTTTGATGGTTCATAATGATAAGACAAGGAACAATGGGTTCAAATTTGAACATAGAAGATTTCACCTCAACATGAGGAGAAACTTCTTTACAGGGAGGGTGACAGAGCACTGGAACAGGCTGCCCAGGGGGGTTGTGGAGTCTCCTTCTCTAGAAACTTTCAAAACCCATCTGGATGCATTCCTGTGCAGACTACCCTAAGTGATCCTGCTCTAGTAGGGGGGTTGGACCTGATGACCTCTTGAGGTCCATTCCAACCTCTGTGGTACTGTGATACTGTCAGCAAACTGGAACAGAAGGATTAGTCCCTTGGAGCAGATGACATAAAATAAATGACTGAAAACATATCCATTTTTACGTTCCATTATGCTCACAAATGAAACAGCCCAAGAAAGCATTCAGAAAACATTTAGTACACATAACACTTTCAGACACAGAACTCCTGCTGCTTGACAAAGTTGTATGTCATAGCATGGTAAATACAATTGGTAGAGAGAGCCTGAGGACAAATGTAAGGACGTTCCTACAGACACACACAAAAAAAGCATGTCTAACGAAATATATAGAGCAAATGTCATCAAGTTTGGAAACCTGGAGCATTCAGCCTAATCTTCAAGAAACACAGGTAGAACTCTGTCTTGCCATCAAATAGAATTATTGTTCCAGATCTAAAATTGCATCTAGAGAAAGCCCAGTGGTAGATTAAAGTGACACTGGCTACACTTGGTTGTCTTTTTTAGGCTAGAGTAGGTTATATCCACTCTGCTGACTTACACTTTAAATCACAGAAGTACTATGTCATTCAGAGAGCACAAACCTGAACTCGTTTCCTATTCCACACACATCAGAATGAAGCAGGTCTATGTTATCATCTGTTATCTACAGTACATGAGCACAAAACGTGAGGCCCTATTTTTCATCCCACCTGTGGAGCAACAAACTGTTTTTCTTGTTTCCTGGTTTCTGAACTTTTAAATCACCTACATCTGAGATAGCCAGAATGGAGGATGAACTGAAAATATGGACTTTATTATTCATTATTGTAGATGTTGTTTTAGATTAATTGGATAGCTTTATGCAAACCATGGAATGATATTGAAGGGGTGGATTGTTGTGGTTTGAGGCTGATACTTCAGCCTAGTGTCTTAGTTATAAACAAGGATATGAATTTTCTGGACATCTATAATTGTATCAGTCGTGTTCTTCTCATAGGCTGCGTGTTATGGTGTTTCCAGGTGAAGACAAGATGAGAAGACTCTTATTGTGAAAGGCAAAAGCATTTATTGCCTAAGCAACTAAACAAAGTACTAAGCACAAGCAAAAGCAAAAGCTGTAGCATAAGCCTAAGCCAAAGCCTACTACTGTGTTGCACAGTCAACTCATATACTTTTCTAATACTGAGCTGTCACATCCCAAGTGGCTCTCCTTTCACTGACATGGGGCCAAGCAAAGCATACAACAGGTTAATACTGACAAACAAGCTTCTCAACATATCCAGTCATCTTCTGCCTAGTTTTTCTCTTCAGTTACAAGGTGTTTACATTCTTTCCAACTCAAAGACAAAACATAGCCCTCTCAAAAGTTGTTCAAAGGTTTGCTGTCTTCCTACATCTGCCCCTTTTTATTCCTTTTTCTAAAAAGCACAGTATTGATTGTTAACATTTTTTGCATACATAAAAGCAAGCAAGGCAAAATTAACAATATAACAAAAAACAATCAATAGGATCAACAATTCAGTTTTGATAAGAGATTTCATCCAGAAGAATAACATCTGTCTACATCATTCCATTGGCTCGCTGACTAGGATGAAGTTTGCTGCACAAACTATCCTTTTCTCCTTTTTGCTGCTTCTTTTTTTTTTTTTTTTTTTTTGCAGCTTGCGTGACTTGCTTCCTATCTCTTTCCTGACCTTCTACTGGCTGAACTGACTTGTGTTGTGTCTCTGAAGGTACCAAGGAAAGGAGGGGGGGAGGAGGCTGCAAGCAGCCCCCTGGACCATCCAGGGGTGATTTTGTACAAGGGAATCTTCGTATTTGTGTTTTTCTTATTTGTAAATATATTTTGTACATATTCATTGCATTTTTATACGTCTAGATTTTAGCTTACCTTTTGTAAATATAAATTCCATTTTGCTTTAGAGTTCTGAGTTTGCTTCTTTTGGGGGAGTTTACTCAGGGGGTAGATTTCAATTAGGTGGGGGGTACTTTCAACCCACCACAGCATACCTACTCTAATTGAGCCTGACCGGCTCATTTAGGCACTCCAGGAGCCTCCTGGATTGCCTGCAGCCAGCCATGTTGCTTTTCCAACAGATGCCAGGTTGGTTAAAATCCCCCAGCAGGATGAGAGCCTGTGATTATGATGTCTCCTTGAGCTGGAGTAAGAAGGCTTCATCAATAGGCTCCGCCTGACTGGGCAGCCTGCAGTAGACTCCTACCACTAGGCTTCTTTTGTTGTCCTGATCCCTAATACCTACCCACAAGCTTTCGACCTGCTTGTGGCTATTCTTTAGTGACAACTCTTCGCACTCTGTCCACTTCTTTACATAGAGGGCAGCGCCTCCACCCCTTCTTCCTCTCCTGTCCTTTCTGAACAGAGCCACACTCAAGTCATAGGATTCATCCCACCAGGTTTCTGTAACTGCCACTATGTCATAGCTTTCTTGTAGCAGGGTAGCTTCCAACTCCTGTTTGTTGCCCATGCTGCATGCATTGGTGTAGAGGCACTTCAGCTGGGCTGCTGGACATGTCACTTTCTTTGAGAGGCATGCCATTGTTCCCCCAAGGCGTTTCATGGCAGCTACCCTCCTGTATCCTATTACCTCAGAGGCCCCTGGCTCACCTCTGTTAGACCTTGCCTTTGCTGCAGTGTTCACATTGTGCTTCAGGCCAACAAGTTGAAGGCCCTTACTATCACTCCATCCTTCCAATCCTGGTGTGTCTTCCTGCCACTTATCACAGATCATTTTGATATTATTGTCACAATCTCCCACCTCAAGTGAAACAGCAGACTGAAGGCTGTCCTTAGGCTTGTCTCCAATGTGCCTGGTTTTAATCTCCTCCCGCTTTGAGCCTAGTTTAAAGCCCTTTCAGGGAGCCCCACCAGCTCACGTGCCAAGATGATTTTTCCTCTCTGAGACAGAGAGGTACTCTATCTGCCACTTAGCAGACCTGGTGCCATACAAAGTTCCCCAAGATCAAAAAACCCACATGTGTGTGTGTGTGTGTGTGTATCTATCTATCTATCTACCTATCTATCTATCTATCTATCTATCTATCTATCTATCTATCTATCTATCTATCTATGTGTGTGTAAGAGCTCAAGTTTCTTTCATTCATAAGTGAAAACCTAAAAAAGATTCTCCAAGTCCAAGTATGCCTATAGAATAACAAAAATAAGAATTTTCTCTTTAGTATGGTAAGAACAGAATCACAGATTTCTCCTACCCAGAATTACAAAGTAAACCAGAATCATGATGTAAGTCTTTTTAAATTGCTCCTTCCTTTCCCTCGCAGAACAGCTTTCTCATGGGAGATGACTGGGGATCACTGGAGAGAATAGCTGTACTTTCTCTTTGTCCTGAGTTTGATTGCTTCCTTCAATCTGAGAAGCTACTAATTTTCAGCTTTCCCCCTTAAAAATCATAAGAAAGTGGTTTTCATATAGTGGAGACAAGTGAAATTCTTTGCAGCAGGACATTATGGATGCGGAAACTCTGTTTGGAAGAGAAATCTTTAAAGTACAGAGACAATATATAGGCCTCTTAGTTGAAATAGTTCTATTTCAGTGCTGGGAGACACAGTAATAAAAAAAAATCCATATTCTTTGATTCTGCCCTAGGAATTCACATTTGGCCACTGTCACAGATTAGGTTCTGAGCTGTGTTATTGGTACACCTGAATTATTAATGTCCTTCTCTGTGTTTTTATTGTTTTCTGCTACTGGTACGAATTTGAAACTGCAGCCTATAAATGCGTTATAACTTCCTGTAGTTTTATCCCAGGGTCAGGGTCAAACAGAGATCTCCCTTAGTATTAAAGTGGGTCTAAGTCCTACAAATGGAGGCCACATCTAGAGAACAATTTCTCTATGTTTCCTGACTAAATCTAATAAATATTCAAATATAGATTGAATTCAAATGTGGATGCATATTTTCTATTTTAGAACTTGGAAACTACATAAATAGCTCTCTTAATATCATGCACTTTTGTTTAACTTAAAAACTGCTTGGAGTAGGAACATGTCAAAATTATTGCCTTTAAGTACTTCTCTCACTCTAAAATGCCAGTCTTGACATTTATCAAGAACACCAGAGGACTACAGACTTAGAAAAGTGACTTATATCTCTGATGCATTACAGCAGGACAGAATTCTCCAGCCTATTACTAATTTCAGAACTGGGTCCTATAAAAATGGTGACAGTTTACCAACAACATTGAACTCTTTAAGGATGATCTCTTCAATCTGAATTGAAATTATTAATTTTCATAAGTTCTCTAGGTATTTGCTGAGTGTCTGAACAGAATCCAAGCGTTTTTTCTCTTGAACTTGTGAGTATTTTCTTTATGAATGCACCAATAAACAAATTAAAACCATATTGTAACAGGTTTATATTTAATTTTCCTTTCATGATAAATGAATTTCCATAGGGATGTTACTTGATTTTCAAAGTGAAATAAGAGTAACAAAGGTCTCTCCTTTTCAAGGAAAAACAGACTGTAATATCACCGACTTGAAATTGTGCCTAGTGCAGATGGTGATAACACTGACATAATTGCTTCACAGTCATGGAATAAATTGCAGTCACAATATCACAGTATATCAGAGGTTGGAAGGGACTTCAAGAGATCATCAGGTCCAAAACCTCTGCCAAGCAGGATCACTTAGGGTAGTCCACACACCTGGAATGCATCCAGGTCGGTTTTGAAAGTCTCCAGAGAAGGAGTCTTAGTGTGTAACGTTTGATCAAAATGAACTTGACATTCAAATGCTGGATTTCATCAACAGCTGTGACTCTAAGAATACTTATTAAAATTCAACTACTATCTTAAAGGTTTTCCTAATTGTTTTGAGATTTGTTTTTGTACCCAGCAAAATATCAGAAATATGAAGCAGTCAAAAATTCTGTCCACAAAAGCATAACAACTCCAGCATCATCTTCAGCTGTACATTGCAAAGTAGCTAAAATTGAAACATGAAGGCATGCAGTTATTGTGTCTGAAAAGTTAATTTGTAATATTAAATGCTTGCAAGTAAAAAATCCAGGAGACTATATAGAATAGTTGCAGACAGTCCTGCAATACTACTTAGTATTTCAGAGTCTAGTAACTTTTTTGATTCCATCATTCAGTCAAAAGCCAAGAAATTCCAGAATTTTCCTTCAAATCATAGAATTATTTAGGTTGGAAAAGATCTTTAAGATCATTAAGTCAAATCATTATCCTACCAATGCCAATTCTTCTACTAAATCATGCTCCCAGAACAACTCAACCACCTCCCTGGGCAGTCTCTTCCAATGTTTGACAACCTTTTTGGTGAAGACATTTTCCTAATGTCCAGCCTAAAACTCTCTTGGTGTAACTAGAGAGAGTTTCTTGTTGTCATATTGCTTGCTACTTGGGTAAAGAGACTAACAGTCCCCTTGCTACAATCTCTAAAGAGTGAAAAGGTCTCCCATCAACATTCTTTCTTTCAGGCCAAACAATTTCAGTTTCCCCAGCTGCTCCTTATGAGA
The DNA here is from genome assembly GCF_027791375.1 of Indicator indicator. Taxonomy (NCBI): domain Eukaryota; kingdom Metazoa; phylum Chordata; class Aves; order Piciformes; family Indicatoridae; genus Indicator; species Indicator indicator. The sequence goes on along the minus strand of NC_072053.1, from coordinate 24,787,511 downwards.
CTTGTTCTCTAGACCCTTCACCAGCTTTGCTACTCTTCTCTGAATGTGCTCCAGCACCTTGCTCTCTTTCTTTTAGCAAGGGGCTCAAAACCTAACACAATATTTGAGATGTGATCTCACCAGTGCCAAGCACCACTTCCCTACTCTTGCTGGCCACACTAATGCTGGTACAGGCCAGGATGCTGTTGTGCTTCTTGGCCACCTGAGCACACTGCTCATTTTTATTGAGCTGTTAACCAACACCCTTGGATTCTTTTCCTCTAGACAGCTTTCCAGCCACACTTCCCCCCAAGTCTGTAGTGTTGTCAGGGATTGTTGAGCCCCAAGTGTAAGACCTGGCATGCCTTGTCGAATTCGACACACCTGGCCTCAGCCCATCAACCAGGCCTGTCCAGATCCCCCTGCAGAGCCTTCCTGCCTTTGAGCAGATCAACACTCCTGCCCAACTCAACATCACCTACAAACTTACTGAGGGTGCACTCAATCCCATCATTCAGATTATTGATAAAGGTATTTGGTAGTTTTAGACTATGCTTTTAAAATTTTTCACAGATTTGGAGCAGAAAGTAGTAAAAATGTAAATAAATCACTATTGAGTGTAAAAAGGAAAACAATGATTATTCTAAACAATTCCATTGGAGGGATATCTCCCATAAGATTTGGTTCCCAAAACAATTTTCTCTCTCTCTTGCTTCTTTGCTGGGGAAATACTAACTCACTTTGCTGACCTTGGCTGCATCATTTTTATTTTGGTTAAGTCTCATATATCTCTGCTTCTCTCTCTTTTCCCTTTTGTATTGGGGGGTAGAGGGAGGTAGGGAGGCAGCTTCCCTGGTCTTCTGGCCAGGGGGGTCCTTGTCCTATTTTGTTAATTGTAAATGCCTGTAAATATTGTAAATACTGTATATTTGTACCTATTCATTGCATTTCATTGTAGACTGTAGTTTTGCTTGTAAATACAGCTCCATTTGCTTCCAAACTGAGCTAGTCTGACAAAGTTAATATTGGGGGAGGGGGGGTGGATTTTCAACCTGCCACAGGTATTAAACAGAAGAAGCCTCAATACTGAGGCCTAGAGAATACCACTTGTGACTAGCCCCCAACTGGATTTAGCAACATTCTCCTTCACTCTTTGGCCCTGAACATCTGACCAGTTTTTTTATCCAGCAAAGAGAACACCCATCCAAGCCATGAGCAGGCAGTTTCTCCAGGGAACTACTGTGGGAAAGGATGTCAAAAGCTTTACTAAAGCTTTACAAAAGCTTTTTATTAAAGCTATCAGGCAGACAAGATTCACAGACTTTCCCTCATCCATGGAGTGGGTCATCTTGACATAAATGGAGATCTGAGAGCAGGACCCACATCTCATAAACCCATGTTGACTGGGCATGACCAACCACCTGGTTGTCCTGTACCTGCTTCATGATGTCACTCAATATGATCTGCTCCATAACCAGCAAACTCTCATCCATGCAAATTCTTCTATGACACTAAAGGAAAGAGATTACCAGAAACGTTTTCTCTCTTGCAATTTTTACCTTTACCTCAACTTATTCTGTTTCCTCAGGAACTGCATTTCTTCATGTCATAAATATTCTCTCATCAGCATAAACTAGTTATCTAAAAAATTATGATTGCTTTGCTACTGAAGGTTCTGCTTAATGCATGTAAATCAATGTATATAAGTTTAAGCCTAAATAAAAACCATGTGTCTATGGTGTATGTATTTTCTCTCTCTAAATAGGATAACCAGGATTAGACATAAAGGATAATAATCATGTTTTATAGCTAATATACTGTATTTGGTATTTTATTCTAATCTTCATTATGCAAAGGTTAATATGATCACAGGAATACCTATTATCTCTTCTTCTTCAAATCTTATTTTACTATTTTCTTTCCTAGTGCACAGGTATGTTTTAGGCAAATAATTTCATGGACTTATGCACAGATCCTTTTCCCTTAAAGATACATTTAATTTAGAATGCCCCCTCAAGATACGTTGGCAGTTACAATTATCCCTTTAATTTTGCATTAGCTTGCATTGACAATAGTCAATCTCATCTGTCATTCTGCCTCCCAGGCACCTATCTTTGCTATGCTCCTCAAGTTTTTCATAGCCTTTCTTCTCCAAAAGTCACAAGTGATTCCATGTCATCTAATGACACAAGCTAAATATTGTCCAAACGTTCTGAGGAGAGGGAGAGAAATGCATTTGACAGAATCACAGAATGCAATGAGTTGGAAGGGACCCTTAAAGGTCATATAATCTAACTCCTCCTGCAATAAGCAGGACATCTGCTAGATCAGGTTCCTCAGAACCTCATTCAACCTGATCTTGAAGTTTACAGTATTGTGGCATCTACCACAGAATCACAGAATGACAGGTATTGGAAAGGACCTCTGGAGATCATCTAGTTCACCCCTTGCCAGAGCAAGTTCACCAAGAGGAGGTTGTACCTCCCTGGAAAAACTGTTCTAGTGCTTCACCACACTCATTGTAAAAATTTTCCTCCTAATATATGTCACGAACATGGTAACTCTAATTATGATTCTGAATCAAGATGATGTTGACTGAATTTGGGAACAGAGAAAGTAACATTGAAAGCTCAAATGAAACTATCAAATTGACTAGTTTTTCAAAATAAACAAAAGAATACTACTGGATTTTAAAGATTGTTGTGTTCTGTAGGCTGAAATTTTACTGGCCTTAAAATACTACATAATGAGGTATTTCAGGAAGCCAAAAGTTATGTAATCAATGATTACAAAGTAATCTACTCTGTGGTCTTAGACCAGATGTAGATAGCCGAATTCTCATTCATAGCAGTGTGAAACATTCCTCTTCCCTGTAGCTTTCACCTGTCAGAAAAGGTGATTATCTGAACACAAATCAGTCATAAAGCACAGACATAGCATTCACTGGAATAGAGGGGAAAAGAACAACCACAGAAGCATGACTATCTAGACTGTACAAGATCACACTGGTATCAAACTGCACATAATTTTGACCAAAGTTCTGCTAACTACTCCTAAAAAGTTCTTGGTCAGTTTGTCAAAACTCAACCCTTTTACAAACTCAAAAGAGCCAAAGATGGTCATCTATATTCCCCATATATTTAATCTCTACCCAGTCTACACAAAGGAAATACAAGATTTGTTCATTTGGTATGTGCCTTTTTTTCAAGACCTGAGGGTAACCTGAGTATGTTAGAGGTGTATAAAATGAAGCCAGGTCCATACGGACTTTGTGAAGGTAACAGAATATTAATATTTTCTGACACAATTTCTGTGTGCACGTATTTACGGTCTTGAAAATTAAATAACAAAATTAAAAGCTTAGTCTATTTAATATTAGATCTAAAAGGGAACTTCAAAATACAGAGCTTCTCAGAGGATTACGTACGCTTGTCAGAGATCACGCTCAACTATGCTGGAAAGAATCTAGGACAAAGTGATTGCACTGTTTCAGGCTTTGCCTTCTGATTGAACTTAAATCAGCTGGGACCTTCAGTTCTCTTTACTGTGGGCTACACTTAATGGATTTTGTATTTTGATGTTAAGATGTTTACTCGAATTTATTTTATTTAGGAAGAAAGCTGACATTTGATCCAGAAGACTATTAATCAGTTCAGCTTATATCTTAGCGAGCCACTCAAGTGTGATGCATACGCTCTGTTTCAATTTAAAATAGACTAGATTAAGACAAATTAATTACATCCTCAGAAAGTATTTTCTTTTTGCTAGTAGATTTGTGCAACAATATAAATAGCTCATAAAGAAGCTTAGAGTTAATTCAGTCATAAAAGGAACTGTCTTATAAAACCAATTTTCTCACTGAAAAAATATCTACTTTCTGACTTTCAGACGATAATTAACCTAGCCCACCTCAGAAAACCTTATGCTTTTTTTGTTTCCTTCAGGAATATGAATATTTCTAGCACAATTTTTTTGCTTTACCTCTGAAGAGTGAATTGACACCACACATATGACTAAACTGCTGAGGTGGAATAAACCTAAGTAAACTAGGGAGGGGGGAAGTTTTAGGGAAAATTGTATTTTCTAAATAATTGACGTGGTCTGCTCGATCAAGATGTCTAATAGTTACAGAATAGCTTAAGCAGTAGAGAGAACACGTGGCTTACATTTCTGGTTCTTGTGATGTGGGCTCCAGAAAAGCTTTCATATCAGTAGTATTGAAAAATTAATAAAGACAGAATAATCAAGACTTTACATTCAATGCTATTCTATTAGAAAACTGGACAAACCAAGTAATTTTGTGTATCTTTCTTTGGAAATTAAAAGTTTGCACATCATTATTTTACTTATGATTTACATATTTTACTATAACTTGTGCATTTACATTATCTATTTCTTTTTTATGCTGGAAAAATGCATTGTAATAAGTCTATTACCAAAAAAAATATGTTTTTTCTTTTATTGTCTTTCACAGTATCACAGTATATCAGAGGTTGGAAGGGACCTCAAGAGATCAAAGAGATCATCACGTCCAACCCCCCTGCCAGAGCAGGATCACTTTTATCAAAATAAAAATAAATTTGAGAAGCAGAAAAGACCATAATCAGGATCACTGTCTGAAATACACACAAGTTTACCTTAAAAACACACAGACTAGATATTAGGAATAGCATATATCGAGATGGAACCAGTGGGACAGACTACCTGAAGAGGCTGTGGAACATCATAATTTCTTAAATACCTCACCGCTACTCTACAGATATTGAGAGAGAATTATAAACTGGTATTTGTTATGGAAGTATTAGACAATTTTTTAGCTTCTCTTTCAGTCAAGAATTTGATATTATTCTGGTTTATTTTATATTCCGATGTTTGAAGATTATGTTTAAGGGAAGGAATAGATTTTTACTAAATACCATTGAGATTCCTTGCCTAACATGTTTGTCTCCTGTTAATGACTGGCTATATAAGACAGGGGAATAAATGATGTCATAAGCAACAATAAATATATAATAAGGCAGTCTAATTAATTATTTTTTGTTTATTTTGCTTTCTTTTATATTACAAAAAGATTAGGTATAGATTCTACAGATAATTCCTCGATTTTCTTGTTTTTCAGGATTCCCCGTTCTATTGACTTCATCACAAGTCAGTGAAATAGCTGCTTTATGATATGATCCCTTTAAATGGTTCTTCTTTGGCTGTTGAATTGGCATTCTACAGCCCTAAAGCTATTTCACTTCGATATGTATCACACACTTTTTAAATCAAGTTACAAGAATTTTTGCTCTTAATCTGATTTGTATTGTATTATTGAATTTTCTCCCCTGTCTACAAACAGATTATTTTAGCGTAGTAAAGCTGGCTTTTGTGCTACTCCAGAGAGTCTTTTGTTTTCAAAGACATCTATAATTTTGTTACTTATTCTCCTGAACTTCAAAAGAAATTCTGCATTGAACTCATTTGTGAAATATGCAATATCACCAGAGCAAAGGAATAGCCCTCACCCAAAGACACCAGTTCCAGACTTCACAATGTTTTTTAGCAAGATATTTTATTCAGAAAAGGTATGGACTCATATTTCTGTTAGATTCTTTCATGTACTAAGTTTAAGACACTAAAGTCCAAAACCTTCTGATCAAGTTTGAAAGGTCAGAGGAAACCTGTTAAAAAAAACCTTTAAAGGCAAATAATTTTTGTCATTCAGCCTCAATCTGAAAACCTCCTTCTGGGAAGGCTACTTCTTATAATTGAAGATTTTCCTGTGACAGGGCTAATAACCATGATTAATTATGTGCCATTTAATATATTGGAATATATTTGTGTCAGTGATTGAATACATCAGATTGTTAATCTAAGACCTAATATGCAAATTTCTCTTACAAGGTCAGTACTCCTAGTACTACTGAGAAAGCTCTGTCCAGTGTCTAGCATTTTGTATTCATGAAAGCTGACATAATAAATTCATTATTCCCCCTCCTCACTAATAAACAAAGCTACTACACAGTTGACAAGCCCTTGTTTTCTTTGACTCTTCTTTCATACAATACTTTTTCTGATGTAAATTTGTAGTAGCTCCCCTAATTCAGTAGAAAGCTGCCACAATCTGTTTTGCCAGACTAACAGCAGCACACTTTACATGTAAGTGAAAAGTGATAGCAGTCCTTGATTTTTTTTTCTCAGTGTAAGAACTGAAGCTCTTTGTGCCAGTTGGACTTACTGCACTCATAAAGTAGAATGACCCTGTAGGTGCTCTTAGTCATTGATTTCTTTTGCCTCTGACAGTTCTGTGCTGATATATGTCTGCTAAGACTCTATAAAATCATTTGAGTCACAGTATTGCATAGCTGTGAAGAAAGGATTGAGTAGGCACTAGTGATTATGCTTATGGTTATTGTTTTGTTACAGGAAACTCTGCAGAAGCATTTAATGAATGAGTCATAGTGAATTATGTTTAAATTATAGCTTGTGACTCATTGATTTTCACATTGTTTTATCCTTACAGCATTCTCCTATGAGGAAAGACCTTGCTCTGTCAGGCTTAGAAAAGAAGAAAAGAGCTATTCATCTACACCCAAATCTTCACAAGTGCCAAGAACAGGATAGATCACCTTAGCCAAGGAAAAGAAAACAGTAAACTTTCTTGCATACTCAGTATGTCACAACCTGGGGGAGCTACATGCTGGAAAATAGAAATACAGCCTCCTTGAGCAAGTGACGGAATAATTCTATTTATGGCATCACAGCATCAAAGTTGCATTTTACTTGGTGGGTCTTGTCTGCTTTCATCATTAGTACAAACCAAGCTCAATCAATCATCTCTCTGGAGGAAGAAACAGAGTTTTATATTAATAAAATAAGCTTTTCCTAACTACATTTCACAATTTTTAACCCTTTAAAAATTCCAGCCCTTTTCTTTTTTCATTTTTTTTTCCTTAAAGTATAATATTCCCTTCAGCATTACTCTTTAAATAACATAACTTACGCATGTAATTGTACCCCACTAGCCCAATGTTAACATGGAGCACTAAAGAACATGACTGAGAACATGCAGAAATTGTACCCAGCATACAAAAGCCAGATTAGAGCCAACACAGGTTTGAACAGTGACTTCTGTTGCTTCCTAATGGTGGTAATCATAACCGACCTGGCAGAAAGCATGTCTCTCCTTGATGAGGAGGTGCTTCAGCCTCTTTACTGCAGTTAGGGTGAGGAATATTCCACCTCTAAGCCTTGTGCCCTCTACCTTAACTGCATTGAAGTTCTTGATCTGAGGCTGGATCCACAGCTGTGACATGCAAGGTACAACTGCTTCCATTACCTTCCCACTGCAGATGTGGCTTCAGGTGTGGTCTTGATTGTGGGGAGCACAACTGAGGAAAGATCCTTTCTTAGGAAGTCCAGCCTGTTCTCTGTAACCAGCCTAGGGGACATCATCTCTCTAGTGAAAAAAAGCCTATACCTAGATAACAGCACTCAAACTGTAGTGAAATAATTGAATAGTAATGAGCAAATTAATCTTAGTTTTAATTACAAAATCTTCTTCTCCAGTGAATAATCAAAATCTACAGCTGGCCTAGGCATCTCAGAGCAAGAAAAAATTGATGACCCTGTTACAGAGGCTCTTTTTATGGCATATGGTTCTATGTTAAGTGAAAATAGAAGTATGTGAAACATTGCTATTTGCAAAATCAATTTTATGGGGGAAACCAGATATATTGATAGAGAGCAAACTATCTGTCTATTTATATATAGATAATATGTTTATCTATATATAGATGAATATAAACAAAATACATAGATATAGAGATATCTGTAAGTAGATACCATCTGCTATGTAGTTGGTTGCTTATTAGATGTAGAAATAAATGGGTCTGTTGTATATCTATTTTTCTATATAGCTATGTATACATCTATACATAGATGTGTATACATCTATATATACTTATATACATCTATATATAGTTGTATATATGTAAAAATATCTAGATCTAAATATATGTACAGAATATGTATATCTATACAGAAAAATACATAATATAAAATTAAAGAAATAAACCATATCTAGAATACATTGTATTTATTCCAGAGAGAAAGGTTTCAGTGGAACATACCAAAACACCTACATAGTGAAAAGTCAATGAAGAAAAACATATCATACTTTGTATTTGACTAGAATATTTCATTTCAGTGGGAAGCTCATTCCTAATAGTTAATAAAACATCAATGTTTTAAATTTAAGAGCACAGCATGTTTTCCAATACTAAACAAGATTTTTGTATTTCTTTTTGAAGATTTAGCTTCATGGAGAATTCTGAAATCAACAGAATCCTCTTGAATTTATGCTAGTGTTTTAGATGGATAATCATTTGGTAATCATTATTACACATGGCTGAATAGGAGAGAAATCTTCCAGTGATGGAGTTCATGGGCCAATGCAACTACAAATAAAAGGCTTAAAGGGATATAATATTCCAGTTCAGTATGAGGAAACTGGTAGAGCTTCCCAGCCTTCTAAGTAATCTGTTATTTCAGCCTGGAATCTCAGCCTACTCCTCACTCTGTGTGACTCACAGCTAAAAAAATGCTCACAGACCTCTCTGGTACAAGGTGAAGTTAACAAGCTGCAGGAGGAGATAGCTCTGACAAAAAAAAGAAAAAGAAAAAAGAAAAAAAAGCATTAGCAAGAGAACTTCAAAGAGGCTGCATAAACACTTGCTCAGGAATCCAGGTGGCTTTCCAAGGATTAATAGTAAGTTATTTTACTGGAAGCATAAGTCTCTTTTTCCAATTATGTTGGCGGACCTCAAAATCATCACATAATAAAAATACCCAAAACCAACAAGAAAACCCAGCCAACCAACAAACAAAACCAACCAACCAAAACCAGACAAAAACCCCTGCTCATCTTAAAGAAAAGAAAAGGAAAAACCCAAGAGGGACTTTATAGCATTAACTGCATGCCTACAGTATCCATAGAAAACACTATAAGAAGCAGGTAGAGGGGCAAAGGTATTAGGCACATGTGCAGTGCTTTTATCAATATCTCTTTATATGAATCTAAATTCTCGAGTAGATTTCACTCAAACTTAAGACAACTGCAGTCAAATTACCAACTTCTTGAGTGTTTCAAGACCTGAGGTCTTTCCGAAAGGCTGACACAGGCATAAGGTAGTACCTCACTAAATCTTACCTATCACCTACAATAATGCCCTCCTAGCTGATATCCTCTCAGAGGTGCTCTGTCACAATTATCAGCTCATTATAATACACCACTTAAACAAATCAAAACGAGATCAAAACAAATGACAATGTAAATCTTTTTGAGGTGACACATAAAAGGTATACCAAAAGCCTTAGAACCATGTGAGGCTGCATTTTACTAATGTAGAAATAGTTACGCAGTACTTTTAGAAGCCTCCCCAGTCCCTTAAACACTTCTGTTGTGGGCTAGAACCTTAGCCTGAGCATAAATGGAGCACAATTTTTCCAAAGAACACTACAATTTAAGTTGTATGGATATACAATCTTCCTGGATATGTTCCCATTCTCTCAGAAAGTGCCAGCACCTTCAGCAGCTAAGGTTCAGAAGGATGTAAGGCTTGCTTCTAAAATGCTTTATTGTATTCAATAATCCTGCTCTAGAAATCTACCATTATCATGATAGTTGTTCTACATAAACTGAGAAATACATAAATAAAAACATGAAGTATTTCACATTATTCGTCTGCAAGAAACTGAATTTGCTCTGGACATGCCAAGGCTTGTTCTGTATTTAATATACTGAACTTCTCAGAGGTATCACAGTTGGATTATTTCTTCTGTATGATGTGCTCAAAACAAGTGGATGGTTATCCCTTATCATCACAGCAGAATAAGTAATGGCACAGAAAAGATAGGAAATTCAGAAAAGAATTATTTTGGAAAATAAAGTTCTCCAGCTCAGACAATAAAACAGAACTGGAAATGGAGTATCATATTTTACTACAAACAGATTCAGCAAGAAATTATACAGAGAAGAAACAAGACAGAAACATTAAACTGCTTGCAGCAGATACATATTCTGTAAAGACCAGGATTAGCAAAAATATCTTCCTCAGAAAAATGCAAAAATGTCTCAATATGCATAATATGCATGTGGCAAACCAGTACTGATAACGTCACTGAGAGTCAGGTGTCCTGAAAATGCTCATCTATACAGTTCATACTTGAAGTTTGAGGGTACAGCATCATGCTCATGCTTCAAATTCTGTATATTAGGTCAGCTTTTCCAGGGTCAAATTACTTCCACAGAAAATGTTTCTACCAGAATGCGTGCATCAAGTTAGAACAGGGTACAAATAATGGACTTTAAGCTTGCCACTGAAAGAAGACCTTTTGGAATTACCATGTGAGTACCATCTTGATGCTCAGTCATTTAAAACAGATTTAAAATGCCACAAATAAAACACCCTTACTGAATACGAAAAAAGCAACAATACTTTAAAGAGCTTTTCAGGTGCAACCCTTCCAACTCTCCCCCACCAAATAAAACAAAAAGCTTCAGAGAATGGCTTCAAGGAGAAAGAATGCCTTCCATACAAAGAGATCCAAACTCTTAGTTTTGTAGAGAAGATACCAAGAAAAACAATGATAAAATACCATATAATGATGAAGAACTGTAGGGCACCAAAGATAATAGCTATGAGACTCCATTTCACACACTTTTTTGTTTTGTTACATAACTAGCTAACAAAACCTGCTTAGTGCAATAGATTCAATACTAGTTAATTGTATTTGCTTGGAAATGTCTTCAGCTTTATGTTTGTATAACCTACATAGCTGTTTTAATTTCACTGAAGAAAACAACTTAGCTTTTTGAGAAACTGAATTATATGCATACCCTCCTGGCAATAGTAAATAAGGGCTACTGAAAAATTCTTGAAATAAGTCTTTTCTGAGAAATTGCCAATAAAGGGTTTGCAGCTATTTCAGATTAGGAAGTACTAGATTTATGGATTAATAAAATTAAAGTGTCCTGCTTTTTTATTCTGTTTGAGTAGACTACTAAGTAAAAAACACTATGTCCATTTTATCAAACTAATCACACTTCAAATCCAGTATAAATCACAGACAATAGACAAAACAAAATAATTTCTCAAGCCACATGACTCCTTGCAACAATTTGTTTTGATCCTAGATGATAAATGAAAAGCAACCATTAGATCAATATAAAGCCTCTCTGTGAGAGATAGTATGAACAAAGTATTTTCACTTGCAAAATTTGGAAGCAAACAACTATTTAGAACAATCTAAAGAGGGAAGTTACCAATATTTAGACTAAAAGACTCTACTTTTTTTCCCCAAAAAATTGTTTACAAAGTCACAACAATGCTTATATTATACCCACATGGAGCAACACCTATTTCAAACCAATAAATCCAAAGCTGATAGCTGGCCTGCAAGTCTGACACTCAGTGTATTATATGTATTCTTCCAAGCAGGCAATGGTTCTTAGAACAGTAGGACTATGTTACAAGTAGAATGAACTGATGATGCCAAAGGTACATACAATGTTTTAAGCCCGAATATTACAAAAGCATAGGGAGAAACATGACCTTTAGTGTTTGTAGACTCAGAGATGGCTGTCTTAGTCTTTCTATTATTCATTGAATCAATTTCCCTGGGGATCAAAACATTTCTTTTGAATAGCCTCAAAGCACAATAAAGCACAATACATGAATAAACCAGAAGTCTCATGGATGCAATGAACTTTTCTTAGTAGCTTGGTTATCACTTAGTTTTGACCAAGTTACAACTGATTCAACTACTTTTCATCTAAGTATTGTTTTATGTATGTGTGATAAAATCCCTGCAGTTGTATTACTTTTTTATTTTCATAGAGCATATAGAGCAAATTTGAAGTGAGAAGTATTAAGAAACATTTAATGTTGGTGATAGTGTAAAGAAAAAGTGTTTTCATGAAGTATTCTCAGGTCTTTTCTGCAGCCTCTTGTGGTATAGAAGCTGAAAGCAGGCTAGACTCATTGTTAAGGGAATTAACAGACAGGGCCCTTAAACTCCAGCCATGTTGGCTAACATCTGTTCATAAAGGCATAAAAGCTTCAGTTGAATTTCACAACATTCAGCACACATATATATGAAACAAGTGCTGCTCATATTTGCTCTGACAAGTGACAGAACATGGCCTCAGATCAAGTTTGTAGGACACCTCCAGTATTTGGCAGTGGTCTTCTTTGAAACAACTGCAAAATTCAGTATGACAGGAAACAGTTGAGAAGGAAGCTTAAAAGTCATTATATTATCTGATTTGACTGTGTAAAAATGGGGCAGTGTTGGAGAATGGCTCAAATCTAAGGGACATGGTTCTATGGAACAACTGTTTGAGCAAAATGTGTAGGCCGTACTCCATCTTGTTGCTTATTGCTCACAGATAGCTTTTAGGCTGATGTGTTGCAGCTGTGTTATCGAACTACAGGATGTGCCAAGGTTACTATGGCCTTGTGGTTGTCCTTGCAGCTGTGTTTAACAGGATGAAAACAAGTACCTAATTAGAGAGAAGTTTGTGGAACTGCATGTAGGATTAATTGCAAGTAGGCGTGACATTATAATCGAGCTTTTTACCTTAAACCAATTAAATGATGACACTTGGTATATTCAGTTAAGATGTACCAATAGAATTATGCCACCTGTGCATATTTAGCCAAAGATGCTATATAAGCTGTGCTTTTGAACAATAAAGTTGAGACTTGCTTATCAATCATATTGATTGTGCGGGTCTTCCCTCGCTGCCCTCGCCGTGGGTTCTCCCTGACAAGTTCCTGACAAGCAAGCTCCCCAACAGGGCAGCTTTCAATTCAGATAATTCAGGTGTTTATGTTGTTACAAATGCTTCCTGCATTGTTTAATGGCCATGGTGGTGTTAGATACATGGTTGGGCCTGATTACCTTAGAGTTCTTTTCCAAACAAAACAATTCTACGATAACCTTTTGATTAGACAGAGTCTAAATCTATTACTTTTACAGTAGTGCTAAATCATTCATCTCTTCCTAAACCTAGCTTTTAGCATTTCACTGTATTGAATCATGTAACTGGAGACAACGTCATAAGCAAAATTCACCAAATGACCAGAGACGGATTAATTCTGGAGATGTTCTGATTAATTCTAGAGCTGCTTAAACACAGAGCCTCAAGTGTTCTCTGATATTTTTCATTTACAGTACAGAGCTATGTTATATAGCTTATATATGTTATATAGATTATACACCAATACACACTGAAAATCAAATACTGTAATAACTCAAATACTGTAGACAAGCCAGAGGTTCTAAAATTTACTTAGGAAGACATTTTAGGATGCTATAAGCTCATATAGATGCATTATTCATCTGAGAACTGCTTAAATTAACTTATGTGGCTTTACTGTCTCATCTAAGTTCCCATTTTCTATGTCACATACCTAATAAAATTTCTGGAGAAAGCCTGGCCTAGCTGGAAATCATGACAAAGCAGCTCTCTCTGATATGTGGGACATGAAGGATCTCAAACACTAATCAAATAATCATGACCAAAAAAAAAAAATTACCCAAGCTATTAGAAAAGAGTATATGTTCATCTCAAAAATAATTGACAGACAACTTTTAAATTTTTTCCTTTTAGAAGTATTTCTTGTCTGAGTGAAAATTACACACTAAAGCATGTGACAAATTGTTTTAAAGAGTTTGTTTTAAATTATTATGCTTGCAATTGGTGAACAAAAATTCCATAGGTGTCAAATTCATTTGACTTCACAACTTTCATCTGTCCTTTCAGGCAAATATTCACCAGGTCTCAGGGTGAATGTGTAAAGTTATTCCAACTGCTTTAACTTCTAAGAATCTTATCACATGGTAATGGATTATCTATTTTAAAAATAAAATTACCCCAACTCACAACTTCCTTCCTTCCAGATGGTATGACAGAGAGCCTTCACTTCATTACAAAAATACGTTCAAGCGTCAGGGGACAACCAGAGCCCCATGGAAGCTAAAACTGTTATCTCCCTTCTAAAAATCTTTCAACCCCAAATCCACATAGATTACAGTCTGCTGACTGCTTCTAGTCCTCAGATGATCTCAGAGATCCACTAGAGAGAGACATAATCATTTAACTGGGAATATACCCAAACAGAAACAAGCTGTACTGAATTTTCAATGTGCAAAAACTTGGTAATTTTAAATAAAACTGGAATGGCTGAAGATTAGGCATTAGTGATAGAACAAGAGGGAATGGCCTCAAGCTAAGACTGGGTAGGTTTAGACTAGACATTAGGAAAATTTTTTTCATGGAAAGAGTGGTTAGGCATTGGAATGGGCTGCCCAGAGAGGTGGTTGAGTCACCAGCCCTGAATGCGTTTAAAGGTTGTTTTGATGTGGTGCTTGGGGATATGGTTTAGGGGTGAATTTTGTAGAGCAGGTCATCAGTTGGACTTGATGATCCTGAGGATCTTTTCCAACCTGAATGTTTCTGTCATTCTATGATTCTTGGTCTACAGCCAATAATCTGAATTGCATCAATTTGGCATTTTAAAACCACTCTGCAATTTTCACAGAAATGTAACAAAAAAAAAAAAACAACAAACAAACAAAAGTGGTGAATAACTTCAATGAACAGAGCCAGACTGACCTTCAAAGCTGACATATTTCTTTCCATCTATCACTACCACCCTCTGGAGCCCACTTTCTAATGGTCTCTGTACAACCTCACACAAACCCTGCCTTTACATTTCAGCACATCTTCATCCTGATTATACCCAGTATGTCTCATGCCCCAGGTTTTTGGGGTCACAGCCCAGACTGACCTGCTGCCTGCAGAGGCAGAAAATGTCAAAAGCTTGGACCTTATCCACAAGTTTGAGATGTTGTCAGACACAGGAAGATATCCAGGACTTAAAAAAAAAAAATATATAGCTGTTAAAAGTCACTGTTGAAGGAAGCACTGCCTCTGCTGTCCTTCCTGCTTCCCATCTTTGTGTTCTATATCAGACATGACAAGTAGCAAAAATCATCTTGTTATACAGTGTGTACATGGGTCCTAAAACACTTCATTTTCCAGCAGTATTTCTGGCAAAAGCCATATGGAATGGGTTAGTGATCTATACAATGTGCAACAATATTTTAAAAGCCTATGATTCACTTTTTTAAGAAGGCAGTCAGATTGTTTATGTTCAAACACCTATGAGACATTGAGGTGCGTGTCCAGAGAAGGGCAGTGAGGCTTGTGAAGGGCCTGGAGCATGTAGCCTATGAGGAACATCTGAGAGAGCTGCAGTTGTTCAGTCTGAAGAGGAGGCTAAGAGGAGACCTCATTGCTCTCCACAACTACCTGAACGGAGGCTGGACTGAGGAGGGGCCCAACCTCTTCTTCTTGGTGGCAAGCAACAGGACTAGAGGAAATGGTGGCAAGATGCACCAGGGGAGGTTTAGGCTGGATATTAGGAAATACTAACTGAAATGGTAATCAAGCATTGGAATGGTCTGACAGGGGCAGTGGTGGAGTCACCCTGGAGGAGTTCAAGTAGCATGTGGACCTAGTGCTTAGGGACACGGTTTAATATCGACCATTCAGTAATGGGTTGAAGGTTCAGCTGAATGGTCTTTGAGGTCCTTTCCAACTGGGTGTGTTCAGTGATTCTGTGGTTCTGTGACTTAGGTGCTGTGTTTGGACAGAAACTGAAGAACGTTAATAATATTTTTCACTTTCCTCTTTGTCATGAGGAGGGTCCTCAGACAGATCAACATCAAGCCTCCATGAGGATGATCAGAGGGCTGGAGCACCTCTCCTATGAGGACAGACTGAGAGACTTGGGGCTGTTCAGTCTGGAGAAGAGAAGGCTCCCAGGTGACCTTATTGTGGCTTTCCAGTATCTGAAGGGGGCCTACAAGAAAGCTGGGGAGGGACTTTTTAGGGTGTCAGGTAGTGACAGGACTAGGGGGAATGGAACACAACTGGACGTGGGGAGATTCAGGCTGGATGTAAGGAAGAAGTTCTTCCCCATGAGAGTGGTGAGAGCCTGGAATGGGTTGCCCAGGGAGGTGGTCAAGGCCCTATCTCTGAAGGTATTTAAGGCCAGGCTGGATGAGGCTCTGGCCAACCTGCTCTAGTATGAGGTGTCCCTGCCCATGGCAGGGTGCTTGGAACTAGATGATCCCTGTGGTCCCTTCTAACCCTGACTGATTCTATGATTAATAATCAAAGCGATCAGATGCGAGACGCCTTTCCCTTACCAGACACTTCCTATTACGGTAGATGCTTGCAAAAATCCCTCCTGATCCTCCTCAATGCTACTTGTTGAGTGCTGCTTCTTGTTTAGCAGTTTTACAGGACAGGACTATTCTACTGTGTTGAGTAGAAGACCCCAGGAGGATGCACGATTACCAACAAATCTGGTGATTGAGTACCTCTTGTCATTTCAGGACACAAGATAACAATACCTAAATCACCTAAATCACCTAAATCACCTAAAAAACAATACCTAAACAATACCTAAATCACCTAAAAAACATCAAAGAACACACTAAAGGTATAATAGTGTTATAATGTTTTCTGCATCTATTTATTGAAATAAATCCCAAACAATCTATCAAACAAAACTAAGCTTATTTGTGCTATAATAGTCATGTTCTTAGGCTCTTGTTTTGATCCCTCTTTTTCAATCCACTGCTCTTTCTCACAGACTGAGAAGCTCGAATGTCTCTCCATCCACTTCATTCCAGGATTTCCACAGGAGTTCACCTATTTTGTTCTTCTCAGCTGATTCATGAAGTGCATTACTTGACTTTATGATTTCTCTATTGTTAGAACTTTGTCCCTAATAACTGTAGAATTCATCTTATTTTGGGTGGTACTGATTTACAAATTTCTTCTATATAATTAAAAAGATGAACTATTAAACTAAACAAAAAACCTATGGATACATGCAAACCAACCCAATGCCCTGGTGTTGTGTCAGACTTGCTGCTAATTTCTTCTTGAGCAATATGATTTAAAGTTCTTAGGCTTTCCTGCATTGAAGGCAGTTTTTGTAACACACACAACCTGCTACAGTAATTGGAAACTATGCAAATTGGAAACTATGCAATTGGAAACTCAGCTAGACCATGAGAAAACATGATATTGCTTGTATCAGTTTGGACAGCAGGGTATTTCAGCTTCATTTTGTCAGTATTTTTACTACTATGTGTAGGCGTCTAGAGCAAATTTCAGGTTTTCAAGTTCCAGAAAACAAAGAACAGTGTCTTCTGACATAAATCCTCAAAGTTCCTATTACATGCTGAAACTGAGCAAGGCAAATTACAGGACACTTATGTAAATTCACTTAAAAAGAGATAATGAGTTCTACCAATAAAAGCTATACTTCTGCCCTGAAACTGCTTATCCTGGGGCACAAAAAAAAAAACAGTCAAAAATGTAGGGACTGAATTAAAATGAGCTAAAGGGTATTCACCTTATTGCAGCAGATAGTTGTGGTACTAAACTAAGCTAAATTAACTAAGCTAAAATAAACTGGCTGAGTGAAACATATTGCAGGCAATGTAACAATGGCTTAAATTTAACTAAAACATGGAAAGTCTGAACATGTTGGAGGGATAAGGATGCTATCAAGAGTGTGAGAGGTGGGCCTAAGCCAACCTCATGAAGCTTAACAAGGGCAAGTGCAAGGTTGGGGCAATCCCAAGCAAAAATACAGGCTGAGTGAGGAATGGCTTGAGAGAAGTCTTGAGAAGAAGGACTCGGGGATGTCAGTTGGTGAAAAACTCAGCTTCAGCCAGCAATGTGCACTTGTAGCCCAGAAGGCCAACTGTGTCTTGGGCTGCATCAAAAGAAGTGTGACCAGCACAACAAGGGAGGTGATCCTGCCTCTCTGCTCTGCTCTCATGAGACCCCACCTGGAGACCTGCATTCTGTTCTGGTACCCCCAGCAAAAAAGGGACATCAAAATTCTGGAGCAGGTCCAGAAGAGGGTCATGAAGATGATCAGAAGGCTGGAGCACCTCCCCTAGGGGACAGGCTGCAAGTGTTGAGAATAGAGTATGTGCTTCTGTCCCCCCACTGGCTATGCCTGATGAGGGCATAAACATGAAAATCCAGCAGATTGAAGCCTTGCTGAGGGGATGGTGCCAATGGCAGAATTTTGGGTTCCTTGATCATGGGCTACTCTACAAGACCCCAGGCCTGCTGAATATAGAGAAAAACTGCTTGTCTCTAAGAGGAAAAAGAATCCTGGGACAAGAACTGGCAGGGCTTATTGATAGGTCTTTAAATTAATTTCAAAGGGGGAAGAAGGAAAAATGAGCCACACTGTGGACATTCCTGGGACAATTGTGAGGCAGGATACCAGCTCCACTGCTATCCCAGGGGCTGTAGGGAATGGTGGATTATGTGATACCCACAATGGTAACAGATACTCCTCTGCTAATTTTCTGAAGTGTCTGTACACCTATCTAAGAAGCATGGGGAATAAGCAGGATGAACTGGAAATCTGGGTGCAGTCGCAGGGCTATGATCTTTTTGCAGTTAAAGAGACATGGTGGGACAGCTCCCATGGCTGGAGTGTGGTAATGGACGATTATGAACTTTTCAGGAACAACAGACTGACAAGGCAAGATGGTGGAGTTGCTCTCTATGTGAATAAGCAACTAGAATGTGTTGAGCTTAACCAAAGGAAAAACAATAGAAGTGTTGAAAGCTTATGGGTCAGAGTGAAGGGACACACAAACATGGATGATATGGTTGTGGGAGTTTACTACAGACCACCCAACCAGGAACAAGCTACTGATGAGGCCTTCTACAGGCAGCTGGAAGTCACCTCAAGATCAAGAGCCCTGGTGCTCATGGGAGACTTCAACCACTTGGGTATTTGTTGGAAAGATCACACAGCCAAGCGCAAACAGTCCAAAAGGTTCCTGCAGTGCACTGATGATGACTTTCTCCTGTAAATGGTTGAAGAACCAACAAGGAGAAGTGCAATGCTGGATCTGGTATTAAGAAACAAAGAAGGCCTGGTTGTAGATGTTAAGGTTGGGGGTAATCTTGGTTGTAGTGACTACGACATGTTAGAGTTTAATATGAACAGACAAAGAAGCAATTTGCTCAGGGCCTCATCCAACCTGGCCTTGAAAACCTGAGGGGAGTTCCACAAGGAAGCATCCATGACCTCTCTGGGCAACCTGTTCAGGTGTCTCACCATTCTCACCTTAAAGAATTCCCCCCTGATGCCCTGCTGAAATCTCCCCTCAAACTCACACCCCCTCAAGGTTCTTACATTTTTAAAGGGACTCTGACTTCTGTGAAATGCAGAGATAATTGCACATAAACCACCTGCTTACCTGAAAATATGCAGACATGAAAGTGTTGTCCACCACCAGAATAATATCTTTGTGCTTGTGGACTACATCTGCACAGGCCTTGATGTCTATGACCTTCAACGTGGGGTTGGTTGGGGTCTCAATCCAAACGAGCTGCAGAAATTCAACAAGACAAACACCATCACACACAACCTCCTTGAGGGTCAGCTTCTCAGGAAGGAAATAAGACGAGAGTCCCCACTGAAGAAAGGCAAAGGCTCGATAGAGACATAGTACTCTGCACAGAAACAACTGATATATGGCAAGAACATCAATATGCATCAGACCTGAAGAAGGCCTGACACAGCCAGGAGAAAATCTTTATGCCCAGAAGTCTCTTAAGACCTCTCCAGCTGAATTGCTCCACTAAAGCAGGCTTTGGGCAGAATGGATGGAAAGCTCCAGATGGAAGAGGACATGATGGCGAGTTGAAGATGACCCAGCCTGTGCCCAGGTGGCCAAGAAGGCCAGTAGCACCCTGGCTTGGATCAGTAATAGTGTGGCCAGCAGGACCAGGGCAGGGATTGTTCCCCTAGACTGGGCACTGGTGAGGCCACACCTCAAATCCTGGGTTCGGTTTTGGGCCCCTCGTTTCAAGAAGGACATTGGGTGGCTGAAGTGGGTCCAGAGAGGGGCAGTGAGGCTGGTGAAGGCTCTGGAGAGTGGGTGTGGTAGGGAGCAGCTGAGGGAACTGGGGTTGTTTACTCTGGAGAAAAGGAGGTGAAGGGGAGACCTTCTGGCTCTCTGCAACTTCTGAAAGGAGGTTGAAGGCCAGTGGAGGGTTGGTCTCTTCTCCCATGGTGATCAGACAAGAGGAAATACATTCAAGTTCCCCCAGGAGAGGTTTAGGTTGGACGTGAGGAACAATTTCTTCCCCTTGACAGTTGTCAATGCCTGGCTCAGGCTGCCTAGGGCAGTGGTGGAGTCCCATCCCTAGAGTGGTTTCAAAGCTCTGTAGATGTGGTGCTGATGGCCATGTTTTAGTGGTGCTCTAGCAGTGCTGGGCTAATGATTGGACTCCATGATCTTAAAGGTCTCATCCAACCAAAATTATTCTATGATTCTATAAGTAAAACTTCAACCCTGGACTTCAAGAGGGCTAACTTTGCCCTTTTCAAGACTCTACTTAGAAATATCCAGGGGACTAGGGCTCTGGAATGAAGGGGGGCCCAAGAAAGCTGGTTAATATTCAAACATTACCTCCTCCAAGCTCAAGGGAAATGTATTTCCTTGAAAAAAAATCAAGTAAGGGAGGCAGAAGACCTGCATGGATAAGCAGGCAGCTCTTGGAAAAACTCAAAAAGGAGGTTTACAATATGTGGAAAAAAGGACTGGTCAGTTGGGAGGACTATAGAGATATATCAAGAGAATGTAGAGATGCAACAAGGAAAGCCAAGGCCCTCCTGGAACTGAGTCTCACCAGAGGGGTGAAAGAGAACAAGAAGAGTTTTTTCAAATACATCAATGATAAAAGTAAGAGCAGGCAAAAGGTGGGACCACTGCTGAATGAGATGGGAAATGAGGTAACTGATGATGCAGAGATGGCAGAGCTGCTGAATGCCTTCTTTGCCTCAGTCTTCACTCTTAAGACCAGCCCTCAGGAAGCTCAGTCTCTAGAAGCAAGGGAGCAGAGATCTCTTACACCAACTAAAGACAAACAAGTCCATGGGCCCCGATGGGATCCATCCACGAGTGTTGAGAGAGCTGCTAATACTTTTGCTGAACCTCTCTGCATCATCTTTGAAAGGTCATGGAGAACAGGGGAGGTGCCTGATGAATGGAAGAAAGCAAATGTCACTCCAGTCTTCAAAACAGGCAAGAAGGAGGACCCAGGCAACTACAGACCAGTCAGCCTCACCTCCATCCCTGGAAAGATGATGGAGCAGCTCAGCCTGGAGGTCATCTCTAACCACATGGAAGACAAGAATTTTATCAGGAGTAGCCAACATGGATTTACCGAGGGGACATCCTGTCTAATTAACCTGAATGCCTTCTATGAAACTATGACCAAATGGGTAGATGAGGGAAGAGCAGTGGATGCCATATACCTTGATCTCAGTAAGGCTTTTGATACTGTCTCCCATAACATCCTCATAGAAAAGCTGAGGAGATGTGGCATAGATGGCTGGTCAGTGAGGTGGATTGAAAACTGGCTCCACAACAGAGTTCAGAGGGTTGTCATCAGTGACACAGAGTTAATTTGGAGGCCTGTGGCCAGTGGTGTCCCCCAGGGATCAGTACTGGGTCCAGTTTTGTTCAATATCTTTATCAATGACCTGGATGAGGGCATTGAGAGTACCCTCAGCAAGTTCACTGATGATACAAAACTGGGGGGGTTGGCTGACACCTGTCAGGCTGTGCTGCCATCCAATGTGACCTGGACAGGCTGGAGAGCTGGGTGCAGAAAAACCTCATGAAGTTTAATAAGGACATGTGCAGTGTCCTGCATTTGGGTAGGAATAACAATAGGCACCTGTGCAGGTTAGGGGCTGCCCTGCTGGAAAGCAGCTCCACAGAGAAAGACCTTGGAGTGCTGGTGGACAGCAAGTTCTCCATGGAACAACAATGTGCCCTTGTGGCCAAGATAGCCAATGGGATCCTGGGATGTATCAAGAAAGGTGTGTTCAGCGGGTCTAGGGAGGTTCTTCTGACTCCAATTCTGCCTTGGTGAGACCACATCTGGAATACTGCATCTAGTTTTGGGCTCCCCAGTTCAAGAAAGATGGAGAACTGCTGGAGAGAATCCAATGGAGAGCCATGAGGATGATTAGGGGACTTGAGCACCTCCCTATGAAGAGAGACAGAGATCCCTGGGGCTGTTTAGTCTTGAGAAGACTGAGAGGGGATCTGATCAGTGTGTATAAATATCTGAGAGGTGGGTGTCAAAGGGAGGGGGCCAGGCTCTTTTTGGCAGTGCACAGTAATAAGACAAGAAATAATGGGTTCAGGCTTGAACATAGAACCTCAACATGAGGAGAAACTTCTTTACAGTGAGGGTGACGGAGCACTGGAACAGGCTTCCCAGAGAGGTTGTGGAGTCTTCTTCTCTGGAGACTTTCAAAACCCATCTGGGTGCATTCCTGCGTGGACTATCCTAAGTGATCCTGCTCTGGGGTTGGACCTGATGATCTCTTGACGTCCCTTCCAACCTCTGTGATACTGTGATGTTCATCCTGAAGAAAAGAAAGCTCCAGGGAGAACTTGTAACAGCCTTTCAGTACCTGAAAAGGGCTTATAAGAAAGATAGGAAAGAACTTTTCACTAGGCTTGTAGTGATAGGATGAGGGTGAATGGCTGTAAGATTGAGGAGGGCAGATTTAGACTAGATATTAGGAAGAAGTTGTTTACAGTGATACACTGAACAGGTTTCCCAGGGAGGTCATGAAGGCCTTCTCCCTAGAGGTGTTCAAGGCCAGGATGAATGAGGCCTTCAACAACTTGGTCTAGTGGAAGGTGTCCCTGCCCATGGAGGTGTGGTTGGAACTCCATGATCTTTAAAGTCCCTTCCAACCCAAACCTTTCTATGAGTCTATGAACCACAAATAAATTTACTGTACTTCAAAATACTGGTTAGTGAGGCATTTTTCTTTGAAAAAACTTGCTTCTCTTTTTATAGAATCATAGAATGAATTGGGTTGGAAGGGACCCTCAAATATCACCTTGTCCAACTTCCCTGCAGTGAGCAGGGACAATATACAATGTAAATCGTAAGTGACAGATTTCAGGCACCCTGGGTTTGCCAGGGCTAGAGTTGATTTTCTTCCTACTACACAGTATATTACTGTGTTTTGTATTTAGGATTATAATAGTTTTGATAACACACTGATATTTTAATTGTTACTGAGCTGTGCTTACACCAATGCAAGGGTGTCGTGGAGAGGGGGATTAGGGATGGAGCATAACAGTTATTAATTATTAATTATAAAATATGAATTATGAAAATTATTATTTATTATTATAATTATTAATATATACATTAATCACTTTATATATATATATATTGATTCAGATGCACGGTTGTAACAATATAGTCCATAATTGGTTCAGTATTTACAATTATACCCAATTACAATATTTACAGTCAATTTCTAATTAAGGGAACGAAAGGTGAAGTTCCACCGCTTGTCCACTAGATGGAGACTCGACAATATGCTTGCAGCTTGCAACTATGTACAGAGATATTTATAATGTTATCACGAGGCAAGTTAAGCTAGAAATATCACGCGGCTACGCGCGGGCGCTTTGAATAGAATGTTACTGAATGTTGTACACATGGAAAGATACATTCTGTCTTTCTGTGTAGTGAGACAAGTTGCTTGGTTACGCTGGCTCGCTGCTGATCTGCCGGCTTTCTGCCTGGGGCTGCTCCCGTTCGGGCGGCGACTTTCTTTCTCCCCCCAGCTCTTCGGGTGGGGGCAAGGCTTGCTTTCTCCTCCCGCGGTCTGCGGGAGGGGCGGTTTGCTTTCCTTCTCCTCCCGCGGTCTGCGGGGTTGGAGCAGCTCCCTGAACGGAGGATCGGCTCTCCGCGCGGCGGGCCTGGGTCCTTCCGGGGGTCGGCCCTCGCGATTGAGGTGCAGTTCCCGGTAGGCGGGTTTCGGTGGGGGGTGCAGTGAAGCAACGCTTCCTTCTCGGCTCGGCTCGGCTCGAGGTGAGCTGACTCTGCCGAATCTCGGCGACTGCTTTCTATTTAAATTACAATGCTGCAGTCTTTGCCTTTGACTTCAATGGAGAGGCTATCTTTCGCTCTCTCTTTCCCTCGGGGAAATCCCGGGTGCTTCGCCCTGGTACGGGGCTGCGGAGCGGCTACAGCTCCGTTAGGGCGTGGAGGGGCTGCAGTGGGCGGCTCCTTTTCTCTCCTGCAAGCGGCGGGGGCTACGCAAGATGCGTTTCTGCTTATTTGGCTGCTTATCGCTACTTAATTAGCTTGCAGCAGATCTGGACCTGACTTGGGCTTGGTCCTTTTCCCTTTGGGTTTATGCTTACCCTCTCTCGGGGTTTTTCCTCAGTCCTTTCGACTGGGCTTTGCTTACCTTCTCTTGGGGCTTCCTCAGTCCTTTCGACTGGGTTACGACGCCGAGTTGGCAAAGGGATCTCCTTTGCGGGTTCCTCGAGTGTCTCAGTGGGCTGGCTTCCATATTTGCAGAGGCTTCCAGTATGCTCACGTGTGAGAAGGTTTACAGCATACGCAGCGCGAGCTTACATAATGAGTGAAGGCAGAAGGAGAGAGCAAAGTAGTAAACAAATGGAGTAATACTTATAGATTCTCGAGGCTGGATCTGATCAATGGGCACACTCGTCAACAACCTGCTTCCACCTATAGAAAAGGTGAAGCTAGAATTATGCCCTCAGATGGCTAGAGCATAAGCATAGCATGAGATGGATGCATGCAGTTGTTTACCCCTTAGGAGACAGGTTGCCGACTGGGCCTTTTGTCCTCCTCTCCTGAAAGGAGGGTGAAAGGGGGACTTACCAAAACATGTTGGGACAAGTTAGCTGGTATCTGAGGGCATAATTCTGGGCATGTGGTGCCTTCACCACAAAGGGCTTTCCAGTTTGGCAGCACTGCTGTCTAGGACCTTGGAGGTGCATGAGAAGCTGGCTGGAAAACAGAGCCAGGACAGATGATACAAACTGGCCAAAGGGTTATTCCATACCATATAGCATCTTGCTCTGCATTTAGACTACAGGGAAGCTGGACAGAAGACCACTGCTTGGAAACAGGCTGGACATCAGTTGGTTTCTGGTAAGAAACTGTCTTTTTATTTGCATCATTTGTTTTCCTTGAGTTTTATTTATCTCCCTTTTAGTTTTTTTTCATTACAGTTTGTTACTATTATTTTATCTCATTTCAATTATTGCACTGTTTTTATCTCAATCCACAAGTTTTCCTAATTTTACCTTCACAATTTTATCCCCCATCCCACTATGAGCAAAGTTAGTGAGAAGCTATGTAGTGCTTAGTTGCTGGCTGGGGAAAAACAATTACCTTGGTAAACAGGCTATATTGAGCCATTGTTGGAAATCTTCATTAAATAATTGAATGAAGTGACTGCAAATGTCATTAATACATTTGAGATTCACTTTCAGACTTGTATGGTTGTGAACTGAAATGCTTGTTGCAGAAGGCAATGAGCTAGCATCTTGCCTTTATTGTAGTTTGCATACGTTTGGCCAGATCTTAAAGACATGGCCTCATTGGTAAGCCAGGCAGCTGCCTTCTGGGTCAATTTTTCATCCTGTACTGCACTGACACATACAATTCCTAAGATTACTTCCCTTTTTAAAAAAATTCAGCACAAAATTAACAGATTATGAAAATCTTCAGTCTGTGTTCTTGCTCTGTGCGTTCTTATAACTGAAGATGTCAGCATCAGGCAGCTGCTGCATCCTTTTGAAGTTCTCTTTCTTTGAGCACTATTTGCCCTGAATGACAGCCTTCTAGGATCTTATAGATTCAGTTTTGTAGGCTACACACAGATATCACAAAATCTTGTGATTTTAAGACAAGTCTACTGCATGAAAGGAAGCTATCATAGGTGATCATTACTTCCATAACTGCAGTTGCAGAAGTTGAAGGACTATAAAGCTTTTAGAAAAACATGGCACCTCATATTTCAGATTTCAGATTTGCAGCAGAGCACCAATTGAAATTGTAATTTAAATCAAAATAACTCCATTAGTGGGGGGTGGCTTCAAATACAGGGAAGTTTGGGTCTATACTGTTAACAGAAATAGTTCATCACAACTAGTACTTTGTTGACATATGTGCTAGAGATAATACACCCCAAAATAATAAAACAAATTAGAAAACTTTAGATTTCAGCAAGACTAAATTACAACTCTTCATTGCATCCAAACAAAACCTATGAAAGATACTCATTTAAATCAAATCAGACTAAGATCTTAAAATTGGATGCATATTCAGATAACTTAATTCCATGATATATAGCTTTGTGCTATCATCATTATGTTTTGTAGTCTGCATGAGCAATGACCATGTTTTTCTAGAAAGCTGATTATATAACATGTACCAACCTCACTGAGGTCATCTATCTTCCTTCCAACTGTGGCATATTTTTGCTCTTCACATGTGACTCTTCTCCATATATTCAGACAGTAATTTGCACACATAGATGCACTCCACACGTTTTTTTATTAGTAGTAGTATATGTTCACCACAACTAGTCTTAGCTGCTATGAGTTTCACCAAACCAATTCATCAGAGCACACTAAAAAAAAAAAAATCCTCAGCAGCCTGCAATTTGAAATTTAGAGCTGCCTTGATTTCTCTGAAATCTTTTAAACAGTGTTCAAAATAGTCACTTTCTTCTAATTTTGACCTCAGATTTCCACCTAAATCCAATTTGCTCAAGAACAGGCCATCAGCTTACAGTACACTGTGAATGTTCTCTGTTGTACGTTAACTTACATAATATGTGATTGTTATGAATATAATAAATCCTATATCAACTTCTAATGAAAGTCAAAGTTTAAGAAATAACTCTTCTGTGCCTAGTTTTAATTTCATGAGACAGAGGAATCTTTACATGATGTTGTGTATATCCCCTCCAATGAAAAGTCCATCAAACTAGGTATCAAATTGTGTACCTTTCCCTATTTATCAGTTCTGTATTTCTTTCCATGGGCATGTGCAAAATGATCATAAATCATAGAATTGCCTGGTTGGAAAAGAGCTTAAGATCACTGAGTCCATGTACACAACTGATAGACCATGTCCCTGAGCACCTCATCCGAATGTCTTTTAAACACCTTTGGGGATGGTGAAAACACCACTTCCCTCGGCAGCCTCTTCCAGTGCCTGATGACTATTTCAGTGAAGAAATATTTCTCCCAATGCAACTTGAGGCCATTTCCTCTTGTCGTATTACTTGTTAGCTGGGAGAATAAGCTGCTCCCCAGGTAGCTACAACCCCGGTCCCAGGCTAGCTACAATCTCCTTCAGATAGTTACAGAGAGTGATGTAACTCTGCCTCCTCTCTTCCAGGATGAACAAGCACAGCTCCCTCAGCCATTTGTGTTCAAGACCCTTCACTAGCCTTGTTGCCCTTCAGGAGTATAGCATATTGTAAGTCATACATGCCTCTGCAAGTATATCAGGACAACAAACTATTGCTTGGAAGACTCAGGCTGGACATCAGAAAAACATGTTCTTCACTAGTACTCAGAAAGGTCTGTGCAAAGGCTTTTGTAATTTCTATCCCTTGAAGATTTTCACTCCACACCTGGGAAAAGCTTTGAGCAGCCTGATCCAACTTTGAAGCTAGCTCTGCTTGAAGTGAGCTCCAATACAAACAAAAATGCCACATACTCATTTTTCAGTATCAAGTGTCAAACAGGTACTCTGGTCTGGTTCATGCCTTTCAAATAAATCTTTACTAGCTTAAATTGCAAGTGCCTCCATATACGTGTGTCTTCAGTTTAAGTAATTAAAGAAGACTCCACACAGAATTGGATATAAATACAGAATATTATTGGAAGATTAAATGGAAGATGCTGCTAATAACTGCAAACTACAATGCAAAGCAGTGCAAAAGCATATGAAATACACAAAAATCCATAGTCTGGGTTTAACACAGAACACAGGCCAAAACCTCCTCCAAAATCTCCACCAAATCAGACCAAAACCCAGTACTCCTTTTCTTCCCACAACTGGGGTTAACCATAAGCCTCAGTGCTCGCTCTTCCCCACCTTTACTAGGCCAGTTCAGACTGGCCATGCCCAAACTGCCTTGCTGCCTTTGCTCCTTCCCTGAGACCACTACCTAAGCCATGACTATGCAGTAAAAATACCAGGAGATAAGAGAGATGCCTCCCTGGGGAGAAGAGAGGGAAGAAAAGCAGAAGAGCTGGCTTTGCTGCCATCTTAAATAGAGTAAGATAACAGAATTATGGGAATGAAGTACCAAAAGATTACAATTTCCTGTCCACTTCCTGGACCCCTCTGGAGGCTTATGTTCCATGGTTCTTAAAGGCATAGGCCTTAACCCATGACAACATGGACTAGAAGACTAAAAAAGCTGTGAAGAGTATCTTTCCTATTACTGTTACTATGCAAAATGGATCCAGATTTGCAGTTCAAATATGCAGCCAGGAGGGAAAACAGTCTGTTAGGAGCTGTATAGGGAGGTACAGGGGGCTGTTTTTTCAGACATTGTCTGTCTTGGTTACATGGCATGATTTCAAGTTTTCCTCTTTCTGAAATCCAAATCACAAGAAGTTGCATTGGCCAGATAAGCCAGGGAATAGGTGAAATCTCTCTGCTGATTATACACTGGACCATGAACAGCATTTATCTGTGTACTAGAAAAATAATTCCTCTTGCATTCTATAGGACATGAATGGACTTTCCTGAAACGACTTTTAAAAACCTCTTGTCGCCATGTGAGAGATACAAAAAATCTCTGCCAACATTTAGTAAACAGTTGGATGTTTTTACTTATCAAAAACAGCATCAAAATGAAGCTGTAGTCAAAAACGTGTTTTGCCAGAAGCCACAAGAACAGTCAGTGACTTTAAATCACTGAATCCAGAAATAAATTTTGCAAGATTATTACTTCCTTCTCCTGCTTGTAGATTGTTGATGGTCTTTTAGTAGCACACCTGGTGATGCTCATCCAGGAGTACCCTTCAAAAAAAGCTCATATGCTAGAAGAGCGTAAAAGAACATTCTTCCTACAAATTTTTTCATGACATTTAAATCATCTGAGTAGCTTCTAAAATCCTGCCCTACCTCTAGAATTGTCTACATTCACATATTCCCTTCGGAGAAACAAAGGAACACTTTATCTTTCCCACCCCCTTCCTGTTACTCAAAGCTGAACATTGCGTACATCACATGAATTAACATTGCCTCCTTCATTTCTTATGTGCTGCTTAGAATTTTTCTAATACATGAATCCAATTGATTGATTTTATTTAGACAGTATTATTGTAGTATCTGATTTAAAGAACTTGCTGTTACTGTGGAACACTTTTTTACTGTTCTTCTCTTTAAATGCATTTTCTATTAAAAATATGCTGATAACATTAAACACTACTAAGAATTTTAATTTTGCTTTTCATGGATTTATGAGTTTACAATCTAGAGAGAGTTTGTACTTTACACTGGTCAGCAACTTGATGCAGTCATAAATATAATCTTGGAGCACCACAGCACTTTGGGAAAGATTTAAAGCAACAGAGGCTATGCTGTCCAGTTCCATAGTAGTTTTGGGATTCCACTGAAGGTCATTCTAGAGATAATGCCGTAACCAGTTATCAGGATTTTAAGTTAAGTGCCTTTTATTCCTCGGCTAACAGATTTACATTGTAATTTATATTCTTAGTAGAGATGAATCATTATAGTTCCATGTAAGAGCAATAGCTGTATTGGGATGCTTCCAGTTGTGTCACTTACCCAGCCTTCAAAAAGAAGAATTTGGAAGGAAGCTTTTAATACACATACTGTGTATCCACCATGCAAACCAGACACATTTCACACTCATTAGTGCCTGGATACAAAAAAAATCCAGAAGAGCAACCCTGTTAGAAGCTGAAAGAGACACAAACTGCACATAATTTGCTCATTATGTTGGGAAGGCATATGAATGCTAGTTCACCTCATTAGAATTAACATTTCATTACCAAATAAATACAAAAAGCTCCTCCAAACATATCGGTATCATCTAATGCTTACCCCCTTGTTCTAAAACAAAGTTACCATTAGCTATGAATTTGAAGTGAGTGCTTCACCCCTCCTTGTCTCTGCTGTTTGTAACAGTAGCAATGTAGTACAAGCTAGCTCCCTGGACTAATCCCTCCTGCAGTCTCTGGGAAAGGCACCTCCAGAGAGGAATTCTGCCTGTTTTGGAATACGAACCATACCCGGCCACTGAGAGAACCTAGACAATTAACAAATCAGAAAAAACTTCACAAAGACAATCCCAAGCACAAATACAGGCTGGGCAGTGACTGGCTAGAAAGCAGCCCTGAGGAGAGGGACTTGGGGGTGCTGGTGGATGAGAAGCTCAAGATGAGCTGTCAATGTGCACTTGCAGCCCAGAAAGCCAACCAAATCCTGGGCTGCATCAAGAGAAGTGTGGCCAGCAGGTCAAGGGAGGTGATTCTCCCTCTCTACTCAGCTCTGGTGAGACCCCACCTGGAGTACTGTGTCCAGTTCTGGAGCCCCTATTACAAGAGGGATATGGACATGCTGGAACGTGTCCAGAGAAGGGCCACCAGGATGATCAGAGGCCTGGAGCACCTCTCCTATGAGGACAGACTGAAAGAGTTGGGGCTGTTCGGTCTGGAGAAGAGAAGGCTCCGAGGTGACCTTATTGTGGCCTTTCAATATCTGAAGGGGAACTACAAGAAAGCTGGGGAGGAACTTTTTAGGATATCAGGTAGTGATAGGACTAGGGGGAATGGAATAAAGCTGGAAATGGGGAGATTCAGGCTGGACGTGAGGAAGAAGTTCTTCCCCATGAGAGTGGTGAGAGCCTGCAATGGGTTGTCCAGGGAGGTGGTTGAGGTCCCATCCCTGGAGGTGTTTAAGGCCAGGCTGGATGAGGCTCTGGCCAGCCTGATGTAGTGTGAGGTGTCCCTGCCCATGGCAGGGGGGTTGGAACTAGATGATCCTTGTGGTCCCTTCCAACCCTGACTGATTCTATGATTCTATGATTCTATGAAAAGTGAAAATAAATTCCAGGGAATGAAAAAGTAAAGAAGGAGGATTTGGGATGACAGAAAAAAGGTCAGAGTTCATCGTTGCAGATGCTCTTTTAAGAAAGCAAGCTGTAACAGAGATTTCACAGGTACACTGATTTGTTAAACTATAGAGATAGGTGCCAACTGTAAGCCCATGAATAAACATGAATACAATAATTTGCAAGTACAACATGATACCCATGGAAAAAATTAATTTTTCAAGGTCAGTGTTTGTAAGGCATGCTTGTACAACCTGTGTAAGTAGAGATAACCAACCTCAAACCAGTTATGGAAGGGCAGTTCATCTGATGCTAAGCTAGAGAAAATAAATGCAGAATGCACAAGTTGCAAAGTACAATGAGTCAGCTACAAGTTCTGTGCATTTGAGACACAGGTCACTGACCTACAGCAAAGTATAAAGCTCTGAAAAAAGGCTAAGAAAACATAGAGCAGAAGAGTTGGTTCAGGATAGGGCAATGTAAGAAGAGAGAGCTAACAAACATAGCAACTCCAATTACCATTGTCTTGATTACTGTCTTTAATGACTAATTTTACAAAAGACACAGCATTCAAATTTCTGTAAGATTTTTATGACTAGATCTCTCACCTGCAGTTTGGAGAATAGTAAATTACCCACTTCCTAGTACAAAACAATTGTAAACTTTTGAGAAGTAAAAATTGCCAGTCATACCTAATGTGTAGTCAATAAACCAAACAATGTATTTACAAACCTTCAACTACTTTTCAGCCAACAAGGAAAAAAGGAATAGACCTTGAAAGCTTCAGTGTACATTCTTTTTTTTCCAAAACAAAGGACACAGAGTCTGAGTGTACCTAAGCATGTTTCTACTTGCATCTGAGCAGCACAAAACACTAGAAATTGAAGACATTGTCAGGTGCTTTGCTGCTTGTGCTCAGGGTCAATAATGCTGTGCAGCTCTGTAATGGATAACATTGCTGTGAGAAGCAGCTGTGAGAAGTGTGAGCCCACCCACCCCTGTGCTCAGGAGTTACATTTAAGCTAAGGCATATGTCCTCAGTTCTTCCTGGCTGTACTGTGGTGTGCACTGGTCTAGAAAGAGCCTGACACGTGCGTCTGAGCTGGTGACCTGACCTTGGATCTTACCCATGGCTATAAACTTGCACAGATTCCTAGACTCTCAGCTGCTACCAGCCTGCTTTGCTGTTTGCGTACTGGGGGATTGGGCCCGGGTTGGTAAGGCTCCGACATCTGCACTGCTAGGTTTGACTTCCTATCCCTCCTGGAGCAAGCAGCCCTTGCTGTTCCCTGACAGTAACCTTGGAAGAGACGGGGACTCTGCCCGTCCTATGAAGGAAGGGACAGAGCGAAAGTCGATGTAAGACATTGACTGTGCATGGCATACCTTAGCATTTTATTTCAGATCAGGCATGACTTGAAGCAATCTGACAGTCATCCTCTGCTGCTCTCTGCATTGCAGACCAGCCTCTGAGAGGAGAAGCTAAATTCCTCTCAGGAGATGTGCTCTAAGTGCTAAGAGCTGTGCGGCCTATAGGACCAGTCCAAAGCGTGGCTACTGCCTTGCTCACTATATGAAGTACCTTTTAACGGGGCAGGGAATACATGCCAAGAAAGCATGAATAATATAAAACATGTTACATAAATACAACATTGTTTAGTATCCCAGCAATAGATATGTAACCTGCATCTATAAAGTTAGTTTGGTAGTGTAATGGTTTAAATCAAACCAAACAAGTTAACCTGTCCTCCCAACACAGAATTGAGGAAAAAACAACACACAAAAAACCTCTGGGTTAAGACAGAAAAGAGTGAGATAAAAATAGAGTTTACTGAGCATATCAGATAACCATAATAGAAATCACAATTACCCTGGCTGGTTTATTTCAAAATAAGCACAGCAGAAAGCAGCAGCAAGTAGCAGATAGAAACAAGTGAGCTGAAAGCCCAAGCCAGAGCTACTCCCCCATGTCTCCTTGTCCTGCTGCCATCTCAGCAGAAGAGCCAACGCTCAGAAGTCCAAAACCCAGAGGCAGCAACCAGAACAGAAAGCCTCCAGTGTTACAATCTGAACTTCATGCCCCATAATACCTTGCTCTAGCCAGAACTTTCATTTTGAAATGGGCTTGAGGCAGGATGGTATGAACAGCATCAGACTAAACCTCAACATATGACAAGTAGAAGCCAAAAATTGCAAGTATATTTGAGACATATTTATTTATAAGTTAAACTATACAAAAAACAGTTGTTGCACAATTCTAAACATTAGGATTCCAAAAGGAAGCATAGGAAGTCTTACCAGGTTTTCTGTCATGATTGAAAATTTAATATATGTCCTCAAGTAAAAGATGACAACATGTCAGGAGTTTAGCAGCTCTCTGTGGCACATGTAAATGGAGCTGAATGGCACTACAGATATTCTCAATGGAGACTCTCACAAATCATTTTCAGTGGCACTAATTTATACCCTTACTGGCAGCCTCAGAAGGCTGGAGACATTACATGCCAGGTAACATTTACTAAAAGGCAAAAGCCTTAACCCAATGTTGGCATACATAATAGAAATAAATTAATTAATTTCAGCCACAAAGAATTAACTCCATTAGTGTCTAGAGGTGACTGTCCTAGATTTTCTGAATGAAACTTAGGGTGTGAGACCTGGATGATAAGTATTTTAGCATCTACTTTTATTTTTCTAGAAAGATGCAAAGAGAATTCTAGAGCCATATTTTCTGTTGGCATTTATCCCTTTAGCAATACATAGTTACCATGTGCATGCGGTAATTAAATGACTTTTCTTTTGGACCCTTTCCAATCTGTTTACTAAATTTGTTTTAAATCTTTTAAAGTGAGGTTTTGAATGTTCAATTACTTTTCTAACAAAGCAGGAAAGATGTCTTGCAACCAATCACACAGGAATCTCAACAAAGTAAGTATGCAAAATAATAATCTAGTCCATTTAGTTATTAACCAGAAACACATGCAACAAGCAAACAGACACAAAAGTTGAAAATTAGCCCAAAATTTCACATTGGTTGTTTGGGTTTTTTTAAAACATTAAGATATTATATTGGAGACAAGAATAAATTTTCAGGACTCAGTATACTTTTATAAATTCACAAAATAATGAAG